>NC_041397.2:12950672-13325672 GCF_900747795.2 Erpetoichthys calabaricus
TATAGCCCTCACAAATATGTATACTTCCATCTAACTTCGGGGTACATACAACTGGAGCTGCCATTCTGCACACGATAATAGGGTCAATACTCCTTTTTGTACTAAAAGGTCCAACTGTTTATCCACTGCATCTCAAATTGCATATGGCACAGACCTTGCTTTTCAAATTTTCGGAATGGCCTTTTTAGATACATACAGTATGGACTGGATACCTTTTACATATCCCATTTCTTCATCAAAAATTCAACCATATTTTGGCTGCAGTGCCTTGATTTGATCAGTTACCTGACATATACCAACACTTTTTAGCCTTAGATGAGGAATCCAGTTTCACTCTATTAAAGCATCTCTAGCCCATTCACAGCCAGTAGGGGCAAATGAACCAGCTTCCCCTCATTTTCTACATTTAAAAGTAGCTTACCCAAAGCTGTTAGATTTTCTGATGTATAAGTTTTTAGCCAACATCCACTGGAATCATATAGATATGGCAGTATCTGTATCAATTTGCATCTTGATTTTTACATCGTTAACTTTTAACAGAAAATCATATTGTTTTAAAATACTCACTGTTCATCAGTAACAGTTTCTGCACCAGAGGCAACTGTTCTTTATGTCCCTTTTTAGTGCATTCAGTAATGTGCTGCTTCCTCGGAAGAAACATGCCAGGAGTACCCTTTGAAGTAACTAAGCTTTCCACATTCTTGTTTTCTGCTGTTCCGGGAAAAGCATTTGGTCAGTAATTAGCCCTAGGTACATTGTCCATACCGATCACAGCCATGTTATTCATCTCACCGAAGACCATCACATCCTCTGAACCTTCCTCTACAGAGTCTATCAGTCTTAGGCAATGAAGTTGCTCTGCCTTTGTTCTTGCATCATCCCTACTCTGTCCATGAAGATTTGGAAATGACGCCGCTCATTCCCCAACTGGCATGTTTCGGCCAGCCGTAGCCAAATGCCCCACTTTTCCTCACTCATTTTTACTTAAAATCCTTCAACTGGCACATATTAGGATTATGATCAATCCCCAAACAATGGAAGCACTTCTCACTCCTAAATGGCTTTACTGGCTGAAACTGTTTCATGCTGGCACTGGTGCACTCGTAATTCTTGCAAATATCCACCTTCTTGTCCCAGGTTAACACTTCTTTATAAGAAAGTTTTATCAACTGACCCTGCAGCTCCCCGTCAGCCAACCCAGAGATTAGTGGGTCTCTCAACTGTTCTACTAAAGTGGTGCCAAACTGGCAATGTTCCACCAGTCCCTTTAAAGTCACTGACAAAGACTCCACACCTTGCTGTTTTCTGCTCTGAAAAGCATAACATTCAGCTACTATATTCGGCTTTGGTTCAAAATGTGCCTTTAGCATGATGGTTGGCTGTTCTAAACTCATTTCTTTCGTGGTGTGTGGAGCTACGACATCTTTTTAGTAAGCAAATTTCTTTGTCTCAATTACACTCAGGAACACCAATTTCCTTTCTTTAGCATTATCATGTGCCACAAAGAAATGTTCAAGTCTCTCTTAAAAGTTAGAAGAACTCTTTTCTGAATTACCAAAGCCTACGAAAAAACTCGTAATCCCTTTGCACCTCTCCGTCAGCGTCTTTTGTCTTGTAAATGTGCCGATCAAGACAAGCTATTACTATTCCATCCCCCCACTGCTGCAGAACGGGCACAGAGTTCTCCCATTTCCAGTCTTGATGATCTGGGAGTGAAGTGCTGGAGTTTTAGAAAGGAAATAGATTGTTATTTGGAACACAAGCATTTCATGTACGCTCTGTTTCTAAAATACTCTGTGTAAACACATTGTTAAAATAGAAACATTTTTCATATTTTAGTAATAAATGACAAAATGTAGACATAAACTATGTAATGTGCGAAGCCTGACGTCTAAAGATCAAATAAACACTTTCACAAAAGGTTCAAGGATAAGGCAACAGCTTTCGTGGTGCGGTGGTAAGAATTGCTGACTTGTAATCAAGAGTCCCCCGGTTCGATCCTGACTACCTTGTATATTTACCGTTTTGAGTAGTGAGCTGTTCTTATTGTTAATATTATACAATAAAAACATACATTTGATTTGCATCTGTAACAGCTGGTGTAAATTTATAATACTTGTAAAAGTTATCTTTTTTTTCAATTTTATTCTCTCACTCACGATACGTACTACCAAGAGGGATCTGACGCTGTAAGTATTTATTTGAAACTGAGAATAACTGTAGATGTGAGTGGTGTTTTGAGACAATCGAACTGGAAATTCTCTCATCTGGATGGATAAAAGCTGACACACAAACGCTGGTGTATCTGCCTTCTTACTATCTCATTGTCACTTGATTTTTTTATTCAATTTTATTGAGTGTTCCTGCTTCAACTGACAATGCATCATCCTGTCTGAAAGCAGACCAGGAAGATATAAAAGGGGTTATACCTAACAGTATACATTCAGCCTGCTTGTGTCATGTCATCATTTTGGTGGGAGAGACCTGGCAGCACTATAAATACTTCAGTGAGGCTGCATCACTAGTAATGTAGGTAAAGTCTGCCTTCTTCAAGAAGCCTGCCAGGAACCCCCAGGTGGAATAGCTGGTTCGAATCAATAGGGTACCTCGCTGAACATATTCACCTTTACAAAAAGTTCCTTTTGGCCGAGAACACATCAGCTCGGGCTGTAACAAATATCCTACACCCTAAACGTGAAGTTAAACTTTATCTCAGATGGATACATCAAACTAGTAACAGCTCTTGCAATTCTGGAGAGCACTCACTGTCCTACTGCAGTCTCAGCATGCAAAATTGCGGAAGATCTGGGCTCGTACCTGATGAATGAAACTGCAAAATAAAGTTCAGTTGTGCTAGAGTGCTGTTTCATTAAAAGGAATGTAAAGTGCCATTTCATTATTGTTTGTTTTGTTGTAGTTGTGGCTACTTACAGTAAAAACAAATAAAACATAAAAACCCAAAAATCCGAATCAAGGTGTTTCCTTAAGAGGCATTAGGTTCTGGAAATGTGTTCTTTTATATTGCGGCGTTTTAATTAACCTGAATTATAAATTATTATAAATTAAAAAGGTATTATCCCACCCAGCATGCAAAATGACGGTTACAAGCTTACACGACAAGTTAGGATAATTCTAGCTCTTTATTGATGGTTTCACGCGGCATTACAAACAGGAAGCTTATGACAGACATATCAAGCCATGGGAATCTTGATCTGTGCAGTCCGTCATCTTTTGTTGCCACGCTGAAAGGATTTTAGCCGGACAGAAGACATAATCTTCTGTTCGGCCTCGGACGGAAGACATACTCTTCCGCCCGGAAGCTTCAAAGTGTTGGTCGTTGGTCCATCCTTTTATTCTGGTTATTCCATGTGCAGGGTGCGTTTCTCTGGTTCCAAACAAGGACAGGAAGGATTCCAGCCCCACCTTCAAAAAATACAGGAATAGCACAATGCCTACATACAGTTCTCATACTCCCAACAAGGAAAGAGGTTTTTGCTGACAGAAGACATAAATATACTAGTCTGTCTTTAGGCTGACTATTCAATTGTCTAGTTGTCTGTGGCTATCTAGTCCTGTGCTTGGTTCGGCAATTCTAAATGAAGATGCTGTGCCCTTTGTACCATATTTGGTCTGCCTGTATAAATGAGTCTATAACAGTGGGCACAGAGAACAGTGACATTAAACTTAATAAAAACACATAGTATAACACAAGGAAAAATATAACGGAATTTGTGAAAAAATAAAACGGATTCCATAGGGCCCTACAGCAGACATGTCATGGAAGTGGGGGGCATACAATATGACACTGTTCAGTGTTATTTAGGAAATGTTGTTGGATACCAATGTAAAGGGATGCTGTTAAAATTAAAGAGGGATGATTTCTGTATACAGTATTATTAGGGATAACCTCTTATGTGACTGACTGTCAGGTCCAAGAAACAACAGCTGTAGTGGCATACAAAAATTAAGGTGTAGATGTAATTTTGTTATTCATATTTAGAGCTGATACTGATCAGCCCAGGACAGATAATACATTTTGTTTATAAATGATCTCTAATGAGAACATGCTCTAAGTTAAAAAATAACTAAGTATAAGGATGACTGAGTACTTTTATCACACTTTGGAATATATTCATAATAATATGATGTAGGGCTGGGCGGTATGACCAAAATTCTACAGTATATCACGGTATTTTTCAAAATTATACCAGTTTCACGGTATTCAACAGCATTTTTTTCTCCATGGATGAGTGGATGTTAACCACATTTTCCACTGCAATTACTGCAGTAGACTGGTTAAGAATTACCTATTCCAATGTCATGAGAATTGTACATTGTACAAAATTTAATTTTTAATGTGCACACAAGTATTAATACAGGTTTGCATGGCCCCATAAAGTGATAGTTTTCAAGGGGGTGGCACTAATGAAGAGAAGGAATCACATTGCATTACAGTTGCAGTCAAAATATAGAACCATTTTATTGAACAAATTTTGCAAATAACTTAAACTGTAATTTTGACAACATATTTTCAACCATCCAAAGAGGCATTTAGACTTAGTAAAATATCCAGAGGTGCTTGTCAAAAGTTGTATTGCACTGAACATGTCTTAGAAAAGGAATGAATAGTAAATATTTTTGTAAACCAACTACACTCTCCGTTAATGTCAACAATCTCTGTCCACTGAAACATTAGCTATATGGATTGTAATGGCATTAGTTATCTCGATCCACCGCTTGCTTTTTTTGTTGCAGCCAGTCCTACAGTGTCCTCTAGCTTTTTTAGTTTTACCTGAGGACATGGAGGGTGCCAATCTTAGTTCCATAGATTCATGGTACTCCAAAGCATATTTGCAGCTAAGGTGGTGCGGCAAATTGCTCGTTTTACCGTCCGGCGACAACTTTAGCTTGACAGCATCTGCAATAAATAGTTGTTTGGTCCTCATCTGACCTTTTAAAACCAAAATCTCCAGACAACAGACCTGGCTCCTTTTTTCGGCAAAAGTTCTTCTGTGTCATCATGTTCAACTTTATTGTCTGCTACAGCTTCAGAATGTTCTCTGCCAATTTTCACCACTCAGTACCTCCACTAACGCATGTACTCCGTTGCATGCGTGTTTAGCGGTGTAGCAGTGAAAAAAGTCCCCCCTTAAACAGTTTCCCGCTGCGCCACGTTCCGAACGTTGTTTAGGCTATTTAAACCGGTATTGCGGTATAAGAAAAATCCATATCATAACAAAAATAAAAAATGGTTTTCAGTATGAACCGGAATACCTCTCAGCACTAATATGATGCATAGAAAGCAAAATAGCTAAGAAGAAAGCCTGATAGGTGAGGAATATTTCAAGCCTATCAACATTAAAGTGGTATCCATTGGAGGTGTAGTAGCTTTAGGCTGTTAGCTTCAATTCATTATTGAAGATCTCTCATGGTACTTCAACATCATTAAGAATGCTCAAGAGCACCTTTACTTTCTTAGAATGCTGAAGAAAGTAAGCCTCACTAGCCTTACTACCTTACAAAGATGGATGCTTAGATGTGTAAAAGTCTGATGTGGTTGTCATGCGTATCCTGATGGTAAGGCCAAAGCCTAATAAAATACTCGTGAAAACAACAACGCATTTGTTTTTAATTGTTTAATTAACTGAAATAATTAATATTGAGAAATATTATTTAATACTAATCACCTAATTAGCCAGGAAGCGTGCAACAACAGAACAAAAGGGGAAAACAGACAATACTAGCAAGGGCAAAATAAGAAGTTTAAACTAGAAAGACAGAAAGCTAATACTTTATAGAAGATTCAGAAAAACTTAAAGGAGCAGATAAACAAGGCAACAATCAAAACAAAGAGCAAAACAATAAACAGTATTGGCCTATTGAAAGTACATTGTAAACTGAAATACCACAATGAGCAGTTGGGATAAGTCCTCTTATTTGCTTCATTCGACTGCAGCTCTATTAGCTGCAACACCTGATGCCATAGACCAATTGAAGGGTCTGTCCTATTTGACGTCTGTCTGAATCTTCTTGACCTAGGACTAAGACTCCATTATATAGGCACCAACATTACAAATCAGTTTAAATGAACCACTGTACAGCTCTGTTACTTGTCTGTTTGGTACTTGTTCTGCCTGGTAAATATGTTTTTTTTTGATACTAAGATTTTTTATTTCATAATGAAGGGTATTTATTGATGTTTATTGCAGAGCCATTGTTTATCAATCTGTGTCTACTGCACAATATTGTACTGTATTGCCTATGGATTTTTTGATGTTTCTACACTAGTAGATCTAACAACAGGTACTGTTTCTTTAATGTCCCTCCTTGTAAGGAATTTAATAATAATAATAATTCTTAGCATTTATATAGCGCTTTTCTCACTACTCAAAGCGCTCAGCAATTGCAGATTAAGGGCCTTGCTGAAGGGCCCAACAGAGCAGAGTCCCTTTTAGCATTTACGGGATTCGAACCGACAACATTCCGATTGCCAGGGCATATCCGTAGTCTCAGAGCCACCACTCTGTCCTTTTTGATCAGTAGAGGAGCAAATAGGTTTGCAGGATTAGACAGGAGAGTAATCAGATGAAGCAAAGGTCAGTACAAATCACCAAAACAAAAAAAAAATTAACTACAAACCTCACCGATAATAAGTTTAAAACTGTAAATCAATTATGGCTTTGTGATGTTGTCTGGTTTATTTTATTGAGTCTTATGGCTACAATGATGTGAAGGGTCACATGGTTTGTGCATCATCCATCCATCCATCCATCCATTTTCCAACCCGCCGAATCCGAACACAGGGTCACGGGGGTCTGCTGGAGCCAATCCCAGCCAACACAGGGCACAAGGCAGGAAACAATCCTGGGCAGGGTGCCAACCCACTGCAGGACACACACAAACACACCAAGCACACACTAGGGCCAATTTAGAATCGCCAATCCACTTAACCTGCATGTCTTTGGAATGTGGGAGGAAACCGGAGCGCCCGGAGGAAACCCACGCAGACACGGGGAGAACATGCAAACTCCACGCAGGGAGGACCCGGGAATCGAACCCAGGTCCCCAGATCTCCCAACTGCGAGGCAGCAGCGCTACCCACTGTGCCACCGTGCCGCCCTTGTGCATCATTTGCCTAGCAATTATGCAGCATCCTAGTGATCACAAACAGAAAATGCTGGCACCCACAAAAAACAGCCATACAAAATAGTGGTGCACATGGAGAAATAAAAGCAAAAATAAAAATGCAATGTACTGATATCACCAGAAAGACATTAAAATAAGTCAATCACAAACTAATAATTTTGTACAAAAATAATTTGAAATAAAACAAACAATGGATTCTTAACATGGAATCTTTTATTGTACTGTAAAGCATATTGACGATAAATTGAAAATTTGATCAGAATAAAGTCTATGCGATAAAACCGAACACCTTCTAGCCATGTAGCCATTAGAAGCATCAAAACTGCTTGCTGTGGCCTTTAATGATCACATTTCTCTGTATACTGTGGTTTCCTCCCACACCCCTAAAGATGTGCAGGATAGATTATTTGACTATTCCAAGCTGGCCCACTGTGAGTTTTGTTTTTGCACATGACACAGAGCCCGATGAACTAGTGCTGCTTCCTGCGTTGTTCCTAATACTTAAAGAATAGACTGTAAATTGGCTTTAATGGGTTTAAAGATCTTATGTTATAATTTTAGCTTTCTCTGAATTGAAAGATTTAAAGTAACCACAATATGAATTATTAATATTTCTGTATGGCAACCATTGTGGTTGACTTTTTCAAGCATACTGAAACTTTTTAGAAAGGACTGGAGTTGTTTGGCTATAGTCAACATGATCTCCACATGAAAAATGCACATGGATAATGGTGTGAACTGGTCCCTGGCCCCCTTACCCACTTTCAGCACCAGCCTCAAACATGAATAAAATTGAATGTTTTTTTTTTGGCTTGTCAAAGTATACATAACACTAGAATATTTCTGTGTGTGGCACAGCCATGTTTGCAAACCTGGCATGTTACTTGAACACATAAGCACAAGAAACAGCTATTCTGCCCATGGAGTATATAACAAAATTTAGACAACTAGATCAGATACATCTTCTTGTTTGTTAGCCTTTGTCCTTTTCACAGCAGACTAAGGCATGTTGATAGTGTAAGAAGGAAACTCATAAATGTTAATAATACAAAATAATCTGTAGGATGTTAAATAATAATTCTTTGCATTTATATAGTGCTTTTCTCACTACTCAAAGTGCTTAGCAATTGCAGGTTAAGGGTCTTGCTCAAGGGCCCAACAGAGCAGAGTCCCCTTTGGCATTTTACAGGATTCGAACCGGCAACTTTTCCCATTGCCAATGCAGATCCCCAGCCTCAGAGCCACCACTCCACCTACAGTGTACAGTGAGGACTTATTTCACCAGGTCAGGACCTCATCCATCTCCATCTCCGCTGGAGTACACAACCACAATTCCTTGACATTCTCTCTTTTTCTGTCCCTCTTTGAATGTGAGACCAAGTTCCTTTTGGCACCAAATGTTTTGCCAACGTCTGCAAACTTATTGCAGTTAATGAAAGTGAGCTCCTCCTAATCCGGTTGGGGATGATGACCCTGTGCCTGATGCAAATTTCAAATGGGTTATCAACTTATTTCAGACGGTCTAATCTGCTATTCTATGTAAAATGCTATCCGTTGCTTAAGCAATCATTTTTCTATATTCTGGATCGATGTTTTCATCTTCAAAGCTACAGTATCTTCAGCCCATTAAAATGCTTCCACAAGTAATCCTGTTACATCGTCAGCTTGCATTTGCATTCTCTTTTTTTGGTTACTGAAAGTGTAAATGAGGAAGTAAATTACAGATTACTGCAAACCATATTGGTAGAACCTACTGCATTATAAACTGGCAATCAGACCCCTTTCTTACAGCTTCCATTGCTGTTTAAGTATCTTCTCCAGTTCACAAGGCTGTCCTTGCAGTTTCACCAGCAGCCATTATGTGGGAACTGTTAGTGTCTTGCTGTGGTTAGGGCTCCATTCATAGAGATCAAGCACATAACCCTCCCGCATATATATAATAAATGATAGCAGCACATTTCACAGCAGCAAGTGTCTTCTCTACTTCATCTATATGGTCTGTTCAGATTGGGGTGATAGAATGATAAGTTTGGACAAGTTGATTTTTGAGAACAACATTTGCATGTTGTTCAGTGTGAGCACCCATTTTATAAATAATGTCAGCCATGATGACACAGGTTACATAGATAGATAGATTGATAGATAGATACTTTATTAATCCCAATGGGAAATTCACATTCTTCAGCAGCAGCATACTGATACAATAAATAATATTAAATTAAAGAATGATAATAATACAGGTGAAAAAAAAAAAAAAAAAAAAACAGACAATAACTATGTATAATGTTAAATATTAACGTTTACCCCCCCCTGGTGGAATTGTCCGGTTATACTTCCTTAGAAGGCTGGCTTCCTTCAACATCTGCAATAAGATGCTGCAGATGTTCTATCAAACAGTTGTGGCGAGCGCCCTCTTCTACGCAGTGGTGTGCTGGGGAGGCAGCATTAAGAGGAAAGACGCCTCACGCCTGGACAAACTGGTGAGGAAGGCAGGCTCTATTGTTGGCATGGAGCTGGACAGTTTAACATCTGTGGCAGAGCGAAGGGCGCTCAGCAGGTTACATGGCACAAGCCTAACAACTGCACACCTTCTAGCCATGCAGGGTCTAGAAGCAAAATAAATAATGTTTAAAAATGAAACAAAATGAATAAAACTGATGCCAGATGCATTGCTGACACTATATTAAACTTAAGTAATATTTCTGTAATAATGATATATAATTCATTTTACCATCAGAAAGTGTTTCACTGTCATGGCCAGGCAGTGAAGTTATCTGGGTAATACTTTTTTGTAACTTTAATTAACAAAAAAATAATTATATGATTCTTAAGAGATAATTGATTCATGTGCATTGTTATATATTTATATATGTCTTAAAATATGTTTCACATGTTGAAAACACATTATAACTTTCATTAACATGTCATCAACCAACAGGCACAAATTATGAAGAGGATAGAATTCTGTTATTTACATTTTTGCAGCATATTTAGCTACACTATTATTACTATCTACAGTTATGTTTTTTATTGTTTTATCTTGTCATGTTCTCTTAAATACCATGAAAGGCTTAATTAACTGAAATGTATTATTATTTCTTATTTTATACTACCAGAATATACATTACATTTTCTTTATATGGAATTCTGAAAAATGTATGTCACATTCACATTCTACACTGTACTAATAGTTTAAATTCAACATGAGTCCAAACAGTGTACAACTTAAATTTTATAGTTGAAGAAATATTGCCACTGACCCTTAGACTTGGCTAAATGGTGATTCCAAATTGGACTATTGGCATATATGAATGTGAGTGGATCCTGTGATGGCTGGCGTCCCATATAATGTTTCTTGCTGTGCTCCTGGGATAGAGTGTAACCTGGTGTTACAACAACAACAACATTTATATAGCACTAGGGGGCTCTGCTCCCTGCTTGCTTCGCTCGCCAACCCCCATACGGGGAAGCGGATGTACAATTTAACCAGATTGTTATTTTCATGGGAATTGTTACATATTCATAATAGACCTAACTGTTTTACATTACAGCGAGTAATTGACCATATTAAAAAATAGTAAAACGTAATAAATTGAAAGAAAGTTATGTTTCATGTTGTGTTAGAGGTACTCGTTGTGTTATACGTTTTTGTTCTGTTTGGCTTTGAAATTAACACACAAATACTTTTTAAACTTACACTTTTACTGTAAAACTTCAGTAAAAATAATATTTGGAATTAACTTTTCATCAATATTGCTTTGAATTTGAATTCTGTGTTTGGAGTTACATCGTGACAACACAACGTATAACTGCCTGTGAGTGAGTATCGTTTCTTTCTCTCTAATAAATAAACTGACTTTTTCAAATGTTTGTCCCTATGATTTGTTAATTGTCATAGCAAAAGCTATTCTAACAGGAAACTGTAAACGTTTGGTGTCTAATGTTTTCCACATAAGATATACTACATTACCTTTCTTTTTTCCTGTTAAAATTGTCAGAATTGTTCAACCAATTTTGAATACAACTAATCTTGTCTTATTGCATAGCCCATCACTCAGACATAAATTATGCAATAACATTACCATACATCCTTCTTTCAACTGTAATTCGGCTGGTGGAAGACGCAACGGTGTTAACAATTATAGATACTCTATGGGATATTGTAAGTTGATGTTTTCATCTTCGGCACCATCACCACCAACTGTTTCAGCATAATCTTTTGATACGCATTTAACCAATTTGCTGTGTAACTGATCGACAATTTTCCAGTTAATTTGTTTGACTTCATCGTTTCTTGGTGCCAGGATTGCCCATGTACTCATTTCTTCTGTTGATAACCGTTCAGGATGAAATTCTTCAATAAGATTTGGGCATAATAAGTCTTTTTTTATTGGGAACTTAAAGTGAGGAAAATGTAAAAATTCATAAGAGCTGAGAGCACAGGAACTTTGTCTGATAACAACATTCACACGAATGAGAGGTGAGAGGTTCGTGGGTGTGGGCCGTTAACTGTAAATGGTTGACAAGAAGGTGGAACTTTAAAAAATCTCTTGGCAATAGTCTTGTCTCGTCTCAAGATTTTCTTTCATAATCGAGAGACATTTTCATACAAATGATGTAGCTCAAAGTGCAAACATGAACGGTCATGTGAAAAGTAAACACCAGTCATGGAAGTTCTTGATTTTTCAACATATTTGAACAGGCAAACATTAGATATTAGTGCAAACAGGGCCGGCCTGAATATAAGGTGATACACATGAACAAATTACACATAAAAGTGACATGGTGTATTCATTCTCATTACCTAAATTAACAAAAATGCAGATTATGCATTAAAATTATGTGGAAAAAAAATCTAAATTAACCCCTAAATTTATCACCAGTTCAAATCCATAAAATAAGAACTAGGTGTTCTAGATTAAATGTCAATGATTAGAACCTCTTTAGGGAGTATGAAGGAAGGTGAAGTCTGTTTATTTAAACTGAACATATCTAGAGTCCAGTGTTCCTTTTGCTATTGATATGTTTGGTGCCACCATTCCAAGATAAAAAGAGCTCTCTAAGTGCCCTCAGAAAGAAGGTGGCAGATGCCACTGGGTCCGGACAGGGATTTAGAAAGGTCACCAAATAATTGGAAATCAATCATTCAAGTGTAAGGAAAAATCATCTACAAATGGATGCAGATTTGTTCAGGACTAACCAGCACAGCAAATTCAGCTAAAAAGCTGACTGTTTGAAACTGAAAGAAATCTCTAAAAACACCAGAATTTCATTGTGGGAACTGCATGTAATTCTTGCAAAAGTTGGTGTCAAACTGGATACATTTACTTTTATAGTGATTGCAAAAATTTGACCTGCATGTAAGGTGTGCCAGGAAAAAGCCATTACTGGCCTTTACAGTATACCTTTGAATATATAGATAAAGGCCTGCCCTTCTGGAACAATATGCTGTGAGCACATGAATCAAAGATAGAGTTGTTTGGCCACAGTAGACATGTTTGGAGCAAACAAAACATTTCAGGTGAAGACTGTGAAGCATGGGGTGGAAATTTTGTTGTTTGAGGTTGCGTTGCTGCCTTAGGGCTTGAGTACCTTGCAGTCATTGAGTCAACTATTAATTTAGCATCATATCAAAGTAGGCTTGGGGAAAAGGTGAGGCCATTTGTCCAAAGGATGAAGTTGAATCCGAATTGGATCTTGTCATGATAATGATCTCAAGCATACTAGCAAATCTACCAAGGAACAGCTGAAAATGAAGAAAGTGGAGGGTTATGGACTGGCCTGGTTAGAACCCTGATTTGAATCCCATTGAAATGTTGTGGGTGTATTTGAAATGGGCAGAACATACAAGAAAACCCACAAATATTTTGCAAATAGGAGTGGATATAAATTTCACGGAGTAGATGGTGAGCGGTTATGCAAAATACTTAGAAGAAGTTAGTTCTGCTAAAGAGATCCTTTACAGCTTCTGAGGCCAAGTGTGTTTTGAGCTACATCTATTTGTATGAAAACATGCTAAATAAATACGTGTTGTTGTTATTCAGATGTGTTGAAAAAGTTAACAAATTCAGTGGGAAGTACTTACATTTAACATACCTTTATAGGGCAATGCATTCCACCCAGTTCAATCTTACCACTTTACTGACCACTTGTGATTTATGGATGAGGGCATTTCTACCCTGGAAGACATTATGGAAGAATTTTTATTTTTTGGTGTTTACCTTGTCCCATTGACTTCTGAAAGGCTGAACTGTAGAGTGAAATGGTGACTAATTATTAAAAGGATCACAAGCAGAACTGTTGTCTATCAGGTAGGGGTCAGAAACAAATGACAATTAAATCTAGAGAAGCTTTTTAACTCTTTCAGGGCGGATGTCGACATTTGTCGAAATTCAGGGGTAGACGAGGGTAATCAGCCGTAAACGGCGACAAAACACGCTGATATGTTTTAGTTTGACTCTCGTTGCTAGAAGGAAAGTTCGCTTCATTGATTTGACTTTGATTGTCTTTCCGTGAATGAGTAGTGAAGAGCAAACAACCTCTAAAATGGCATCGACATCTGGCGGGAGACCAAAGCGAATGTTCAAAGCAAAATGCTCCGTGGGTGACATTTTGTGTGTTACCGTTGAATCGTACTCTGATTTGTTGGACTCGAAAATGAAATTGAGGTACCAGTATTAGCTGAACGTAGTGCTGAACATGTTCACGTAGCTGATGTGCCCGTTAAGGGTAACATTTGCCTAGGAGGATACTGGCATTTACGATGACAAGAGGTACGAATTAGACTGCATTGCACTGCCACTACCACCATCACACAAAGATAGCCAGGCACTCAGCCCGCCACGGCATTCCCTCTGGCCATCGAGCTGCTCCCGAGCAGCTGCCAGAGACGACAAACAGGCGCCGACAGCAGCCACAGCACACAGCAACAGACATTTTATGTTGATTTACGTGTGAAACCATTGCTTTGTTAGCAGTTTTTTTTTTGGAAAAATATTCAGCCCTCAAAGGGTTAATAATAATTTTTGTATATAACTGAGAGTTGTTATACCAGACAAGTCTTAGGCCCCCTGTACATCTGGCATCAACATGTGATTTTATTGATCCAATCACAATTGAGTACCGCTTGATCAAGTTAAAAACCAGGTATGCTGTAAATGCACCTGCGATCAGACTGAGGTTGGATTACTCAGACTTGTCTGTAAATGTCGAAGAAACAGAAAAGTTATTTATTGGAGAGAATGATGCAGACTGCAACAATGTTCTGTCAGTTTTTAACTCGATTGCTTTAAGCATTAGTTTAACTGAATCAATACAACCCAGAATCTTTGATACTATCCATCCATCCATCCATCCATTATCCAACCCACTATATCCTAACTACAGGGTCACGGGGGTCTGCTGGAGCCAATCCAAGCCAACACGGGGCACAAGGCAGGAAACAAACCTCAAGCAGGGTGCCAGCCCACCGCAGGGCACACACACACACCCCCACACACCAAACACACACTAGGGACAATTCAGGATCGCCAATTTCTTTGATACTAATATGTCCTTTTTAACACACATAGCAAAACTATATAAAACGTGTTTACCAACTTAAAAAAACTGGAAAATTAAGAGAATACTGAGAAATTAATTGACGTGCTTATTTTGTAGAAGAACTGACTACAGAAATGTGTTTTTCACTAGCTCTATAAAGCATCCTATCATTCAAAATTCTGCTGCAAGAATCATTACAAGAACTATAAAATACTACCATGTAACTCATGTTATAAAGGCTTCACACTGGCCAATAGATATGCCTTGGCCGGATTTTCCAATCCTGCTTTTTACATTTAAAGCCTTACACAGCCAAGTCTTTGTTTCCCTATCTGAATTTATCATTATGTACAAACCCGAGCATGAATTAAGATCTTAAGATGCTGGCAGACTCGACTCCAGAAGGTCACTTAGCCTGGACTAAACACCTCCCCAAATATCACGCCCAGCCCTGCCAACCACCCTCCTGGGTTTGGCCAGCTCGTGGAGTGAGGTGACAAGGAGATCACCTCAGGTGGCACTTTGGTAAGGATGGCATTGTCATGTAAGTTTTTGTTATGTTAACATTATGGAAATAAAAAAAAAAATAATAAAAAAGTTTAGCGGCACGGTGGCGCAGTGGTAGTGCTGCTGCCTCGCAGTAAGGAGACCTGCTTTCGCTTCCTGGGTCCTTCCTGCGTGGAGTTTGCATGTTCTCCTGCTTAATCTAGTACAGGGTCGCAGAGACAGCAAGTGGCAGCACTTGGCACAAGGCAGGAAGTAGTTCTTGAGAGGACACCAATCCATCACAGGGCACACTCCCACAGGGGCCAAATTTAAACCTCCAAAAAACCTGACAAGCATGTGTTTGCAGAGGAAAATCTGTGTACCCAGAGAGAGAGTGCAAATTCCATACAGAAAACATCCTGGTGTTGGTTTTGAAGCCGGGATACTACATTTGTGAGGTGGATTCATTATACCACTCAAAGTACGTATGCGCATGTATGCTGAGAGAGAGAGAGAGAGAGAGAATTTTCAGGAGATACATCCCATTTATAGATGTCACAAGGATGATCCTAATTGAGTACAGTTTTTCAGACATGCTTGCTATGGTAAAAATTTAACATTTTAAATGATGACACAGTGTTGCACATTTTAGGTTTCATCACTTCTAAAAAGAATTGTCTCCTTGGCAAGTCTAACTAAATTACAATTTTACCACTGAAAATGTCTATTCACCTAATGCAGTCATCTCAAATATATTATTTTTAAGACCCTTTGGTCTTTGGTTTGCATAATCATACATTTCTTTCAAATATTTTGCCCATTGTATTATAATATAAGCTCTATTGTTGGCATGGAGCTGGACAGTTTAACATCTGTGGCAGAGCGAAGGGCGCTCAGCAGGCTCCTATCAATTATGGAGAATCCACTGCATCCACTAAATAGTATCATCTATCTATCTATCTATCTATCTATCTATCTATCTATCTATCTATCTATCTATCTATCTATCTATCTATCTATCTATCTATCTATCTATCTATCTATCTATCTATCTATCTATCTATCTATCTATCTATCTATCTATCTATCTATCTATCTATCTATCTATCTATCTATCTATCTATCTATCTATCTATCTATCTATCTATCTATCTATCTATCTATTGCCCAGTTTTCAGCAGAGACATTTCATCCAGGGTTCGCTTCCCGGGTCCTCCCTGCGTGGAGTTTGCATGTTCTCCCCGTGTCTGTGTGGGTTTCCTCCCACAGTTCAGACATGCAGGTTAGGTGCACTGGCGATCCTAAATTGTCACTAGTGTGTGCTTGGTATGTGTGTGCCCTGCGGTGGGCTGGCGCCCTGCCCGGGGTTTGTTCCTGTCTTGTGCCCTGTGTTGGCTGGGATATGCTCAAGCAGACCCCCGTGACCCTGTGTTAGGATATAGCGGGTTGGACAATGACTGACTGATGATTGTAGTAAAAAAGTTTAGTGTGATTCTTACGAATTATGTACACATCTGGTACCTCTTTTATATACTACCTTTAAAAAGTGTGAGGAATGTTTTCATTTTAAAAGTTTCTAATTTTCATTATGCATCAACTTACTCAGAGCATTCTGGCACATGTCCATTTCAAAATCAATGGAATCAACGGATTAAAGATTTTAATAACATACTAGACAACCTAGCACAGAAGTATATTATATAGTGCCCCGGAGTGGGTGGGCAGCCAGTTGGCATAGTTCTCCTGGACTTGTGGCCAATGTCTGATTTTGTTTTCTGTTGTAACTGACTGGGATTTTTTTTTCTTTTCTCCATTGTCAACTGGTGATGATAATAGACAGATATTGTTAAGTTCCACTTATGCGAATTAGTTTGGGACACTTTATTTTACTATTTGTTTAAATAAAGCTGTATCTTAATGTGTATACATTATATGATTAATAATCTGTAAAGTTTGTAATTGTATATTATCTTTGAACTTGTTACAACACACAAAGCCTGCACTGTGTGAATAGTGCTTTGCCAAAATGAACTGAACTGAGTTAGTCAGAAATGGATAGCAACCACAATATTTAATGCAAGCTGATATGAATTTTGCCAAGGCAAATGACATTAGATCTTTATTTAGATATGACGAGAACACTGGAGTAAGACAGGAGTTCATGTGTTTTGGCTAGATTATATCTGCATACAGTAGAACACAGATGCAATTGCCATATTAATGCCAGTTGTCAAGAGTGTATCAATGTTCAAATGCTTCACCTTTTGCGCTGTCTTCTTTTAAAGTGCAATTGTGGCAACGTTATCCACCAGACATGTGTGTACCATGGTTACCTGTTACTTGAAAAACACAAAAATGAATACTTCAGAAAAGAAAATACAAATGAAAAACATTGAAAATCTAGGAAAAGTGAACTACATGGATGTCAAATGGATTCCTATCACATGGAAATCTACAGAACTCTTTATTGTGAACCACACATGTACTTGTTGGTTTATTAAGAAATAGGTGCTGGTTGAATCATGAAATCTGACTTTTTCCATTGGTCCATTGAGATGTTTTCTTGTTGACCCCCTCAAAGTCTCTGACATCTATTTTAGCCATAAGCAAATTAATCTGACCAGTATTTTTACACATTAAGCCTGATGGGATGTGAATTAACTCAATAACATCACCCCTGTAGAAACACCTGCTTGGGATGGTATGAGTACTACTCCTTTATGTAAACGTTTCCTTAATTTTGTGAGATGATTACATCTCATGCCTGTTTTTTCATTTGTGTTATAGTTTTGAATTCTTTGTAACATGTCATATTCAGGTGCTTTCCTGGATAAGGTGCCTTTGAAAATAAAGATGGGTTGATAAATGACCTCTAGATCCTTGTAACCCAACTGAAACACCCCAAGTCCAAGGAAGTGCAGTGGAGAACTGCACAGGCAAATCCCTCAACATACTATGTATAATGCAGGTGATTCGATGTTTAATGGATGATGTGACATGAGTGTATTTTCCTTCTTCTGGTGCATTTCCGATGCATTTCTGATGAGTATGCCCTCATTGCCAGACAGAAGTTGGCTTTTTAGCAGGGCAGGACCATAGAATCTGATGCTGACCTGCTAACGTTTACCTCAATGAGCAACAAGTATTTAATCCGTCTGAGATAAAAATCAGAAAGCAACTTTGGTTATTTAAAAAATAAGTGAGTGGCATGTGTTGTTTTCTTGCATGCTATGCAACTATCTGAAGAGGGGGTTTATATTAAAGGTGCTATACAAGATAAAGACTAATTAATATTAGCCAGTGTAGTTCAAATTCTGATTTGGAATTATCTATAAAATAACCATCCTCTGGACTAAAGTTTAAAAAGTCTTCCACCAGCTGAAAATTGAAGTATGATTAAGCATTTGACAACTCCCCACTTCCACCCAGTTTTACAGTGTATGCTGCTTAGGTGCTAACACCTGGTGGTCTCTTACTGAGTACTGCCAAAGCTATCACTCTGGTCAGCTGTCTAATGCAATACACTAATATTCCATTGAAAGCTGAGCCAAAAAATGCCTGTTTAAAATGAAAATGTAACTTCTCAGCCTAGGCAGTTCTGTCTGATCCATTGCCGACTCAGATGGTTTTTGTTTTCCACTCTGAGGCCTGCTGTGCACCATGTCAAGTACCTCCGTCCTTTCAGCATTCCCAATTGCTATGGAAACAGAATATTCCAGCATTTACATAGGCAGTATAAAACCTATTAATTCACTATCTGAGCATTTTATATGCTGAGGGAAAGGAGCGGCTAAGATTAGCTGTTGCTGTTAAGGCTGCAGTTGTCAAGACAACCAGTAAGGGGCCTAAAGATGCACTGAGCTTGGGAGTGAGTGAGCGGGAGAATGTGCTGGAAGATTAAAACTTTCTTTAATTGAAAGAACAGGAGATCCATATTATGTAGCTGGTGTTTACAACTGTCTGCTCTTTAATGTCTAGAATTGCACAATTACAAGTGAATGAAATGTTAGTGAAAAAAACAACAAAATGCCTATCTATCTATCTATCTATCTATCTATCTATCTATCTATCTATCTATCTATCTATCTATCTATCTATCTATCTATCTATCTATCTATCTATCTATCTATCTATCTATCTATCTATCTATCTATCTATCTATCTATCTATCTATCTATCTATCTATCTATCTATCTATCTATCTATCTATCTAAAACTGCCTCAAAGGAAGAGGCAAAGTGGATGGCTACCCAAGGCACTCCCCCACAACATTGTCCGCAGACCTTCTTTATGGAAGAATGAAATGTAAATAAATACAAATTCACATTCTTCAGCAGCAGCATATTGATACAATAAATAATATTAAATTAAAGAAAGATAATAATGCAGGTGAAAAACAGACAATAACTTTGTATAATGTTAAATATTAACGTTTACCCCCCCCGGGTGGAATTAAAGAGTCGCATAGTTTGGGGGAGGAACGATCTCCTCAATCTGTCAGTGGAGCAGGACAGTGACAGCAGTCTGTCGCTGAAGCTGCTCTTCTGTCTGGAGATGATACTATTTAGTGGATGCAGTGGATTCTCCATAATTGATAGGAGCCTGCTAAGCGCCCTTCGCTCTGCCACAGATGTTAAACTGTCCAGCTCCATGCCAACAATAGAGCCTGCCTTCCTCACCAGTTTGTCCAGGCGTGAGGCGTCTTTCCTCTTAATGCTGCCTCCCCAGCACACCACTGCATAGAAGAGGGCGCTCGCCACAACTGTTTGATAGAACATCTGCAGCATCTTATTGCAGATGTTGAAGGAAGCCAGCCTTCTAAGGAAGTATAACCGGCTCTGTCCTTTCTTGCACAGAGCATCAGTATTGGCAGTCCAGTCTAATTTATCATCCACCTGCACTCCCAGATATTTATAGGTCTGCACCATCTGCACACAGTCACCTTTGATGATCACTGGGTCCATGAGGGGCCTGGGCCTCCTAAAATCCACCACCAGCTCCTGGGTTTTGCTGGTGTTCAGGTGTAGGTTGTTTGAGTCACACCATTTAACAGAGTCCTTTATTAGGTCCCTATACTCCTCCTCCAGCCCATTCCTGATGCAGCCCACAATAGCAGTGTCATCAGCGAACTTTTGCACGTGGCAGGACTCCGAGTTGTATTGGAAGTCCGATGTATATAGGCTGAACAGGACCGGAGAAAGTACAGTCCCCTTAAATGTAAAAGTTATTACAGAAAGCCTATAACTGAACCAACTTGGGAAAAAATAGCGAGTAGAACAATGGTGAGCACAAGCAGAGATAGTAACAAATGAATTTTATGAGGAAAGAAAAAGGAAGCATGAAGGAAGATGGAACTGGGGCAACTAAAGGGTCTTTTGAAATGTTCGTTGTAAAAACCTGTAGCAAAGAATAACAGGACATGGGTAGTGATATTGATGACAAAGATGTTAGCGAAACACATGTAGGTACAAAATGGATTAAAAATATCTATCTATCTATCTATCTATCTATCTATCTATCTATCTATCTATCTATCTATCTATCTATCTATCTATCTATCTATCTATCTATCTATCTATCTATCTATCTATCTATCTATCTATCTATCTATCTATCTATCTAGTCAAGTCAAGTCAAGTCAAGTCATTTTTATATAGCACTCTTCACTAAAAAAAACTATGACAAATAAAGTCCATTAATATTATATTTAGGGTATGGCCAGTTAAAGACGGAGGAAAAGAAACAGAAAATCCGGCATTCCTGGAAAAAATAAACGTTTATTGTTGGTTTTAATAGAGTCACAGTGTCACACAAGGTCACATTTCTGGTAACCAAGGCCAACTGGCTGCCCACCTCATCCAAGTATTGGGAAACCTAGGGCTGAGGAATTAATAATATACTAAAAATGATCATGATTACAGTCACTGCAATATACTAATCACGAACAGTGGCAATTACTGCATTCCATTTAATACCACTCTTTTAACTATCGAGCTTTCCCAGTTAGAAACTGCTCTAAACTGCAAATGAGAGTTGTAACCCATCACAGATACTTCCACTAAAGGGCATTGCTGAATCGAAGGGATTTGTGTCATATGACCATACGCACAACACATTTTTTAGGAGTTTGATTCCTAACAACATCTAAAAATGTAAATTTTTTCTCTTCTGTTTGCAACAACCTCCAGAAAAATAGAGATCTGTAAGTAATATTGAACACTGGGCACCTGAAAAATTATTTAAACGTTTGAGTACCAAACTAAAGAGAACTGCCAATAATAAGGAATCTGTTTTCAGTAGTGAAGTTGTTGATCAAAATAGCATACTGGACAACCTGTTGGAGTATTGCTCTCAAACATTTTTGCAACCACTTACAATTTACCTACAAAGTCCAAAAGAAAGCATGAAAACTAAGCAAGCAAGTTTATGCTAATGTGGGTCCAAATTGAGCAGGCTATCAAAAACAAATTCAGATAACTGATGTCAATATGGTAAAAGATACATTGTCCCCTTCTCAATTACGTATTTTTCTGAAGTTGTGTCTCCTTTACTTTATTTCAAATGATGGACAGAAATGGAAACGGACGTGAAAATAGAGGAGCTTCATGTAACTGCAACTGTGGTAGAATTAAACTATGGAAACATGCCTGAACATAACAATTTAAATATGTTTATGAGGAATTTACACTGAAAGCTGAATGCTTGTCAACAGCACAATTTCCTTAAGAATGTGAATGTGACTTGCTAAGGTACTGGGAGTCACACTGACTTCATGGGACTTTGAGGAGAACCTGTAGCTATAAATGAATGGATGAGACTCCAGAGGTTTGGTCACATAGACTGCACTTGGCTGAGCATCCTGTGTAATTTATTTACCAAGCCATGACTAACATGAGATATCTTAAACTGCATTACAGATATCTGAAAATGATATTCAGATATCTTAAAACTAGATGTTAGAATTGACAACTTCACTATCATAAAAAAGGTTGACAGAAATAGGATCCATACTAATTTAGCAAGGAGGAAGCTACCCTTGACAAATAAAAACAAAAGTGCTTACCTTAAGTTTACCAAAATTCACTTGTGTTAAGGAGTCCTGAAATATTTTTCAATTCAAGGTAAGTAATTGTTACTTTCTGATTAACATGGGTCCTGTTATGTCTATGGAATTTTCTGCCTAATAACGGGAATAATGTTGGGAAATCTGGGAAGGTCACTGAAGAGGAGCAACTAGTGACCAAAGTTAACAGTTCTGTCTTATCCTCATGTCAGTTACGTAAAGAGCATTCAACCAATAGTCAAAAAACTATTTAAGTGAAATTCAGAAATTCTGTTTAATCCCTGGAGTGAAGATGGTCTTGTGAAAAGGACTTGAGTTGAAAAAGAACTACAAAATGTGCAAGTTCATCTGATTGAGATCTTGATTATCATTTAAACGGTGGATTGAAGTTCTTTATGAGTTAAAAAATGAGAAACATGGATACATTGCCGTTTAGGAGGTAGTACTAGTCAGAAAGAATTATGTTGATAATCTTCTCTTAGGGTTTAACATCACTGAAGAACTAATCTTACTAAACGGTGAGCAGTCTGACAATGCTTTATATTTGCCAGTTAGACTGAGTAAAGCTGTGCATACAAGAAGCAGTACGATGACCAAACTTGTGTCTGCCGTTCAGATTATTGCCTATAAACTGATAACTAAAAGTTGGATGCTTAGAATAGGGAAGAAAAGGCAACCAATAATAAGTGATGAGATCTATCAGGTGAAACACCGACTTAGAGTCAGGGCAGTGATTGGACAATGATGTTAAAACCAACTATTATTCTGCCTAAGGTGAACAGAATGTCAGATGGGTTCCTGATCCTTTTAATAAAGGATGAGGAGATGTAATATAGTCTAAAAGCCTGCCAAAAGTCAAAACCAGGAAATAAATAAACCAAGGTGACAAAATGAGAACAATTCTAAGGTAGTTTGTAGTCAAGAAATAGAGAGCAAAATGATTAAGAGACAAAAACTAAATCAAGAGTTTTGTTGAAAGTATCCAGAATCTTAGGCAACCGAGAAATGCACAAAACTGGCCTTTATACTATTGCATTAATAATGTCATTTCTGGCTGTGTCAGCAGGTAACAACAGCAAACAAATGTACCATAAAATGACAGGGACCATAATAAACAAAATTCAGACATAAAAAATTCCAACTAACCCAAAACAGTATCGACAGTAAAAGTAAATGATTGAATTGAATTCCGTGCCAAATAAAAACCCTAACAGAGAACAAAACACCTAAAAAAAAAAGTGTAATGAGGAATATAAGAAAACAACTATGGGAATTGGTCATCCTGAGGGATTTGAACTGTTTCTTTTTCTCACCATTGTTTTTAGTAAAGGTTCGGGGAGTGTGAAAATCCCCATTCAGAATTCCACCAGAAATGACATATATCTACCACCAAGATCTGGTCACAATGATGCAGGTCTCTGAGGTTAAAATGGATTCCTGAAATATGTTGAAGGAGGTGCCATTCTGAGGCAGGGGTAGGATCTTGTTTCAAGTAGAAATCAACAACAAGAACATATATTTCTAGAGCACATTTTCATACAAATGATGTAGCTCAAAGTCCTTTACATGATGAAGAAAGAGAAAAAAGACAAATTAAATAAGAAAATAAAATTAGGGAACGCAAATCAACATAGGGAGGACAGAAAAAAGGACAGAAAAAACAAAAAAAAACTCCAGACGGCTGGAGAAAAAAACAAAATCTGCAGGGGGTCCGAGGCCGCAAGACCACCCAGCCCCCTTCTAGGCATTCTACCTAACATAAATGACCTCAATCAGTCCTCATTGTATTCAGGGTTCACATGGAAGAACTTGATGATGATGGTCATGTGGACCTCTGGCCTTTAATCCATCAATGTAGGGACATCACAGTGCTTTGATCAGGTGGTGGTGGCGCAGATCGACAACACGGAAAACCAGAAAAAGAACAGAAGAGAAAGTAGGGGTTAGTATGGATTTCGGAGCCACCCTGAATGATAATGATAATTAATTGAATATACAGAGCATCAGGATTAAACTAAAATTAAGCTATGAGAAAGCCATGTTAAAGTAATTATTGTTTTTAGCCGTGTTTTAAAGTGTTCCACTGTATTAGCCTGGTAAATTCCTATTGGCAGGCAATTCAAGATTTTAGATGTATAACAGCTGAAAGCCGCCTCACCACTTCTTTTAAGTTTAGCTCTTGGAATAATAAGCAGACCCTCATTTGAAGATCTAAGGTTACGATTTGGAGTGTAAGGTGAAAGACATTCCGTAATATAGGATAGAGCAGATTATTTAAGGCTTTGTAAACCATAAGCAGTATTTTAAAGTCAATTCTAAATGACACAGGTAACCAATGTAGTGACATCAGAACTGGGGTGATGTGCTCGGATTTTCTTTTCCTAGTTAAGATTCTAGCAGCAGCATTCTGCACTCATTGCAATCGATTGATGTCTTTTTTGGGTGATCCTGAGAGGAGTCAACATCTACCAACTTGTGAATGGAATCCACCAGTACGTCAATAACCTCTCCAAGAGCATGAGCAACCGGTATTCCAACAATTTTTTTTTTTTTATCAGAGAGGACAAGTATATAGGCTGCATCATGCTACTGAGATTAAAGAACAAACTCACAAACAGATGGATAGATAGATAGATATGAATAGCATTATATAATACTGTAGATACAGTGCATCCGGAAAGTATTCACAGCGCATCACTTTTTCTACATTTTGTTATGTTACAGCCTTATTCCAAAATGGATTAAATTCACTTTTTTCCTCAGAATTCTACACACAACACCCCATAATGACAATGTGAAAAAACTTTATTTGAGGTTTTTGCAAATTTATTAAAAATAAAAAAATTGAGAAAGCACATGCACATAAGTATTTACAGCCTTTGCTGTGAAGCTCGAAATTGAGCTTAGGTGCATCCTGTTTCCCCTGATCATCCTTGAGATGTTTCTGTAGCTTAATTGGAGTCCACCTGTGGTAAATTCAGTTGACTGGACATGATTTGGAAATAAAGTGGAAGAAGTTTGAAACCACCAGGACTCTTCCTAGAGCTGGCCGGCCATCTAAACTGAGTGATCGGGGGAGAAGGGCCTTAATCAGGGAGGTGACCAAGAACCCGATGGTCACTCTGTCAGAGCTCCAGAGGTCCTCTGTGGAGAGAGGAGAACCTTCCAGAAGGACAACCATCTCTGCAACAATCCACCAATCAGGCCTGTATGGTAGGGTGGCCAGACGGAAGCCACTCCTTAGTAAAAGGCACATGGCAGCCCGCCTGGAGTTTGCCAAAAGGCACCTGAAGGACTCTCAGACCATGAGAAAGAAAATTCTCTGGTCTGATGAGACAAAGATTGAACTCTTTGGTGTGAATGCCAGGCGTCACGTTTGGAGGAAACCTGGCACCATCCCTACAGTGAAGCATGGTGGTGTCTAAGGGGCTGAAACCAACCCCCTTGCAGCAGGGCCTCTCTCCATCGTCGTCGGGTATTTTCCGCCTCCGGCCGGTGGCATCCCGATGGCCCCTCCGGATGGCCCTCGGCCCTTTTCGAAAACTCTACCTTCCCGTAAGGGGCCGCCGACGGCCCCTTCAGAGGGACCTGAGAACCGTCTTCCCGGGCAGGTTCGGTGAGTCGGGCCGGTGACCTCCCCGGTTTGGGGGCCCCGGGTGACACCCTCCCAGAGAAACTGACAAAGTCCAAAATGAACTGGAAATCCCATAGATGGAAGAAACCCGGCTTGGGCAACCGGGGAAGGAAGGGAAAGCGACTTCCCTTCCGTCATGCGATCGATGGGTGATCAGAGTCCGACGAGGGAGGGCCACCGGCGGTCCGGCTCAGCCCCGGTGCTTCAGGCCCCAGGGTTCTTCCCGCACTTCGGACGTCAAAGTCTCCCACGGTCCCTCCTGGGCATCCGTCCTACGTGAGGGCGAGACTGATCGGCCCCTCGATCGGTGGGCTTTTTTCCTCTCACTCTGAGCGGTCCTTCGCCGTCGGTGGCTTCGGTGCCGCGGTGGGGGAGGGTCTGGGGGGTCCACCCCCCCTTCCTCCCGCCCGTGCCCGCCCCGGGCTCCGCGGAGACACGATTTCTCTGGCATTCCAGTGACGAGAGAGTGCGGATCCAGCCCCCTACCCTGCGGGGCTCCTGGGCGCTGCCTTTTTTCCTCCTCCTTGACGGGCCCGGTCTCGGGATCTCCCACCCCCGGGAGGTCCTCCCACCCCCGGGAGGTCCTCCCACCCCCGGGAGGTCCGCCGACGTGACGGCGGTTTCGGGGAAAGGCCCCGCGGAAAAGTCCCAGCCCCCCGTCCCACGCTCCGTGGGTGGCCAGTGGCGGGGACGAGCTGCGCCGGTTCCGACCCCCTTGCCGGACATCACGTCAGAGGCGCCATCCGATGACACCTCGCCGGCCTTACCTGGTTGATCCTGCCAGTAACATATGCTTGTCTAAAAGATTAAGCCATGCATGTCTAAGTGCACAGTGAAACTGCGAATGGCTCATTAAATCAGTTATGGTCCCTTTGATCGCTCCACGTTACTTGGATAACTGTGGTAATTCTAGAGTTAATACATGCCAACGAGCGCTGACTCCCGCCCCGAGGAGATGCGTGCATTTATCAGACCAAAAACCCACCTGGGCCCCCGTGCCCTGCCAGCTTTGGTGACTCTAGATAACCTCGGGCCGATCGTGCGCCCTCTGCGGCGGCGATGACTCATTCGAATGTCTGCCCTATCAACTGTCGATAGTACTTTCTGTGCCCACCATGGTGACCACGGGTAACGGGGAATCAGGGTTCGATTCCTGGAGAGGGAGCCTGAGAAACGGCTACCACATCCAAGGAAGGTAGCAGGCGCACAAATTACCCACTCCCGGCTCAGGGAGGTAGTGACGAAAAATAACAATGCAGGACTCTTTCGAGGCCCTGTAATTGGAATGAGCGTACTTTAAATCCTTGCACGAGGATCCATTGGAGGGCAAGTCTGGTGCCAGCAGCCACGGTAATTCCAGCTCCAATAGCGTATATTAAAGTTGCTGCAGATTGAACTCTTTGGTGTGAATGCCAGGCGTCACGTTTGGAGGAAACTTGACACCATCCCTACAGTGAAGCACGGTGGTGGCAGCATCATGCTGTGGGGATGTTTTTCAGCGGCAGGGACTGGGAGACTAGTCAGGATAAAGGGAAAGATGACTGCAGCAATGTACAGAGACATCCTGGATGAAAACCTGCTCCAGAGCGCTCTTGACCTCAGACTGGGGCGACGGTTCATCTTTCAGCAGGACAACGACCCTAAGCACACAGCCAAGATATCAAAGGAGTGGCTTCAGGACAACTCTGTGAATGTCCCTGAGTGGCCCAGCCAGAGCCCAGACTTGAATCCGATTGAACATCTCTGGAGAGATCTTAAAATGGCTGTGCACCGACGCTTCCCATCCAACCTGATGGAGCTTGAGAGGTGCTGCAAAGAGGAATGGGCGAAACTGGCCAAGGATAGGTGTGCCAAGCTTGTGGCATCATATTCAACAAGACTTGAGGCTGTAATTGCTGCCAAAGGTGCATCGACAAAGTATTGAGCAAAGGCTGTGAATACTTATGGACATGGGATTTCTCAGTTTTTTTATTTTTAATAAAATAGCAAAAACCTCAAGTAAACTTTTTTCACATTGTCATTATGGGGTGTTGTGTGCAGAATTCTGAGGAAAAAAATGAATTTAATTCATTTTGGAATAAGGATGTAACATAACAAAATGTAGAAAAAGTGATGCGCTGTGAATACTTTCCGGATGCACTGTATCTACAGTATTATATAATGCTATTCATATCTATCTATCTATCCATCTGTTTGTGAGTTTGTTCTTTAATCTCAGTAGCATGATGCAGCCTATATACTTGTCCTCTCTGATAAAAAAAAAAATTGTTGGAATACCGGTTGCTCATGCTCTTGGAGAGGTTATTGACGTACTGGTGGATTCCATTCACAAGTTGGTAGATGTTGACTCCTCTCAGGATCACCCAAAAAAGACATCAATCGATTGCAACGAGTGCAGAATGCTGCTGCTAGAATCTTAACTAGGAAAAGAAAATCCGAGCACATCACCCCAGTTCTGATGTCACTACATTGGTTACCTGTGTCATTTAGAATTGACTTTAAAATACTGCTTATGGTTTACAAAGCCTTAAATAATCTGCTCTATCCTATATTACGGAATGTCTTTCACCTTACACTCATTGCTAATGTTATATTGTCACATTAGCACAGTGGTAATCCTGCTGCCTCCCAGTAAGGAGATCAGGGTTTTTGTCCTGGGTCCTCCCTTCATGGAGTGTACATGTTTTTCTTTATGCTTGTGTGGGTCATCTGGGTGCTCCAGTTTCCTCTCACTGTTTACAGACTTGTAGATTAGGTGGATTGTCAATGCTAAATTGGCCCTTGTGCCCTATGCTTGCTGGGATAGGTTCCAGTCCCTGTGACCCTTCTTAGGATTAAATGGTATGGTATTTTGCTACCATTTTGTGTTTGAGGAGTTCATAGGCACTGCCAGTTTGACTGGTTGCTATTATATTGCATGGTGGCTAAGCACGTGATGATATGATCATGGCTATGTTATATAAGATGATTACTCATGTTAAACAGAGTCTTAACTTTGTGAAAATGTAAGCAATCCTTTTTGATAGACTTGGTGGTCAAGCAACAAATACATGTAGGTTTAGTTTTAGGTTTTGACTTGTGCTATTGCTTTAATGTGAGTACAGTGTAGCTCTTCAATTTTGATGAATGATTTTTATATTTGTACTAGCCGTCCCCTGTGGCTTCGCCCGCGTAGTAGTGAAACAGGACAGTAAGGAGGGCCCTGCTTGTCTCCCTACTCCTGATGTCATGCTTGGTCTATATATATATATATATTGCTCCTACAAACGAACTATGATTCTTAGCAGAGAAGTCGCAAAATTTTTTATTTCTCAGCCGCCTCCACTCCCCTCTCGCAAGCTCCGTCTTCTCCCTCCCGACTCCGGCTCCTCGAATGGAGTGAGGTGGCCCCTTTAATCCCATTCCGGATGTGCTCCAGGTGCTTCCTGATCTTCTTCCACCTCTTTGTGTGACGAAAGTGCTGCTCTTGCACCTGGAAGCACTCCGGGCGTACCTGGACTCTTCTTCCAGAAGCATTTCCTGGTATGGTGGAGGTGCTGCCGTCTAGGGCTCCATAATTGTCTGGGTGCCCCCCAGGCGGTGACCATGGGCCCCAACAGGGATGAGCTTCCAAGCTCTGTTCCCACGGTCCCCATGCAGACTAGGGCTTCTGCCCTCTCGTGGCCCAGGGGAGGTATTGTTCCTCTCCCGGTCCTTCCAGGCATCCCGGCTTGGCAGGACCCCCAGCCGTCCGCTACAGGACACACATACAGACAAACAGAAAGATGTTGGATTTTATATATATAGAGATAATGATCCCTCAAATAACTTGACTACTATACTAGTTATTTTTAAAGAGAGATTACTAGATCTCTGCCACTCTCTTGAATCATGTTACTTTATTGCCCCTTTGTTGTAAATAATCCAATACATTGTACCTATCTACAAGACAAATATAGAATAACAGAACACTGACAGCATGGGGGCTAGGGCTTAGTAATAATGGCAGCAACTTCCCAGCAATGTAAATATCATGATTAAAGCATGATACAACAGAAACCACAATACTGTATGGTAAAGTACATTATCATATGAAAAATCTTTGCATATGTACCACAGATCATGCACACATGGCACTTGTGTGCATAAAAAGGACTTAATGCCATGTTTTATACTAACTTGTCAGAAAAAGATTTCATTAAAAAGATCATGTAGAAAGAAAACCCCAAATTAAAAAATCAAAATATGTCTTTCGTTTTCTTATTACTTTGCCAGGGAATTTAGATTTATAAAAAAAAAATCAAGTGTTGTGAAATCCGGATGCCCCTGTACTTTTAAATATCTGTGTCAAGAGACCCTGAAAGCATGTTTACTGCTTATAAAAAGAAAATAAAAGAAAGAAATCTTTACAGGTGCCATAGCATATTTCTCACTGCCAGTACATATTCATCATCACTGATAGTGATGGTTGTCATCTTCTTCCTTTTCTTTCACTCACAGCTGGCTGTATTTGATTTCATGGTATTTCATTTCTATTTATTTTATTTATGTTCATTGTATGTTTTAATGCAGAACACTTTGGCTACAACATTGCTAATGTTGTTTTAAATGTGCTCTATAAATAAATTGACAATTGACAATATTGCAGTCACCAGATTTTACAGTATTGAACTTGTGACAGTCAGTCCAATTGTTTTTAAAAAACATTCAAAAACATTACAAATGAAAAAAAAATTTAAGTGAACACAAAGTAATAAGGGCTCTAAACTTTAAGGAGGCTCTGAGTTTTTCACTGCACCGGTCGGTCTATAATAATGATAATTCTTTGCATTTATATAGTGCTTTTCTCACTACTCAAAGCGCTCAGCAATTGCAGGTTAAGTTCCTTGCTCAAGGGCCCAACAGAGCAGAGTCTCTTTTGGCATTTATGGGATTTGAACCAGCAACCTTCTGATTGCCAGTGCAGATCCCTAGCCTCATAGCCACCACTCTGTCTGTAGTTCTTTCCCTAACCTATTCTGATAAGGGGTATTGCCCAACACAGTTCAAATTAATACTATAGTAAAAACCCTTAACATGCTCTTAAAAATAGGAACTTTAAGACCCTTTAAATAAACAGAGGGGAATCTTGCATAGGATAGACATTTTTCATTGTGTTTTTTGAATTGTTGTACATACTGTATTGTAATATTATTTCATAAATCAGCAGGCTGTTTCTAATTGGCAACAGTAAATTTGCCTAATGTGACAAGTGTGTGTCCAAGTGCTCTGCAATGAACTAGTGACCTCTTCAGTGTTGTTTTCCTGCCCTCTGATTACGATTAATATTTTGACTTATGACTTACTGCTCTGCTCTCCGATTAATAATTCTTTACATTTATATAGCACTTTCTCACTACTCAAAGCGCTCAGCAATTGCAGGTTAAGGGCCTTGCTCAAGGGCCCAACAGAGCAGAGTCCCTTTTGACATTTACGGGATTTGAACCGGCAAACTTCTAATTGCCAGTGCAGATTCCTAACCTCAGAGCCACCACTCCGCCTTACGATTCTCACTACATGTACTGATCTCTGTTATTTAATTATTGTGTATCTGGTCATGGTCCTTGCATGAATTCTGAATTCTCTGCCTTCTTCTGTTATCATTTTCTTTCAAAACTGCTTCCACCTGGCACAAGCAAAACGTAAGCTCTGTAATAGACTGGCATCCTATACAGCATTCATTTCATTTTGTAATTTTCTCTTTGACATCATGTAAAGCACTTTGAGCAACACTGTTTGTATGAAAATGTGCTATATAAATAAATGTTGTATTAATGGAATATTTGTCTGGTTAAGTTAGGTAAGAGACAGCCCCTGCAGTTAGCTACAGTATGTGTCAATAATTTTATTTTTTTTTATTTTGTATTATTTTGTTTATTTTTTATTTTTTTTTTATTTTTAAGGTAAAGCAACCCCAAACTGAGAATTGAGTGGTGGAGACTTGACATGTCTTTAAAGGAAGACATCTATATATATAAAATCCCTATGTGCGTCCAGGTGTCCGTGTGTGGGTGTCTTCTGGTGAAGTGCGCATGCGCGGGACACGGTGCGATGCGCGATATTACTGTCAGAGAAAGTTAGAGGCGTTTTACGGAAATACAAACCAGTATTACTGTGAGAGGAAATTAAAGGTACACAATACAGTGACGCATATTACAGCCACATACAAGCCAGTATTACTGTCAGAGGAGTTTAAAGGCATATTACTGACGCGCATGCCTGTATTACCGCCAGAGAAAATTAAAGGTATATTACGGACGTACAAGCCAGCGGACATACAAGCCAGCGGACGTACAAGATGGTATCCTTCAACAAGGGCGCGCACAAAAAGGCGAGCCTCAAAAGGGCGACCTCAATTGGGCGCAGCGAATAAAGGCGCGCGTAAATAAAGATCTGCACCTTTGTTGCTCTTCACATATTCCAGAGCCATTTGAACTAAATTATCTACGAATGCCTTTATTTGCCGTGCTCAATTGAGGTCGCCCTTTTGAAGCTCGCCTTTTTGTGCGCGCCCTTATTGAATAGAGCCGTACAAGACAGTATTACTGTCACAGAAAATTAAAGACACACAATACACGGCGGCAGCCCACGAAGAACGGTCAGCTCAGCAAGTAAACATCAACAAAAGAAAGGCTGAAAGAAAGAAAAATACGACCAACAAAAAGAATGAGGTCAAAGTCCCTTGCCATTTAATATAGACTGTTCCTACTAATGTTTATGCACTACTGTTCTAGCGCCCGTTATTGTAATGGGCTAAATGACTAGTAATAGAATAATAGAGTGAGAACTGGCAGTTGTCATTAAACAGGAAATCTTCAATATTATTAACCTAAACATCCATCCATCCATCCATCCATCCATCCATCCATCCATCCATCCATTATCCAACCCGCGATATCCTAACTACAGCATCATGGGGGTCTGCTGGAGCCAATTAACCTAAACAGAGAAGTAAAACGAAAACCAGAAAAATTTTTTAGTAGTGCAAGTTGCCCAGGAACAAGTCTAATGTAGGTCTTTAATATGTCTGGCTGTCTTTCACACTGAGCACTTTGTGAGCTTGCAAATGTTTGGAAAAGTGAAAATAGATTTTCCGCCATAAAGTGCCAGGTTTACAGCGTATCCTTCCGATGTAGACTCCTGAGAGTAATTCAGGTATTCTTGAAATAAAAAGAAAAAGCTCTTCATCCATTAACTCTGTAAATTTTTCTTGCACTTCTGTCTGCCACGGATGCTTGCAGTCACAATTTTGAGTATGGTCATAACAGCAGTCACTCACAGATGTACCCTTTTTACTGCCCTTTTCTTGCTTTGGGAATTCCATGGCTCATCACTCTTTTGCTTTAAACTGCAGCAACTACTGGCGGCTCTTACAGAATTATTATCTAATCATAAAGCCCTTTTATCTAGTTGTATGAAAGCAACATATTGAATTTGAAGGCTTGCTTAATCCTGTGGGTAATGTCATTGAAATAAATCATTACATAATTAAAAAATATATAAGAAATATATTTTGTGACACATTAATTTATGCTGCCATATATTATTAATTAATAGTAAAACTCCACAGTATATTTATTTACTTTTTATCTGTTTTAAATCTTCTTCTTCTTTTGGCTGCTCCCATTAGGGGTCACCACAGTGGATCATCTTCTTCCATATCTTCCTGTCCTCTGCATCTTGTTGTGTCACACCCATCACCTGCATGTCCTCTCTCACCACATCCATAAACCTTCTCTTAGGCCTTCCTCTGTTCCTCTTACCTGGCAGTTCTATCCTTAGCATCCTTCTCCCAATATACCCAGCATCTCTCCTCTGCACATGTCCAAACCAATTCAATCTCGCCTCTCTGACTTTGTCTTCCAACCGTCCAACCTGAGCTGACCCTCTAATGTCCTCATTTCTAATCCTGTCCATCCTCGTCACACCCAAATGCAAATCTTAACATCTTTAACTCTGCCACCTCCAGCTCTGTCTCCAGCTTTCTGGTCAGTGCCACCGTCTCCAACCCATATAAGATAGCTGGTCTCACTACTGTCCTGTAGACCTTCCCTTTCACGCTTGCTGATATCCGTCTGTCACAAATCACTCCTGACACTCTTCCTCACCCACTCCACCCGGCCTGCACTCTCTTTTTCACCTCTCCTCCACACTCCCCATTACTCTGTACTGTTGATCCCAAGTATTTAAACTCATCCACCTTCGCCAACTCTACTACTTGCATACAGTGTAAAAACATTGCCCCCAGCTGTAGTCGACCTAATTGCAAGGTTAGAATCAGCTGACTAAACACAGCCAAGCTTGATTACAGCCAACCCTTGCTCAATAAAAACATCACTTATTTTGTTTCTTACTATCAGAGTAAATATGCCCATACAAGTGTTCAGAAAACACATAATGCCAAATACCTGAATAGATCAGAAAAGAAATTCTTTACATCTAGCTTTCTACTGTAGAATATGGCCGGTAGCTTCTCCCGGCCAATACCCCCAAGCCACCAGATGGAGCCCTCCCTGCAATATGGAGGTGCCCCGAATGCCAGCAGGGCATCATGGACATTGGAGTCTTTATTCACAGCCCAGCTGGATACTGTGGGGGCCACCAGAGGACGCTGCAGGGAGGCTCAAGGACTTGTATTTTCCCTATAACCCGGAAGTACGTCCTCGTCACAGGGACAGACGAAATGACGTACTTCCAGGTTGAATACCCAGAAGTGTTACAAAGTCACATGGACAGAAGGAGAGAAATACTTCCGGGTCAAGGACTATAAAGGACTATGGGAAACCCCAGCGAGTTGAGCTGAGTTGGGAGGAAGCGTGACTGAGCTGCTGGGAGGTGTGGAGGATTATTGATTGTGTATTGTGATTATTGTTTATTATATTATAGTGAGGTGGAGGTGCTTTTGCACAATTATTATTAATAATAAAGTCAACATTTGGACTTTTATCTGGTGTCTGGTGTCTGATCTGAGGGTTCAAGGGGACGACAGCACCCCCTATATGTCACACTACATAGAGCTACAAAGCAGTTTCTAAAACTTAGACTCTATAAAACCACAACATCAGCCATAATCTCCAAATGGAAGTACTTGAACCAGTAGCATCTTTCTAGGAGTGACCAGTGTTCTAGAATTACTATAAGGGTTCAGCAGAAAATCATCCAGCAGGTCACAAATCCTAAAGAAAATATCCAAACATCTGCAGACATCTCTTGCCACAACAAAAGTCTGCGCCCATGACTCCACAATCAGAATGTCACTGGGCAAAGATGGACTTCATTGGAGAGTAACAATGCAGAAACTACTGCTAAGAAAGAACATAAATGCGTATCCCCTTTTTTCCTAGGAGACACTTCAGCTATCCTCAAACCTTTTAAGAGAATATCGTATGGGCAAATGAGAAGGAAGTGAAACTTCTCGGCTGCTGTTTCTGGATTGTGTGTAACGTGATTTAAACACAGAATTCCACAGTTATACACCTAAATATGGTAGAGGTATGGCAATGGTGTGGCAGTAGTGTGCTTACTGAGGACCTGGATGACTTGCAAAAACAGAAGAGGCTATGAATTGTGCTCCATTTCATAAATTCATAATAAGTATATCTGGTCAATCAGCAATGAGCTTAAGCTGAAGTGTAGCTGGGTCACACAGCTAGACAATAGTGCAAAGAACAAACAGTTCTGTATCACAATGGTGTAAAAGAAGCAAAATTAAAGTTGTGGACTCGCCTAGTCAAAGTCCAGGCCTAAACCTAATAAAGAATCTTTAAAATTAGCACATCTTGCACACAAACCTACTTATGTTTTTTGAAAGAAAGTAATTTTTCCAAAAAAAAAAAATGTGAAAGACTGATTTTGAATTAAAGTGTTTGGTTCCAGTCATTTTAGGTAAAGGTGGCACAACCAGTTATTAAGTGTAAGAGGGTAATTGCTTTCTCACAAGTGCCAGTTAATATTGGATAAATATGGTTCTTCAATAAATGACACGATTGATAAAGTGGTATTTATTTACCTAGCTGCCCTTTGTCTAATATTACATTTTGTTTGATCTGTAAAAATTAATTGTAAATATTTTGTTAAAATAGAGAAAATTAGGAAGGGAGCAAATACATTTAATGGCATGGATGTGTATGATGTGTTTGAAGTGTATTTAAAAGTTGTCCTTGACTCATTTTGTTAGGTAACCTCCTAATTTATCAACAAATATTTGCCAACTTGGCATTTGTTTTTTTAAATGTGCTCCTGTAGAATATTCTGTCCAAATTAGAAACCATTAATGTTCTGCATCTGCTTGTTTTAGTTCCAGAACAGTGAAAAAGTACTGGGCATCAAGTCAGATTGTAAGTAGACTGGTCTGATACTTTTATTTATTTTTTATTTGCAAACCTCCTTTCATGAACTCGCCATTATATAAGATTTTCTTTTTGTCACGCACGGGCTGCATTTTTTGCTACATTTTTAAATGCTGATTGCATAAACTAACAATAATATATAACCTACTTATTTATTTTCTGAAACACTGCATGCACCTTCAGGTAGGGTGGATGTTTAATTCAAATTGTTGTTTTGAAGTAACATATTCAATCAAATAATTAACCCGGGACAAAATCTAATAAGCATTATATTTGTTGTGCCCTGGCATCAGGCAGCTGATGTGATTTTTATGATTCTGACATTTATGACAGTGAGTGTTTTAGTAACAGTTGTGGCTTAGACTTTAAACTCAATTTCAACACATCACTGTGTGATTGACTTACCTCCTGTGTCCTTCTGCTTAGTCTTTGTAATGAATATGGTGGGCGTTGATGTTGCTCACAGTAACTAATGTCCTTGTGCATCTGGGTGGCACTTGCATTATTTGTTTTAATCTGCTGCTCTGGCGATATGAAATGCATGTATTTGATGTTACTTGTTTTCTAACATACATTTATGGATGCCTTTAGTGGTTATTTTATTTAGTAAATTTTACAGGCGTTTATTATAAGGTTATCTATAAAGAAAATAAGAAGCTTAGGAGTTAGGTTAAGACTAGCTCCTGTTTTGTTTTCCGTTGCATTTCTTCCAAGGGCCTCTTGAGTCACCTGTGAAATGTCTTAGCTCAACATGTAGACAACATGCACTCTTGAATGTATTTCACCTAATCAAGTCATGTTGGGGAGCATGCACTGGTACAGTGCGTTGCTGCACCCACTACACAACGAAACAACTCGGGATCCCAGTTTGCAACCCCTCAGGCAGACACGCGGTCCAGTCCCACCATCCGGAAATGACCCTCTATCTGCCGCAGCCAGGTGTTATGTGGGTGACCCCTTGGCCTGGTCCAGCCCTTCGGGTCCCCAACAATGAGGATCTGACGAGCTGGATCACACTCTGGGAAATGCACCACATGGCCGTAGTGCTGTAACTGGTGCTCCATCACAATGCAGGTAATGTGCCTCATTCACCTAATAAGGAGGAGAAAATCAATAGTCTTTGCACACCTTATCGATAAATGTTATGGTGGCTCTGTTGTTTTCAGAGCAGATGTTGACTTTTGTCAAAAGGAGGAGTTGACGATGGTAATCAACTGTAAAGTGTGACAAAACCAACCGCTATGTTTTAGTTGGACTCTTGTTGGTAGAAGGAAAGTTAACTTCATTGGTTTGACCGAGATTTCCTGCGCTCGTGTGAGTAGTAATGTGCAAACAAGAGCAAAAATGGCACTGACATAATGGCGAGAGATCAAAGCGAATGCATAAAGCAAAATGCTCCGTGGAAGAAGTTTTGCCTATTATCTCCGAACTGGACTATGACTTGCTGGACTCCGAATTTGATACAAGTGATCGAAAACGAATGTGAGGTTCCAGCTTCAGCTGACTGGTCCCCAGCTAATCGTGGTGCTGACACGCCTACGGCAATGTTCACCAGGAGGACTGCCACTTAACAATGATAAGAGGTAGAAACCAGATTGCAATGCACTGCAACCGTGACCGCTGCTGCTGCCACCCTCGCCACGCGAAGACAGCCTGGCGGCAAGCCTGCCGCTCATTCTTGACAAACTGGCATCCGCAGCATGCAGCAACAGACGTTTTATGTTGATTTCTGTGTGAAACCAATGCCCTCAAAGAGTTAAGCAGCGCTGAGGCAGACCCCAGAGAATAGAACTTAGTTATTCATCATGTACATCTTTCTTCCATCTACTCAAAACACACCATAATACATTTTAAAATTGTGAATTGTGTACATTTTTCTAGATTAAAATCTATCCGAGACTACATCCAAATTGTAAACAATGGCATCTAGCATTCTCATTGCCAGGTTATATGTTTTCCAATGTCCTAGCTGGACAATCAGCTTTAAACAGCTGCTCAAAGTAGCTACTACAGTGTCATCTGTAAGGACCGCTCCATGAGCCACCCTGACTGGACAGCTCGAGTGGCTTTCAGGGCAGCACTGTGAAAATTCACTTGGACCCGATTCCCCCAGTTATTGGGCACAAGGCAGAAACAATACCTGGACAGGGTGCCAGGTGGGAGAAATCAGAGATTTTTCTTTAAGATTAGTTAGTCATTGTTATTTTATAAGGTACTAGTTGATTACCCAGTGGCTTCGCTCACTGAGTGCAAGGGAAAAAATAAAATGTAGTCTATAAGTTATTAAACAGTAAAACATTAACATTTTAAGAAATAAAGATACATTGAGCACTACTGGAGTGGTTTTGGGTAAACTGCATTTTAAAGGTGGTATAACACAACAGGTAAGTATTACTAACAGCAACTAAAATGTATTTGAATCATCTGTCGGTAGTAGATCCGTTTTGAAAGGCGCTACACGACCGCTGTGGTATAGAAATTACATTTTCTATGTGATTGTCCAAATTTCTGTCTGACAACCTTGCACTATGTGCCTGTGATTTAAGAGAAAAATAATTCTGATAAATGTGGACGCTGCCCTTCCGTGCTTAATGGGCAGAAGGTCCAAACAATTCCCAAGTCCAACACTTTACATGAAGAGGTCTGTACATCTTATTAGATGTAAACTCTCCATCTTCTGAAAATAATTGATCATAACAACAACCTTGAATGTTGTGGGGTTTTAGTGACTGGAACTCACCATAAGGGACAAACAGAGTCCTGCTTCGATGGCGGCGATTACACTTATTCGCAAAGATTTCCACTCTCCCAGGAGCTGACGGGGCACTTGAAGTGTCACAAACAGTTCGAGAAGAGAGGACGCTGCCCGACCCGTTGTTTACAGCTTGGCGCAGTTAAAAAGTAGAAAGACACAAAGCTGTTTTCCTCATCTCTTCTACTATCAAGTACTGCCAACTAAAAAAAAGTTGCAATGTGGCAGTTTCCGCGACAGTCACGTGGACAAATAAATAAAACTTCTTGGCGTGTTTGTGTTTACTTCTTTTTAATATCAGTAAAATAACTCTCACACATATAATAACAATTCGTAAAGATAATATAAAAATAGCGTCCACAAACAAAGTGATTAGTTCCTGTATTGTGGTCATACGTAATTTCCATATCGCGTGGTCATACGTAATTTCCGTTTCAAACGCGAAAAGAATTTTATATATACAGATGAACACCATGAAGCCTTAAGATTGTTAAACATGGTTAGTGGACAAAACCAATTACAGAGATGAAACCAAGCAAAAGTTGAAAACTAAAGCTTTTTCCTCAATTTATTAGTTTGCTCAAACTCTGTTCTTTCTCGAGGGTTTTCCTAGGCACAAAGACCTCAAAGATCAGCCATAATTTAATTACCATCTTATATTATCACGTGTCACAAATTGCATCCTATGTACTGTAGATCACATGCTTACTAACCAATCAGATTTATAGTGTTGTAAAACACAAAACAAGGAAATCCAGAAACACAAAAATATGCTAAACAAATACAAAAAATGAGATAAAATTGATAAAAAATCATAATTAAAAAAATAAAAATCATAGCATGTTAAAAAACAAAAAATACATACATACATACAACAGTGTCTGCAGCTTGTAGCGAGTACAGTTTCTTTGACTTTGTGAAAGCCTTTCAGTCAACTTGAAAACTGAGAAGAGAGAAGTTAAATATACCCAGACAGTGAGGAGTAGATGGGGAGTACGCTGTATGCTAATGTTATCTGCAGTGTGGCAAATACAATTTTTGTGTGATATTTTGTTATGTATGCTCTGAAGCAACTTATGATGAAGCCTGCTATTGTTAACAACCTGTTAATTTCGGTGGAGCTTCTAGTTTTGTTTATTTTATTTTTTTGCCCATATTTATTGTACATTTTGTTGTGGATAGTTTTATTCATCACCATTTTGTTTATTGTTTTCCAGTGGGTACAATTTTGCGTAGTGTTTTCATGGTTGCTACCAAAATGTTTGACTCAGTAACGTCTGTTGCTAGTGACGTGTGTTTTTGATGTACAATATGTGACATCAGCACTTTGCTGCTGTAAGGAGGAGCAAGCTCCCTTGAGAAAGGAGTATTAGAAAACATCCAAATTAAAGACTAGTTCTTGAACATTTCAGACAACAAAGAATTAATTACGAATTTTGTTTGGTTTTGACATTGTTTAGTTTTTGACTGCCATTTTTAGGATAACATCTTGGTTTATGTCATAAGTGATTGTTTATTCCTTCACTTCAACCTCTATCTCATTTCTAACAATCCTTTTTGATTTCCATAAAAACAGAAATGTAAAATCTCTGCCTAATCATGTAGTCTGTTTGGACCTGCTACAGTCTAATATGAACTTTACAGTTACGAAAGTTGCTCTGTTAAAGAAAGATGGATTATTAAGCAGGGAGTTCTTCATTCAGGTTGTGGGCAAACAAGCAATGGTTTTTATGACAATGTAATATCGTGTTGGGCTGCAAGACTTTTATTTTAGGAGGATCTGGTGAAGCACAGGGTGTACTAGTAGATAGATAGATAGATAGATAGATAGATAGATAGATAGATAGATAGATAGATAGATAGATAGATAGATAGATAGATAGATAGATAGATAGATAGATAGATAGATAGATAGATAGATACTTTATTAATCCCAATGGGAAATTCACATACTCCAGCAGCAGCATACTGATAAAGAACAATATTAAATTAAAGAGTGATAACAATGTAGGTATACAGACAGACAATAACTTTGAATAATGTTAACGTTTACCCCCCAAGGTGGAATTGAAGAGTCGCATAGTATGGGGGAGGAACGATCTCCTCAGTCTGTCAGTGGAGCAGGACATTGACAGCTGTCTGTCGGTGAAGCTGCTCCTCTGTCTGTAGATGATCCTGTTCAGTGGATGCAGTGGATTCTCCATGATTGACAGGAGTCTGCTCAGTGCCCGTCGCTCTGCCACGGATGTCAAACTGTCCAGCTCCGTGCCTACAATAGAGCCTGCCTTCCTCACCAGTTTGTCCAGGCGTCAGGCATCCTTCTTCTTTATGCTGCCTCCCCAGCTCACCACCGCGTAGAAGAGGGCGCTCGCCACAACCGTCTGGTAGAACATCTGCAGCATCTTAATACAGATGTTGAAGGATGCCAGCCTTCTAAGGAAGTATAGTCGGCTCTGTCCTTTCTTACACAGAGCATAAGTATTGGCAGTCCAGTCCAATTTATCATCCAGCTGCACTCCCCGGTATTTATAGGTCTGCACCTTCTGCACACAGTCACCTCTGATGATCACGGGGTCCGTGAGGGTCCTGGGCCTCCTAAAATCCACCACCAACTCTTTGGTTTTGCTGGTGTTCAGGTGTAGGTGGTTTGACTCACACCATTTAACAAAGTCATTGATTAGGTTCCTATACTCCTCCTCCTGCCCACTCCTGATGCAGCCCACAATAGCAGTGTCGTCAACTAACTTTTGCACGTGGCAGGACTCTGAGTTTCCGAGGAAGTATGTGACATGCAGCACAAATAAGATGAAGCCATGATAAAAAACAATAGAGTTTTCAGAATTATTAGTAGATCTGACTAAGCTATGGTTTGAACTCCTATCATCATGGAGAATGGATCAACATTGGACCAAGGAAATTCTTAACTGGATTCCATGAGATAAGTGATGACACAAAAAGAGACTTTATACAAGATGGGAGGATGAAATCAGGTTTGTCATGGGTGCAGGAGAGCTGTGAAAAGCTGAGTATAATAGGATATGCTGCAGAAAACGCTTATTAAGTGCAGCGTGCATTTCTCTTGTCATTAACCCTTTTCTGCTCAGTCACTGCTGCATGTGGCTCCCAGTAGTGGTGACAAAGCGCGGTTGCTTTTAGGATGAAATAAATAATTAAAATGCCTCCAGTTCAAAAAAAAAAAAAAAAAAAAAAACACCACAAAGAATTGAGAAGCAGAAATGACAATGAAGAAGGTGCCAGATTGAGACATAAACTGATTACAATAATCTCGGTTCGCACATTGAACATCTCCAATACTGGGTAGCGTTGAAGCTCAAAGATTAGCTACGAGTGGCTTGCTGCAAAACAGGATTTCCAATGCGTCTCTGGCACTCATGATTAGCAGTGTTTACCTTTTATATACCGAGTATTTATACAGTTTGGGCTCAAGTTGAGAAGAAGGAAGGTGGAATTCTTTCAATCAAAAGTGCAAGTGGCAGCACTTTTAACCATTTACTGTAAAGAATGATAGGCGCTTAACTGCTGTGAGGCTCATTATGTGCACATAAAAGCGTGTCACGCCTCAACTGGTTTGCATATTTCTGCAACACACCGTCATTTTTAAAACTCTGCTCACTTTTAACTCTTTAAATCTCATCACCCACATAAAAGTGTTTGACACCTAAAGTCTTCTGTTGCTGAACTTCCTATAAATCTGACTTGCTAATTAAATGTGTAAATTAAATCTGTGTGTAATGCTGCTCCTGGGTCTTTAACTGTCAAATATCATTTTAAATAGATCTGCTATCATTTTTGATAGTTGACTCTACTATTCCTACTGTACTAGTCTGCTGTCGGTCAATATCTCCGTCATTTATGATGAATGTGATTGATATTATAATTTGCCTTGTTTTCTTTTTTACTTTGTAAATTGTTATACAGATTCCAGTATAAAGAGCTATATCCCTTTGCCATAAACACAGTATAAAATGAGTAAGACATATTAAAGGAGCCTTATACAAGTGAGGAACCAATATTATATAATAAAGGTGCATGGAGTATAATTTTTATATCCTGCTCTAAAAAAGTATGCAATGTATAATATACCATATCATTCCGGACCTGCTTAATCTAGTACAGGGTTGCAGAGACAGCAAGTGGCAGCACTTGGCACAAGGCAGGAAGCAATTCTTCAGAGGACACCAATCCATCACAGGGCACACTCCCACAGGGGCCAAATTTAAACCTCCAAAAAACCTGACAATGTCGTGGCGAAAAATTTAAAAAGGCTTTTTACCTGAAATGAAGGCTATTAGGACTCAAAGGATAGGCAAACAGAGTCTATAGTTTTATTGCAATAAATTAACAATAATAATAACACGGACTCAACCCAATATGGCCAAATTGAGCTGAGCCCTGAACAGTTCCGGACTCAAAACTTATATAGCAATTTCTTATCATTCCGACCTCGCTCAAATTAACTCATTTGCTGCTTTTCTCTGTCTCCTTTCTGCACCTCCCCAGCCTGTACCTCGAGTTCCCATGGGAACCATTATTCTCTCCTGACTCCTCTGTATCTGGCCTCTGGTACTTTTACTTGCCAATTGTTCATTTTTAGTTTGTGTTTTGCTTATTTTTGATTGGTCTTCGGCTGGGCAGATGTTCCTTCTTCCATATTTGGTCAGTCTCTTATCACTGCCCTTTCCCTTGGCCTTCAAGCTATTTTTTATTTAGCGGCTGAAGCTAAGCTTTAATTAAAAAGAAATATAGCATGTACCTTTATTTAATTCTTTGCGTGGCAGGTCTGACTTGCATTAATATCTGCACTAAAGTTAATGCTTATATATTTCTCTATATTTATTAATACTAATACACGAATACGCTAATTTTACTTTTACTGCATTACATCATCTTGACCTCGTTGTAACAGTGCCTTTGCTGTTTCTGCTGATTCACTATTCCAGCTGGCTTCTCACATGCCTACCAGGACCATTTTTTCCACATTTTGTTTTTGGTATCACTCAACAGATGTTTTTTCTTATTCCCCCTTGCGTTTGTCCTAAGGCAGTTTCTACACGTCATTCTCTTCCTGTTCTGTCCTTCCTTTCCCAAATTGGTAATTCTGCTCCAAGCTTAAAAATAATGCAGTATGGCTAATGTTTTTTTATTTAACTGTTTGCTTAACATATCTTATTTGCTTGACATTCTAATTTTTGCTAAATCTAATGCTTCAGAAGCTGTTAATTACTTTTATGGCTATTAATACAAATATATGCTATTTATGCTTAATGTATACATTTTTATCTTCCATAACAAGCATGTGTTTGCAGAGGAAAATCAGGGTACCCAGAGAGAAAGTGCAAATTCCACACAGAAAATTTCCCGGTGTTGGTTTTGAAGCCGGGATACTACATTTGTGAGGTGGATTCATTATAACACTCAAAGTATGTATGCGCATGTATACTGAGAGAGAGAGAGAGAATTTTCAGGAGATACATCCCATTTATAGATGTCACATGCATGATCCTAATTGAGTACAGTTTTCAGACATGCTTGGTAGGGTAAAAATGTAACATTTTAAATGATGACACAGTGTTGCACATTTTAGGTTTCATCACTTCTAAAAAGAATTGTCTCATTGGCAAGTCTAACTAAATTACAATTTTACCACTGAAAATTTCTATTCATCTAATGCAGTCATCTCAAATATATTATTTTTAAGACCCTTTGCTCTTTGGTTTGCATAGTCATAAATTTCTTTCAAATATTTTGCCCATTGCATTGCCCAGTTTTCAGCAGAGACATTTCATCCAGGGTTCGCTTCCCGGGTCCTCCCTGCGTGGAGTTTGCATGTTCTTCCTGTGCTTCTGTTTCCTCCCACAGTCCAAAGACGTGCAGGTTAGGTGCATTGGCGATCCTGAATTGTCCCTAGTGTGTACTTGGTGTGTGGGTGTGTGTGTGTGTGTGTGTCCTACGGTGGGTTGGCGCCCTATTTTGAGAAAAATATAATAAAAAAAGACAACTATAAAAATAAAAATAAGTTAACAAACAATGAAGACTCCTTAATGTACTTGTCTTGCAGTCTTGTATTTATGTTATCATCCAGTTGAATTGGGCAACTCTATTTAATTTCAAAAGCAACAGGGGCGCCGGTGGTGCTCAAACATGAAGAATGCTGGCAATCACCTGCAGTTCATGGATGATAACAAGCATACAAGACCGCAAGATCACCCCCCCCCCCCCCCTACCCGGAAGGGGGTGGTTTAGTGTTGATTTCACCCTACAGAATTTTTAATCGACCAATGAGAATCGTGTATCAAGTTTCATGAAAATCGCTCCAGGCATTCGGAAGTGATGCTGGAACATACATACATACACATATACATTGACTTTTATATATCTCCTCTCTCTCTCTCTCTCTCTCTCTCTCTCTCTCTCTCTCTCTCTCTCTATATATATATATATATATATATATATATATATATATATATATATATATAAAATCGTAAGCCTAAAAGTACAACGATTTTGTGCAACGATTTTATGTGACATTTTTAGGTCACTTTTTTGTCACGCTTTAAATTGGGCTTATTTTAAAACCTACATATATATGTTTGGTATCATTCTTTTCAGAACTTATCGAACTTTAATGTGATGTTGTTAGATTTTCAGATTCTTATTCCATTTTTAAATTATAAACTAAAAAATATCAAAAACTCACATCTTGCGAGACAAGACTTTGTGCCAAGAGATTTAACCACACCCGGGGCCAGAAATAAAAGACAAAGAGTAGGACAGCCGCTGCACAGGCTTTTAAATGTTTGAAGCACCGCAGCAGTAGCAAGCCAGCAGCTGATCGAGCAAAGAGGAGGTAAAAAATAAACTGTATTTGTTTCCCATTGTATCACCGTTTAAGAGGGGGTCTCAGAGGAGTGACTGTGTCTTCTTGGGGTGCGTTCAGCCCCCCTCTTCACAACATGAGCAGCAGAGATGCGAAGTGGCTGGCGCATAACGCAGGCCACGGGGGTTGGTGAGCGAAGCGAGCAAGGGGGAACCCCCTAATATATAAATAAAATTAAAAATTAAGAATATGTCAAAACAAAAAGAAAATACTAAAACTTCATGAATGTTATATTCCTGATGGTGATTTTGACTCCCTCCTCCTTGTGTAATGACTAAGCAACTGCTATTTAATTTTTTTCAAAAACTAAAAGTAAAAATGAAAAAAAAATATTTCTTGTGATTCTCAAAACGCTCTCAATGACGCATATTGCACCCACTAGTTCACATGTTGAGATTACGTAAATAGTTTAAAGAATTCTAGGAGGACAAATGTAAAAGTAAATGTTAACTGTGCTCTTATTTTATCTATGTATATTTTTACCTTCATAAAAACTAACTATTACTGTATGTACAGCATATGCTTTTGAGAAGATGTGAAGTAGGTAATTGTAAATTTTACTGTTCATACTCTTGTGGCATTCATACTCTGCTAAATGTAACTTCACTTTTGAAGGGAGATTGTTAGTTGTTGGACTCTGAATGATATTACCTACTAAAATAGCCATCATCTGCAACGTATAAAGGAAAGAGTTTTCAGAGACATCATAACATCCAGAGAGGGAGGAATCTCCAAACCGTTTCAGCGCTCCACAAGCATCACTTGCAAACCAAAACTAATAATTTAGATATTTCCAGTATTAAATTGTCAACTGGCATAAAAACATTTTACATCAAGAAGCAAACTTTTTTTTTCTAGATAAGTAATTATATTAAACATATGATAGAAAATGGAAAACAAATGGCTTAAGGAGATGCAGCCAAAAGTTGTTATAAACATTCTAATGATCAGTTACATTACTACAGGAAGCTTGTTTGTTATTTAGTACAACGTCTAGCGGAGCTGTGCACCTCTGGTGTTTAATACTGAAATGGCTTCGGTGCCTACCTGAATTGTAAATGCTTATTGTTGCTATTGTTTAGCCGGGTTAAGTCTCCATAATCTTTATTTGTTTATTTTAATGTTGTTTGTGGTTTATTTTGGATATTTTTTTTATTTAATTTTTTTTTATTTTCATTATTTTTCATCAAGTGTTTACCTGCTTTTTTAAATACAGTACATTTTTTTTTTTTTTGGGTCTTTTATTAATGTGATTGTTCTTTGTCATTTTCCCTGTCTTTTGTATTTTTAATCTTAGGACGCAGAGTTCCTAAGGCCTGTGTTATTTCACCACCTTTGCAAACTTATTTTTAAACTTTATTATTAATATAGAAACTTTGTTTTTGTATGTTGTGTTAGGGGCTTCCTCTTTGCCATTTTTTGGGATTTATAATAATTCTTTGCATTTACATAGCGGTTTTCTCACTACTCAAAGCGCTCAGCAATTGCAAGTTAAGGGCCCTGCTCAAGGGCCCAACAGAGCAGAGTCCCTTTTAGCATTTTATGGGATTCGAACTGGCAACCTTCCGATTGCCAGTGCAGATCCTTCGCCTCAGAGCCACCACTCTGCCACTTTGACCCCTTTTCGTCTGTGTAGGACACGTGTCTGCTGCTTAAGTTGCAATAGCAATGCCTCCCTGGAGTTCTTAGGCCTAGTTTTACCTTAAAGGCTTTTTGAGTTTCATGAGCCCAGCAATAATAACAATTTTCTGTATCAAGTTATGTAACTTTTGAGCTATTATCATTTTTATGACATCATCAGCATTTTTCTTGGAATTTGTCTATTGGAAACTGCCATTGTGTGCATCATTTACATGGGCACTACCAAATTGTTTTTGGCAACAATGACCTGGCCTTTTGCTAGTCACTTGAGCCGGTGCTAATGTGGTGTATGATGTCATTGTGCCACTGTTATTAAAGATAGTTGTACTAAGATGGAAAAGATGGTTTCTTAGTATTAAAGCATCCAGGAAAAAAACAAAACAAAAATAAAAGTGCAGTTCATTTTTTACTTGCGTTATGATTTCTACTTTTATTGACATTGCTGTTTGGATTATATGTTCTCTTGACATTTGTGTTTTGACCTCTGTCAGTTGTTTGACAACCCCTTTTGAACATTTCTTAACAACTAACATTTTCTTAGAAGAAAAGACACACTCGCAGTCTAAAGCCAAGAAACCAAATGAGTTTGATGGGCTGAATGATTTCACTTTGTCTGTGAAACTTTGTATCTTTTTATGTTGTGAATTCAACTGAGCAGACAGACAAGAACTCAGATGATCTCAAAGCTACAATATGCATTGACTTTCAGTTTTAATTAAAGACCGGAATTTGTTTCTGATTACATGACTATGCCTAGAGTAAAGACTGTCTGAGATGCACATGAATTTTAAAGAAAGTGCCTAAAGGCTGTAAAGAGCACTTCAGTCCAGGCCTGTGGGTTTCACACAAAATACTTTGATGATACAATGTGGGCAGAATTTAATTGTCCGGCTGATCTTCATTACCAAGGAAACATGTATAGTGTGGTTAATCTTCATTTAGCTGATGGCTTCAGTTTTGTGGATGATTTTGAGAACACACAGCACCTGGAGACAAGACAGTGGTGCCATGCTGCTGAAGTCTGCTGTTTTATGAAGTCACTTATCCATCCATGCAGTTTATCAACTTGTTTCCCTGAATTACGATATATAACGTTTCATGTACGTTTATTCTTATAAACCACTTCTTTTTTAAGATGGGCTTGATCTGCTTATTCCTATTTAGAAATGGCAAATAGTTCAAACCACACAGGATTTACATGAATTAGAACACGCATCAGTTTCAATTAAAAATGTAGTATATTGTCTAAGCTGTAATTAAACCCTGAGCTAATAAAATTAAAAACATAAATTTAGCCTTGTTGGCACTGGTTTGAAAGTATGAAATAAGAGAGAAACCTGTAAAATGCATTAATTCACTCAGAAATATGTTACATGATAGAATTTTAAAACCAAAAGAATGAGAAAATAAAATAAACTTTGCAGTGTTTCAGACGTTGCCCCAGCTGTTCTGCTTTTCAAGAGGTTTAAATGTTTCTGACATTTTAAAGAATGTTTGCTGTGTGCTGTGGCCTATCAAGTGCCTGTCAAACATGTGGTATACAAATACACATATGGGCCTCGTGTCATGTCTTAACTTAAGGGTTCTCAGAAAGATATAAATTATATTTATAAAAAAAGGTTACATTTGTTTTTGAAATGTTTTTATGTAAATGATTAATTGTGGCATTTGGTTTAATACCAAAGGTATATTAGATATGTATTTTTTATCCAGTTTGCTAATAATTGTATTCTTTATTTTTTCAATACTAATTATTAATCATTACTAATGCTAGTAATAATATTTTTATTTATTCATCGCGGGTGGCACGGTGGTGCAGTGGGTAGCGCTGCTGCCTCGCAGTTAGGAGACCTGGGTTTGCTTCCTGGGTCCTCCCTGCGTGGAGTTTGGATGTTCTCCCCGTGTCTGTGTGGGTTTGCTCCGGTTTCCTCCCACAGTCCAAAGACATTCAGGTGTGATCCTAAATTGTTCCTCGTTTGGGTGTGCGTGTGCCCTGCGGTGGGCTGGCACCCTGCTCGGGGATTTTTTTCTGCCTTGCGCCCTGTGCTGGCTGGGATTGGCTCCAGCAGACCCCCGTGACCCTGTGTTAGAATAGTTGGATACTGTCTGACTTATTCATCACTATGCCTTACTGTACCAGAATGCATGGATAGGTTTGTTATATGCTAACAGTCTGCTTCTGCCTCCTCCCCATTCCTCGCTAGTCTCAACGGCTATGCAGCGTCTTCTTTGAACTGTAGTTACAGCAGCTCACTTGCTCTGTTCCTTGAAATCAAAGTGCGTAAGTCACATGTACTGTACATGTCGATACAACTAAAAAAAATAAAAGCAACTCAACTTGTAAAAATATATGAAGGACAACTCAGTGATACTTTATGCTTCAGTGACTATTCGTAGTAGTAGTTTATATATATATATATAGCACCTTTCACAGACTAAAGGTCAAAGAGCGCTGAACAGCAATACCATACAAATACAACAGTTAAAACGAAGCATTAAACAAAACCAATAAAAATAATAAATTAACAAACAGGAACTACTCAGCACTGATTAAAAGCCTGTTTAAAAAGAAATGTTTTCAGTCGTTTTTTAAAAGAATCAACAGACTCGGCTGCATGCAGACCATAAGGCAGGCTACTCCATTGTCTTGGTGCCACAGACTGAAAGGCACAATCCCCACGGGTTTTTAGCCGAGTGCAGGGGGACAACTAGAAGGCCCTGTTGCCCAGATGTAAGAGTCCGACAAGCTGTATAGCGTTGGAGCAGACTGGTTAGATACTCAGGAACTTGTCCATGCAAAGCTTTGAAAGTAAGTACCAAAACTTTAAAATGAATTCTATAAAACACTGGGAGCCAATGCAGTGTGTGCAAAATGGGAGTGATATGATCACTCCAGCTAGCGTGAGTCTGGCAGCTGCATTTTGGACTAACTGAAGATGTGAGAGAGGAGACTTTCTCAAACCAGTTTAAAGAGTATAACAGTAATCAAGTCATGAGGAAATAAAAGAATGAGCAAGAATCTCCTTATTCTGACTTTGAAACACCAATTATTAGTTTAGAAAGATTTCTTAAATGAAAGAAACACGAGCTAAAAACATGACTAAAAACATGTGCTCAGTATTTCCGTTGCACTAAAATCAACCTCACAGCTTCATAATTAAAAGATTAGAATGATTCAATATTTCTCTGTCTCTCTAGTTTATTGGCAGAATGCTGCAATGATCTGTTATCTATCATATTTGGTTGCAACCAACAATTTTAGCTTAAGACTTCAGCACAGATTTTTAATCTCCCTTGGGTACTTTTTTGAAAAAAAAATTATTTTTAAGAAATTAGAACCAAGATTAAATTAAATTAGATTATCTTTATTAATCCCAAGGGTGAAATTAGCCACATACCTTTAATATCCATCAGTTATACCTGCCTCACACTCTCCACCTTGCACTTTTTAACTTGCACTGTGTTTTTATCACTCTTTAATTAATATTGTTTTTATCAGTATGTTGCTGCTGGAGTATGTGAATTTCCCCTTGGGAATTAATAAAGTATCTATCTATCTATCTATCTATCTATCTATCTATCTATCTATCTATCTATCTATCTATCTATCTATCTATCTATCTATCTATCTATCTATCTATCTATCTATCTATCTATCTATCTATCTATCTATCTATCTATCTATCTATCTATTGTGAGGGATGGCCGACCATTTACCCCGGCCAATAGATAGATAGATAGATAGATAGATAGATAGATAGATAGATAGATAGATAGATAGATACTTTATTAATCCCAATGGGAAATTCACATTCTTCAGCAGCAGCATACTGATACAATAAATAATATTAAATTAAAGAATGATAATAATGCAGGTGAAAAACAGACAATAACTATGTATAATGTTAAATATTAACGTTTACCCCCCCGGGTGGAATTAAAGAGTCGCATAGTTTGGGGGACGAACGATCTCCTCAATCTGTCAGTGGAGAAGGACATTGACAGCAGTCTGTCGCTGAAGCTGCTCTTCTGTCTGGAGATGATACTATTAAGTGGATGCAGTTGATTCTCCATAATTGATAGGAGCCTGCTGAGCACCCTTCGCTCTGCCACAGATGTTAAACTGTCCAGCTCCATGCCAACAATAGAGCTTGCCTTCCTCACCAGTTTGTCCAGGCGTGAGGCGTCTTTCCTCTTAATGCTTAATCTCAACACCCCCAGGCCGCTAGATGGAGCCCTCCCTGTAGCATGGAAGTTCTCCGAAGACCAGCAGGGAATTATGGACAATGGAGTTTTTATTCCCAACCCTGCTGGACACCATGGGGCCCACCAGAGGACACTGCAGGGAGGCTCAAGGACTTATACGTGCCCTATAACCCGGAAGCACGTCATAATCATATGACCAGAGGGAACGTCGTGTCTCCGGGTTGAAAAGAAGGACTTTTATCTGACCCGGAAGTGATAAGAAATCACATGGACTGTAAGATGGGAAACACTTCCGGGTCAAGGAATATAAAAGGACGATGGGAAATCCCAAACGCTGAGCTGAGCTGGGTGGAAGAGTGGCAACGCGTCTGGGAGTGGAGGATTGGTTATTGTTTATTGGAAATATTATTATTTGAGTATTGGGGAGTGGAGGGTGCTTTGTGCACATTTATTATTATTATTAATATTAATAATAAACTATTATTTGGACTTTTATCTGGTGTCTGATGTCTAGTCTGAGGGTTCAAGGGGTCACGGAGACCCTAAACTGTCACACTATCTATCTATCTATCTATCTATCTATCTATCTATCTATCTATCTATCTATCTATCTATCTATCTATCTATCTATCTATCTATCTATCTTACAACAACACATAGATCTTTTAATCTTTTAATCATGTGAAAGCAATTTCAGCCTCATAATACCGTACAATTGTATTAAAAACATATTTTACTGTATTTACATATAGTATATTTTTATTGTACACTACTCATAAAGGTAATTACATTCTGTTTTCACGGTTAGTTTAGAATATGAGTGAAAACTGGCCCAAATCTCTGTCTTCTCCCCCCTTTTTACTGTTCTTTACTAACCATTTTCTCATATTTGTTAGAATTTCAATATCTGATACTCAAAAATGACCTCGTACAATTGCATTATGATTGAAGTTTTAATTTGAAAGCAACACAGAAATGTTATCATGGAAATTTTTGGTTCATGCTCAAAGCAAATGGTAGACACTTTATTATTCCATGTTTTCCCATATCTTCTGCCCATACAAGAGTGAAAATTTCTTGTATCAGCCACTTTGTTACTGAGTTTCATCCATTGATCCTGTGGGATCCTAGTTCCAATGCACATTTTTATGACCAACATTACATTTTTGTTTTAGATTTTAGTCACAGAACTGTGTGTATACAGTCCATAAACCATGTACCTTTCCATCTGAGAAGTGTCATCCTATGACCATCATGACCAAAAATAGGCATATGTTTAAAGTCAGACACAGACACAGACAAAAGTGGTCCCAAAGGATGCAACAATCACTAAAAAAATTGTAATATCTCTTATTTGTAAATGGTTTAGATTAATGATATGGGGCAATCAGCAATGTAAAGCTGCATGTACCATATATAAGCAAGCTAGGCAGAAAGAAAAGCAGCTGGGCCCTACAAACCTATTTCATGTGATCCAACAAAGCATGTGGTGCAATATGAAGAAAAAGTAAGACTATAGAGAATAAATGTACCAGCAGCCATCAAATGAGCCACATCATTTTCAGGAAGCATCAAAAATAACTGTATGTGTTGTGATAAAAAATGAGTCCAGGCATCATAAAAAGGTTTGGGGCAGCCACCCGTATAATATCCCTGGCTGCAAAAGGTTTTTTTAGTAATAGAGATGTTCACCAGACTGAGTCCAAAACAGAACTGATTACATGTGGCAAAGATGGTGGCTTTAAAGGCCCATATAGGAAGTGACATCATCAAAGGGGCTGTAACTGAAAGTGACATTGTCAAAGGACCCAGGGCCGGAAGTGACGTCACCTGGACGAGAAGTGATGACATCAAAGGGGGCATAGCCGGAAGTGACATCTTTGGAGGTGCTGGAACCTTACAGGATTTCCTGGGAAAGGTCTGCAGGAAACTGAGAAAGACAGTCAGTGCACTCCGCTGCCCCCTGGTCAGATGTTTTATTACAATTATGTAAGCCCTTTAGCTGCCTCCTACTCGCACGTGTGTGACAGCGTTTATGGTGGAAAGTAATAAGCTTACCCTATCTCAAACTTTCCTAAACAACTTTTGCAAAACATTTTGCTACCAGTGAAGAGTGGTACATACATAAATAGAATGATTAAAATAAAAATGTTTAATTGAACCTTCATTTAGAAAAATTGTGTAATTTGGCATTACTTGCAGACTTTGGTTTAAAGGCAGTCACTGCACACTGCAAAAGTTAATGATGAAGATATAAAGCAAAAAGTTACTTGTCCATTTGTGCTAAAAATTGGTGATGATCTATGATCAGTCATCAGTGATTTGCAGGTAATGAAGAAGTGGGATAAGAATCAACACCTCCAAATTTGAGGTCATGATCCTTTTCTGAAAAAGACTGATAGGAGTAAAGGGTGGGATGCCATAGTTGCAGTTTTGCAGATGTTGTACCACACTGTGGTGTAAAAGCTGAAGTTAAAACCTTGGGTCAAACCCATGTTTTATAGATAAGTCATATACAGCCATATCCTCACTTGTACTTATGAACTCTGGGCAGTGAATAAAAAAAATATATATTGTAAGTCCAAAAGGAGCCTGTTGAATTGGGTAAGTGGTTAAGATGCCTCCCAGTTGTATCAGGCATGGACCACTGTAAAAACTGCAGTCCTTGGGCATGATGGTGGGATAATATTCCTTTTACTTGCTTGAGAGCACCTGAAACCTTCCTAAGCCTGTTGGGGTGGAGTGGTGACTCTGAGGCTAAGGATCTGCACTGGTATCCAGAAGGTTGCCGGTTCAAATCCCTGTCACTACCAAAAGAGATCCTACTCTGCTGGGCCCTTGAGCAAGACCCTTAACCTGTAATTGCTCCAGGGGTGCTGTACAATGGCTGACCCTGCGCTCTGACCCCAAGGGGTATGCGAAAACTAACAAATTGCTAATACAAGAAATTGTATAAGGCGAAATAAAGAACAAAAACAAAAAAAAAAAAAGCCTGGTTTCTTTACCTTATTGAGCATACAGTACTTACCAGGAATAGCAAATGGAAAGTGAAGTGAATAAGTAATTGCACCATATGACCTAGTAGGTCCTGTTTTTGAATTTGAATTGGGAAAAGAATTAAGATTCACTCTTAATTCACTTCAAAATGTAAGACTTTTAGTGTTAACAACTCAAAAAAACACATCTGGACTTGCTACGTAACATGTTACAGCTAGAAAACCATGAAACACATATGTCAAAATACCATGTCATTTTTCCAACCTTAACTAGACAAAAAAGTTCGACAATAAGTCAACTGAAATATACAGCATAAATATTTTATTATACAGCAATTACCTATATACCATATTTGAACTTTAGAACAGGGCAGCACGGTGGCGCAGTGGGTAGCGCTGCTGCCTCGCAGTTGGGAGACCTGGGGACCTGGGTTCGCTTCCCGGGTCCTCCCTGCATGGAGTTTGCATGTTCTCCCCGTGTCTGCGTGGGTTTCTTCCGGGCGCTCCGGTTTCCTCCCACAGTCCAAAGACATGCAGGTTAGGTGGATTGGCGATTCTAAATTGGCCCTAGTGTGTGCTTGGTGTGTGGGTGTGTTTGTGTGTGTCCTGCGGTGGGTTGGCACCCTGCCCGGGATTGGTTCCTGCCTTGTGCCCTGTGTTGGCTGGGATTGGCTCCAGCAGACCCCCGTGACCCTGTGTTCGGATTCAGCGGGTTGGAAAATGGATGGATGGATGAATGGAACTTTAGAACAATTGTGATGAGAACTGGCCTTTCAGCACAACAAACTTGTCCATCCTATTCACCTAGACTGTCCAAAGCACCATCCAGCCAAGATCTAAATGTTCTCAAAGTCCTACTGTCTACCACACTACTTTGTGATTTATTCTATGTGCTGATGTTTCTTTGTGTAAAGAAAAATCTGAATAAATATAAGTAACTGTCCACTTTTCTACATTTTTGCAATTATATGCAAATCATTATTTTTAGTGAATTGATTTTCTTTTCATAAATACTAGCTGATTGAGTCATCTTAGAGTTGGAACCAAGGCACGTGACTCATTTTAGAGGACAGGATCAAAATGGTTCACTGCTGTCATTTCAATTATATGGATTGTGTTATGTGAATCTTCTAATATGAATGCAAAAGCTTTGTGTTAAGATCCACTGGGCAGTGCCAACATTGCAGCCGCTGCCTTCCTGAGCAGTCTCGAAGTTTGCATGACATTCTCAGGAAGGTGTCCAAACATTAAATTTTCAAGACAAAGGCCTTGTTAAAATACTTGTTTGTTGCTGCTATTATTATTATTATTGTTACTACTACTACTACTACTACTACTAATAATAATGTAATATTAATAATATTTAATAATATTTATATTAATAATAATGTAATATTACAATTTATAATAATGTAATATAAAAAATTATGTAATATAATAAATAATGTAATGTAATATATTGTAATATTACATTATTATAATTTATTTATTTTATTGTAGAATGTCCAGGAAAGAGGACAACCAGTTGTCCTACTGTAAGTCATCAGAATTCTGACAGTGCTGAATCATGGTGTTGACTGTTAAAAGCTACTGTGGACATCCAGAGGTCTACTTGCTGCAGGAATGCTGTTGACTCCCTTCCTTCTCTCTTTTGTTAATTGGCCATATCTCAATGATAATGTTAACTTCTATTTTCAGAATTTTGAATTAATCGGATAGTAATTGTCTCGATGTTCTGTGTGTTCATCCTCATTTCTGTATTTATGCAGATAAATAATTTATAGTTAAAGTATTCTAGTTATTGATTTATAGGTGGAAATTTGTTTAAGTTCACAGAGCCTGAAGTCAGTGAAATACACTATACAGTAATAAATTGAATTGTTTACATCTAATATGTTCAGTTTTTGTCACAGGGATGACTACATGCAGGAATGCTACTCTGTAGTTATAAAAGCTATCACTTTTGACTGAAGTGCACTCACCTCATATATTTGTATATATTGTTTATAAAATGTTACATTTCATCCATGTGGATTTTTTGATTTCCTTGTCTGTTTCTCCTCTGAAAAGTACAGTATGTAGGTTTTCCCTGGACAATCAAATTTCATCACAAATTGTATAGGTGTTTATTTTTTGTCATTTGGTGTCATTAAGTTGGCCCTGTGTGAGTGTGCTTGACCTAGAATGGCACCTCATCCAGCTTTGGTACATGCTTTCTGTCTGGTACTGCTGGTTTAGGCTCAGATCCAAAAATAAAATGAAAACATTTACTTGATGTGATTGTATAATACACAAATCTCCAGAAATCTCAAGTGCAAAGAAAAGATCAGACATTTTAATTAATAACTCTTGGAACTGTCTCAGAATCATAGTCATCAAGTAGACATACTGTAATGTATGAGAAATTTATATCTGGTGTGTTTGACCTAGCGCTGCTGCCTCGCAGTTAGGAGACCCGGGTTCGCTTCCTGGGTCCTCCCTGCATGGAGTTTGCATGTTCTCCCCATGTCTGCGTGGGATTTCCTCCCACAGTCCAAAGACGTGCAGATTAGGTGCATTGGCGATTCTATGTGTGTGTGTGTGTGTGCCCTGCGGTGGGCTGGTACCCTGCCCAGGGTTTGTTTCCTGCCTTGCGCCCTGTGTTGGCTTGGATTGGCTCCAGCAAACCCCCGTGACCCTGTAGTTAGGATATAGTGGGTTGGATAATGGATGGATGTGCTTGACCTAAAACCGAGGAACTTACATCTGAAAATAACTTTCTCATGAATTCCACAGAAATATAATACAACACAAGTTCATACAAGGGCATCATTTAGGGCAAAAATTTTAAAACTTAATGCAGACAGGAGATGTTTACAATTAGATAAAGACAATATTAGGATATGACTCTTGATTGTGCTAAAGAAATATTGCATTTATTATTATTATTACTGTGCATTACATGAGGCAGCTAAAAGAGTCTTCGACTTGAAAGGCTGCATCAGTAATATAACAGCACTGGAAAAAAACTACTTTGGTGCTTTTTGATCTTAGGCAACAGTAGCATTTTCTAGATAAGTTTTTAAAATAGATGCTGACCAAGATGCGTAGGATTATTGACATGATTTTCTTATGGTAAAAAGGAGCTGATGGTAAAAATGAGCTTATGGTAAAAATAAGTTGAAATATTCATTGCTGTATTTGACTGTACATATTGCTACAGTCTACTGGGACTACGTTCAGACTGCAGTTAAAAGTCTCAATTTTGGATTTTAGCTTACTTGCATTTTTTTTACATTTGACTGTTCATATTCATTTTGCAAGCGATTCCAATCCAATATAACTGTGTACCACGAATCTGCAAAATTACTAAAGATTTATTTATCAAAAGGGATATGACCTGATCCAATGGCCAGTTTTAGAAAGATGCTTTGAGTGTAATTGCTAATGTTGGTTCTGTTTTCAAGACTCTCTCAGAAAAATGCATCTTAGATGTGTGACATTGGAAACCCAGCCACAGGGGATGCACAAACCAGTGTGCTCCTTTGTGCCAGTCCCTAGCCCAGATAAATGGGGAAGGTTACATCAGGAAGGGCATCCAGTGTAAAATTTTGCCAGATCAATATGTGGACAAAGATACAAATTTCCATACCGGATCGGTTAACAATGGCCACCACCAGTACTGTTAGCCAACAGGGTGCTGGCGGAAATTGGGCCACTGTTGGCCGAAGAAGGAGAAGAAGAGGAGGGAGACGTGTCCGGAGGCAGAAGGACAGGTGGAAGGTAAAGAGAATGGAACTGAGGGTAGGAAGTTTGAATGTTGGCAGTATGATTGTTAAGGGAAGAGAGTTAGCCGATATGATGGAGAGAAGAAAGGTTGATATATTGTGTGTGCAAGACACTAAATGGAAGGGGAGTAAGGCAAGGTGTATTGGAGGTGGATTCAAATTGTTCTATCATGGTGTGGATGGAAGGGGAAATGCAGTAGGGGTTATTCTAAAGAAGCAGTATGTCAAGAGTGTTTTGGAGGTGAAAAGAGTGTCAGACAGAGTAATGATTATGAAGCTGGAAACTGAAGGTGTGATGATGAATGTTGTCAGTTCATATGCCCCACAAGTTGGGTGTTCGATGGATGAGAAAGAAGATTTCTAGAGTGAGTTGGATGAGGTGATGGACAGTGTACCCAAGGAACAGAAAGTGGTGATTGGAGTGGATTTCAATGTACATGTTGGTGAAGGGAACAGAGGAGACGAGGAGGTGATGGGTAGGTATGGTGTTAAGGAGAGGAATGAGGAAGGTCAGAGGATAGTGGATTTTGCAAAAATGATGAGCTTGGCTGTGGTGAATACGTATGTTAAGAAGAGGAAGGAACATAGGGTTACATACAAGAGTGGAGGAAGATGCATACAGGTAGATTATATCCTCACATTATTGGCCTCACAGGTGGCGCAGTGGTAGTGCTGCTGCTTTGCAGTAAGGAGACTGCGGAAGATTGTGGGTTCGATTCCTGGTTCCTCCCTGTGAGGATAGCGCTTTGAGTACTGAGAAAAGCGATATATAAATGTAATGAATTATTATTATTATTATCCTGTGTAGAAGAGTCAATCTGCAGGAGATTAAAGACTGCAAAGTGGTGGCAGGGTGGCAGTGAAGAGTTGCCAGACAGCTGGGCAACTGCAGCAGAAATAGTAAGAGTGGCAACAAGAAAGGTGCTTGGTGTGACATCTGGACAGATGAAGGAGGAAATGGAAACCTGGTGGTGGAATGAGGAAATACAGGAGAGTATACAGAGGAAGAGGATGGAGAAGAAGAAGTGGGATAGTCAGAGAGATGCAGAAAGTAGACAAGAGTACAAGGAGATAAGGCACAAGGTGAAGAGAGAGGTGCTGAAGGGTAAAGAAAAGGCATATGGTGAGTTGTATGGGAGGTTGGACACTAAGGAGGGAGAAAAGGACCAGTGGGCTAGAGAGCTGGGAAAGATGTGCAGCAGGTTAGGGTGATAAAGAATAAAGATGGAAACGTACTCACAAAGGAGGAGAGTGTGTTGAGCAGATGGAAAGAGTACTTTAAGAGGCTGATGAATAAAGAGAATGAGAGAGAGAGAAGGTTGAATGATGTGGAGATAGTGAATCAGGAAGTGCAATGGATTAGCAAGGAGGAAGTAAGGACAGCTATGAAGGGGATGAAGAATGGAAAAGCCGTTGCTCCAGATGACATACCTGTGGAAGCATGGAGGTGTTTAGGAGAGATGGCAGTGGAGTTTTTAATCAGAAGAAGTGTACTGGTGCCAATATTTAAGAATAAGGGGGATGTGCAGGACTGCATTAACTACAGGGGAATAAAATTGATGAGCCACAGCATGAAGTTATGGGAAAGAGTCGTGGAAGCTCGGTTAAGAAGTGAGGTGACGATGAGTGAGCAGCAGTATAGTTTCATGCCAGGAAAGAGGGTGTTGATGGAGAAGTATAGAGAAGCCCAGAAGGAGATGAATTGCATCTTTGTGGACCTGGAGAAACCATATGACAGGGGGCCTAGAGAGGAGCTGTGGTATTGTATGAGGAAGTCGGGAGTGGCAGAGAAGTATATAAGAGTTGTACAGGATATGTACAAGGGAAGTGTGACAGTGGTGAACCCTGCAGTAGGAGTGACGGATGTATTCAAGGTGGAGGTGGGATTACATCAGGGATCGGCTCTGAGCCCTTTCTTATTTGCAATGGTGATGGACAGGTTGACAGACGAGATTAGACAGGAGTCCCCGTGGACTATGATGTTTGCTGATGACATTGTGATCTGTAGCGAGAGTAGGGAGCAGGTTGAGGAGACCCTGGAGTGGTGGAGATCTGCTCTGGAGAGGAGAGGAATGAAGGTCAGTAGGACCACCAAGACAGAATACATGTGTGTAAATGAGAGGGATGTCAGTGGAATGGTGAGGATGAACGGAATAGAGTTGGTGAAGGTGGATGAGTGTAAATACATGGGATCAACAGTACAGAGTAACCGGGATTGTGGAAGAGAGGTGAAAAAGAGAGTGCAGGCACGGTTGAGAGGGTGGAGAAGAGTGTCAGGAGTGATTTGTGACAGACGGGTATCAGCAAGAGTGAAAGGGAAGGTCTACAGGACAGTAGTGAGAACAGCTATGTTATATGGGTTGGAGACGGTGGCACTGACCAGAAAGCAGGAGACAGAGCTGGAGGTGGCAGAGTTAAAGATGTTAAGATTTGCATTGGGTGTGACGAGGATGGATAGGATTAGAAATAAGTACATTAGAGGGTCAGGTCAGGTTGGACGGTTGGGAGACAAAGTTAGAGAGGGCGAGATTGCGTTGGTTTGGACATGTCCAGAGGAGAGAGGCTGAGTATATTGGGAAAAGTATGTTAAGGATAGAGCTGCCAGGTAAGAGGAAAAGATGAAGGCCTAAGAGAAGGTTTATGGATGTAGTGAGAGAGGACATGCAGGTGGTTGGTGTAACAGAGCAAGATGCAGAAGACAGGATGATATGGAAGAAGATGATCCGCTGTGGCAACCCCTAACAGGAGCAGCCAGAAGAAGAAGATGAAGGTGTGTGACATTGGAGAAAAGCACATGAAAAGATTGAATAAATGTCATATGAGTAAAAAATATGATAATTCTGCCTACCAATTAGCTTACAGTGATGGTCACAGCACAATTGTAACTTTACTCTGCAGCCCCATAAACTATAACCGTATAGATTATATGTATGCCTTTGAACTAAATGGACTAGCCTTACATAACAACAAAATATAATGAAATCAAAGTATGATTATCTCTAAACCTTTACAGATGATTCTTGTTTACCACATCCTTGCTAATGTATGCAAGTACACAATCGAATCAATGCATGCATCATATTTTCCAGTGAGAGGCTGATTATGAAGAATGGTTTTTAGTGTGCCAGGAGCAAATGTGAAGAGTATAACATTCAAGTGTTTGATGGTGGTGAACAACAGAGACGAATATTTGTGGAGTTTTAACACAAGATTTAATGTTAGTCCATTTGAGAGATACTTATACTTTGAATTAAGTCAGTCTTTATCAATACATTCAATGTTCAATTTCACTTGCCACGACTGCGTCTCCTGTGCTACGCCAATTTGAAATTATTGTTATTATTATAATTTTTTGTCCCCCTCCTGCTAATGTTTATGATGGGTCAGTTTGCATCGAATGAATACCAATAATGCTGTTTTATAAAACTGAGTCCTGGAATCTGTGTAAGGTGTAAGTCACAATGTCTGTTAAAAGTGTCTTACGTTTGCACTAAGTTAACTTGGAAGTATTCACATTATGGAAATCTGTATATAAGTATATTGCACTTTTAAGTACCTTGGAAACAGTGATCACTATGGGAAATAGCTATAAAAAGCATGAACGTTTCCAGTTCATTCCATTCCACTGATTGCCTACTATAGTATTTCAGAATAAATCCCTTTACTTTCCAGTGTATAAAATGAAGAGGTATATTTAGGCAATGCTATTAATCTGTAAAATCACTTAATTGGCGATTCTAAACTGGCTCAGTATAAGATAGTGTGTGGACAATAATGGGCTTTTTGAAAAACTGGCACATTGTATGACCTGCTTCCTACTTCATAAGAATGTTGTTAGTTTATCTGAAAAAAAGTAAATGTATGTGCTCAATGATGCAGCTATTCTGTTATTAAATTAGTTTAGCTCTGTTGTGCAAGGCCCAAATTGATTACATTTTAAACAGCAACAGATTTTTAAATCTAATGAGTTATTTTTGTAGCTTCCAGTTCAGAAATTCAGTGTGTATGTTACCATTAAAATATACCATTTTTTGCACACCTTGTGCTTCCTATTCTGTACTAAGCCAATGTTTTGATTTTACTAAAAAGATTTTTCTTTTTTTACTTGCATGCTTTTGGATTGGATATCTCTCTGTATAATTCTTTTGAAAATAAAAGATGTGAATGTGTATTAGCTTTCCATTTGAATGACTTTAGATTGGAATAATAGGATTTCCGTGGTCATATTGTGCGTGACACTCGGCTTTGCTGCCTCTGGGCTGATTAGAAGTGTGGAAATTTGTATATGTGTGCATTTGTGTGTGTGTGTGTGTGTGTGTGAATCTGTGGTGCAGTCAGTTTTTCAGTGTGAGCACATGAGAATATTCACTTGGATAAGTTAACAGCTCCCATAATCCTCACTTTAGCTCATTTTTCTTCTGTAGTTTCCACTTGAGCCTGTGATTTCTATTTATTAAAAAAATGCCAAAATATGGATTTATTTATTAGATCAAGTCTTATTATTCACCATTAGCTAGTTATTTGGTTAGTTTACCTGTATTGTCCACAAGTGTAAATTGACTTTGATCCAGTCAGCAACTTATAAAAGCACATTTTTACGTAAATCCATACATAAATAAAAATTTATGACATTTATATCCATAAAAACAGAGTATTGAATTATAATAGTTTCCTATTTTAACTAAGTTGAATTTTTTTTTTTGTTCTTTATTTTGCCTTATACAATTTCTTGTATTAGGAAATTGTTACTTTTCGCATACCCCTTGGGGTCAGAGTGCAGAGTCAACCATTGTACAGCACCCCTGGAGCAATTACAGGTTAAGGGTCTTGCTCAAGGGCCCAGCAGAGTAGGATCTCTTTTTGGCAGTGACGGGGATTCGAACCGGTAACCTTCTGGATACCAGCACAGATCCTTAGCCTCAGAGCCACCACTCCTATTTAAAAGTTTTATTACTCTTCTAGTTTCAGGGGGGTTACCACAGTGTATGATCTGTTTCTATATTTTCCTGCCCTCGTCATCATTCTCTCTCACCACATCCATAAACCTCCTCTTCGGCATTCCTCTGTTCCTCTTACCTGGCAGTTCCGTCCATAGCATCCATTTCCCAATATACCCAGCATCTCTCCTCTGTCCAAACCAATGCAATCTTGCCTCTCTGATTTTGTCTGCAAACCATCCAGTCTGAGCTGACCCCCTAATGTACTTGTTCCTAATCCCATCCACCCTTGTCACACCTAATGCAAATCTTAACGTCTTTAACTCTTCCACCTTCCGCACTGTCTCCTGTCTTTTCTGTCGGTGTCACCATCTCCAACCCATATAATACATCTAGACTTATTACCGTTTTGCACATCCTGTACTTTCCCATTCCAGCACCAGGTATCTGTTCTTCTTTCTCTGTCCTGATGTCACACCAAGCACCTTTCTACCTGTCTCCCTTATGATTTCTGCTGTAGTTTCCCAGCTATCTGGTAATTCTTCACTGCCATCCTGTGCCTGTCTTACCTCCTCCCTGAACTCCATCTCACAGTCTTCCTTTTTCAACTTCCACCATTTGATCTTTGGATCTACCCTGACTCTCCTCTTCTTCTTGATCTCTAATGTCATTCTACAGACCATCATCCTATGCTGCCTAACTACACTTTCCCTGCCACCACTTTGCAGTCTTCTACTTCCTTCAGACTGACCCTCCTGCAAAGGTTATAATCCACCTGTGTGAATCATGCTCCACTCTTATACGTTAACCTGTGTTCCTCCATCTTCTTTTTTTTTTTTGATTTTATTGATTTTATTAAAATCACACAACATTTCATACAAATAAATCAATTTCTACAAACATAAGATCGAAAAAACAAATCATCTTCTTAAAATCCGCATTCACCACAGCCACATCCATCGTTTTCACAAAATCCACTACCATCTGACTTTCTTCATTCATCACCTTGACACCATACCTACCCATCACCTTCTCATCCCCTCTGTTCCCTTCAACAACATGTCCATTAAAATCCGCTCCAATCACCAGTCTCTCTCCATTGGGTCCACTTCATCACATCTCCAATTTCCAGCTTCATATTCAACATTCTGTCTGACGCCCTTTTCACCTCCAAAACAATCTTGACATACTATTCCTTCAGGATAACTCCTACCCCCATTTCTCCTCCCACCCACACCATGGTAGAACAATTTCAACCCGCCTCTGATCCACCTGACCTTACTCCCCTTCCATTTGAAGAGCTCAGTTCCAAAATCAGCTAAGTACAAAAGATAAATTTTGGAGATAAATAGGAATATCTGGGTCCGTAAGCAGATTTTGAAACTAAATCCCTAAAACTATAGCGCTACACTGTTGCAATTAGCAGGTTTTGAAGCTCAAACATATTTTCAGCGCATGACCAACTGCATGAAAAGTCACAATCACGTGTTCACTAAGTTTTACCAAAAGGTGTAATTAGCAGATTTTGGAACTCACATCTTCATTTAGTCTCTTGCATGCAGAATATATCAACCTTCCTTCTCCCCATCATATCGGCTAACTCTCTTCCTTTACCCGTTATACTGCTGACATTCAAAGTTCCTACACTAACTTCCACTGTCCTAACCTTCCTCCTCTCCTCCTGCCTCCAGACACACCTTTCCTCCTCATCGTCTCCTTTGGCCATCAATAGTCCAACTTCTCCCAGAACCATTTTGGCTAAAAGTACTGGTGGCGACTGTCGTTAACCTGGGCCTCGACCAATCTGATATGGAAATCTGTATTGTTGTCCGTATATTGATCTGGCAAAATTTTACACTGGATGCCCTTGCTGATGTAACCCTCCCTATTTATTCGGGCTTGGGACCGGCATGAAGAAATACATTGGTTTGTGCATCCTCATTTTTTAAACTAAAAGTTTTATTACTGTTGGTATTAAAACTATTTCTCAATCCAATTTTTATAATTTTTGGCAGCAAGTATCGGCCTCCCAGAAGGTAACATTTGGAAACAAATGTTCAACCTGTGTGTCTAATCCTTTACAGTCTTCTCTACTTTTCTTTTTGTTCTTTTGTTTTACAATTCCTGAAGTTGAGGTCAAAATTACAATTGTCCACAGAGAGCAAATCCCAATTGGGTTATTTGTCTAAATTTATTTTTTGTTAATCACTGACACCCCCCATACCAAACCAGGACTGAAAAAGTCAGTACACTTTCAATATGACAACAATAATAGTTTTGTATGTTACTAGGTGAAATATTCATTTTCTTAAGCCATCTTAATAAATAGCTGCACTGTTGACAATTGTATGTGTGTTTTCATTAAAATTCAAGCTGTTATCCAATTTGGTTCTGAGGTACTTAAAGCTACTAGCACACTCAGCTTGTTCTTCAATGTGGAATAGTGGGTGTACTGGTTCAGCATTCTTTTTAAAATCAATGAGCAGCTCTTTTGTCTTCCTCACAATTATTTGGAGGTTCTGCTCCTGGCACCAGCTCTGCATCCTCTTGTCCACTACCTCAAAATGTGCCATGCTGTTCGAGGTGTTGTTCAGTGCTGTATCATCCGCAAACTTGACAGCTGAACAATTGCTGTCAGACTATTCCTCTCAGACTATTAGTATAGATAGAGAAGAGAATGGGGTGATCACTGTACCTTGTGGAGCTCGTATTGATTTATGAAGGACTGCTGGAATATAATTGTTAACATTAACAAACTGCTCCCTGTTAAGGAGACAGTCCATAAGCCAGAGGGTGAGATAGGGGTCCACCTGTAACTCCTGTAATTTACTGCAGCGATTATCAGGCTTCATGCATTTAAAGGATGACACAAAGTCAATATATAGTATTCTCACAATGGAGTGTGGTTTTTCCAAGTGTGTATAGCTGTTATGAATAACAGTCATGACCACATCCTCCACTGAATGGCTCTATCCAAAGAGGAGCCAATCTGTAAAGTAAGGCGAGCAACATTTGGGATTTGGAAGTATATCTGATAACACTAAATATTACGACAACACTCATAAAAGTCCAAAAGAGATTCACTGCATTGGAGGTAGGATAGTGTTAGTCATTAAGTTAAGCATTGATGTGATTTTTATTATTAGTATTATGTGTGGCCTCACCAGCTTGTAAATTTAAACATACACCCACTCATTGATTGAAGACAGAAATACTTGACTAACTAGTGCTGCATTTCCTGTATTTTTAGAAAGATTTGTTTCAACTATAGATTGTAGTATTCAGGAATTAATTCATGTTTCTTAATAACAAACTTTTTAAAATCTTACACCTTAGTGAATTCCAAGAATTTTTTGGTCCAGATGACATACCTGTGGAAGCATGGAGGTGTTTAGGAGAGATGGCAGTGGAGTTTTTAATCAGATTGTTTAATGGAATCTTGGAAAGTGAGAGGATGCCTGAGGAGTGGAGAAGAAGTGTACTGGTGCTGATATTTAAGAATAAGGGGGATGTGAAGAGCTGCAGTAACTACAGGGGGATAAAATTGATGAGCTACAGCATGAAGTTATGGGAAAGAGTAGTGGAAGCTCAGTTAAGAAGTGAGGTGATGATGAGTGAGCAGCAGTATAGTTTCATGCCAGGAAAGAGGGTGCTGATGGAGAAGTATAGAGAAGCCCAGAAGGAGTTGAATTGCATCTTTGTGGACCTGGAGAAAGCATATGACAGGGGGCCTAGAGAGGAGTTGTGGTATTGTATGAGGAAGTCGGGAGTGGCAGAGAAGTATGTAAGAGTTTTACAGATTATGTATGAGGGAAGTGTGACTGTGGTGAACCCTGCAGTAGGAGTGATGGATGCATTCAAGGTGGAGGTGGGATTACATCAGGGATCGGCTCTGAGCCCTTTCTAATTTGCAATGGTGATGGACAGGTTGACAGACGAGATTAGACAGGAGTCCCCCGTGGACTATGATGTTTTGCTGATAACATTGTGATCTGTAGTGAGAGTAGGGAGCAGGTTGAGGAGACCCTGGAGAGGTGGAGATATGCTCTGGAGAGGAGAAAATTTAAACATACCCCCACTCATTGATTGAAGGCAGAAATACTTGACTAATTAGTGCTGCATTTCCTGTATTTTTAGAAAGATTTCTTTCAACTTATAGATTGTAGTATTCAGGAATTAATTCATGTTTCTTAATAACGAACTTTTTAAAATCTTACACCTTAGTGAATTCCAAGAAATTTTTAGGAAACCAGCTACATGGGAGTGAAAGACAACAAGCAATGCATAGCTAACTTTCTGTATACAATGACTGTGTCGGTGATCTTAGTTAAAGCTGCTAAGAAAGACGTTCAAGAAATATCTGAATCAAAGTGTAAGGAGAAAGAACACATACTTGCCTATCGATCACCAAAAAACACTTTGTTGAAATAACTCAGAACAATAAAACACACAGTAGTTGAATTCTCAGAAATGGCCAATTAACATTGTATAAACATCCATCCATCCATCCATTTTCCAACCCGCTGAATCCGAACACAGGGTCACGGGGGTCTGCTGGAGCCAATCCCAGCCAACACAGGGCACAAGGCAGGAACCAATCCCGGGCAGGGTGCCAACCCACCGCAGTTGTATAAACATACACTTAAATAAAAATATGCCTAATGGAATAAATGGTTTTCAGGGTTCATGGATTAGCGTAGCAGCCTTGGAGCACCAGCAAACATGATTCAGACATTTTATTGCAAACTGTAAATGTGATCCATCCATCCATTATCCAACCTGCTATATCCTAACTACAGGGTCACGGGGGTCTGGTGGAGCCAATCCCAGCCAACACAGGGCACAAGGCAGGAAACAAACCATGGGCAGGGCACACACACACACTAGGGACAATTTAGGATCGCCAATGCACCTAACCTGCATGTCTTTGGACTGTGGGAGGACACGGGGAGAACATGCAAACTCCACGCAGGGGGGACCCGGGAAGTGAACCCAGGTCTCCTAACTGTGAGGCAACAGCACTACCAAAGCGCCACCGTGCCGCCCAAATGTGATCCACCTGAATCATATTGGGATAATGTCCCTGTTAAAGACCATGTTAATGGCAGGTATAAAAAGGGGGGCTAAATTATGCAACTCTTCATGGGTTTGAAAGTATAGGTCAGTGTGCTCCATGACAAAGTGACTCCCTGTAAAATGCTGATTTCTACCTTGCACTTAGTACTGGAAGGGATAGACTTTACATAACATATACATTAAGTGAAAGGATAAAAATCAATAAAAATCTGGTATCTCATTGGTAACACTCTAACACAGACTTTTAATTTAAAAACAAAATCTTTAATAAGTGCCTTACATTCTGAGACCTGTTCCAAACCTCTATGCAACAATACAATATGGATATAATATGTTCAGAGTTCCAACAGGCTGTGATAAAAGCCTGTGATGTTCCAACTCATTGTAACTCTCATTGCTAGTTTGCAGACCCTCTTATATCATCTCTTACTTGCAGTCATTTGCTCACTATGCATAATAATTAAAGGATGTCCCAGCTGATTGGTCTGGGTTCTGAATTGGCCTAATGGACAACTAACCAATCGTGGTATTAAATGGGTATTGAGTATCATGAAATTTCACTGGTATTGGTATCGAATACTTCTAATAATAATTCTTTGCATTTATATAGCGCTTTTCTCACTACTCAAAGCACTCAGCAATTGCAGGTTAAGGGCCTTGCTCAAGGGCCCAACAGAGCAGAGTCCCTATTGGCATTTACGGGATTCGAACCGGCAACCTTCCGATTGCCAGTGCAGATCTCTAGCCTCAGAGCCACCACTCCAAACCTCTGGTATTGTGACATCCCTACTAGTTATTATTTCTATATTAATATACTCTATATTAACATCTTGTAAAGCACTTTGACCTACATTATGTATATAAACATGTGCTTGTATATACCTGTCCAATTTTATAGCATTGTATATTTACATTACTCAGAATTCCCCATCCTCAGTGTATTCATTTCTGTATCCTCACCGAATTCCGAGTCCTGATGAGTATAATAATAATAATAATTCATTACATTTATATAGCGCTTTTCTCAGTACTCAAAGCGCTATCCACACAGTATCTGCCTATCATACAAGAATCTTGCACAAGGCATGAGCAGAATGTCTTACAGCTTTACAAATCAAAAGTGTTAGGGTTTAAGGTACAAAGAGAAACTGAATTAGGCATAGTTCCTAGTCCTAGCAGATTTAATTTATGAATGTAGTGAACAACAATTAGAAAACTATTATTTAGAGATTACCAAACAGAAATGACAAATTTTATACAGTAGGTATTTTTAAAACCATTTCAGATCGTGTAACAGGCAGAGACCAAGCACCATTACTTTAGGGCAGGTCAAAATGGGGGTCGTGAGGCAGCCTTGGGCTGATCATATGTTTAGGTTTAGATAATTTCCCAAGAACAATATGCTAACCAAAGTCAAAGTTTGAATTCCTTTCCCAACATAGCCTTACTTTTCTCCTTGCTTTACAACTAGGTTGTGTAGCTAACAATGGGCACCCTTGCCAGAAACAATATGGTGGCAACTCATAAAACAATGCCTAAAATAACAATAAAAAATTTTAACAACAGTAATAAAATACAAACGTGAAACTGAATAAACTGGGACATACCGAAAGTAGAATTTCTAAACTGACAACACATGTAATATTAATACAAAGAGTAACACAAATTAGGACAAATTTTATTATGAAAACAAGAAGAAGGGCATGGAAAAATACTAACTGAAGGAAGAACAAAATAAGGAATTTACAAATTATACCAGAAAACCCTTAAAGTAAACAAAATGAATAAAAAATAAGGGAGGAACTTGGAACAAATGAAGAATACAGTTGTCATTAGAAATCTCTTAAAATATTGTGAAAGAATGTAGGAAATCTGATCTACCAGTAATGGCACACTGTGCAATAACGTGCAGTGAATCCACTTGACTTGACCATTCCTAGTTTTCATCCTCTTCCTCTGTACGTTTATCATTCGTTTGCTCAGAGGTTGATGCGCTTGTTGCTTCCTGAGCAGCTCTTCTTTTCGCCACCCTAGTGGCGTCAGTGTTTGTGTTGCAATTACTTAGTATGTTTTCCTTCATTTTTCAGTTAAGCTGGCTTGGCACTTACGGCTTCAATCTGCCTCAAGAATGATTTAAGATATTAAGAGGTAGGGGGAAGTGATGGCAAAGGTGGTAGCCATGCGCTGCACGGCTGCCCTGCTGGCCACTGCCAAGAGTTGATTCTACAACAAAATAAAATAAAAATTAAAAGAGGAATAACCTTGGAGATCAATCATCACCACGAAAGCGGATAGTAGACGTCACATAGTATATGTGTACCAAATTTCAGCTCAATTGGTCAAACGGTTTGCGAGCTACAGGTGATTTAAAAACCTGGACAGATAAATGAACAGCCACAGTAGTGTATTATATATAAAGATTAAGCCATGGGACTAAATAACTCTTCCATAAAAAGAGCCACTAATGCAAAGCAACTTCAAAAGTCCACGCAGACAAAAAAAATATATAATTTACTGTATATAATATGGTAAAATAAGAAGCATATTCCTGAAGAAAAGGCCAGAAACAATGATACAGCAAAATCCTGAGGCATAAATGGGGCTCAGGTGACCACAGGTCCATGACCTGTTACATGTAAATCCATGAACAAGTTGGAGAAGCCTCATCCCGTAACACTCCATACAAAATAGAAAATAATTAACGATAATGGCAGCAGGAAAAGGAACATGAATATAACAAGAAAAGAAAAAGGCAAAGAGCCAAGGACAAGAACCAAATAAAGTATGAAATAAAAGTATGCACTGTTTAAGTGAGTGAGTGATAAAAGAAGCACTGAACTTTTAGCTTACAGCTCTCTTGCTCTAGTTGTCACTTCCTTTCCCTGTATCTCCTTTTTTTTATTTGTTCATTTTCCATTATTCTATCCCGTATACTTATTCAATGTGTTTCTATTTCTCTCTCTTGCTCTTTCTCACCCTCTTGCTTTCTTGCCAGTTGTCTCTCCCTCATATGCTTGCTTGCTAGCTACACCTGTTTCTTTTCATCCCTGTGCTGTCCATTTTCTGTGTTTCTTCAGGTGACTTTAATGTGTTCATTCTGTCTATCTTTTGCATTTTGATTGCCAAATCTGTCCTTCTTCGGCTCCTTGTTGCTCTGCAATTCATAGAGGTGTCTCAATAATTTGTTTTTGGCTAACTACCTAGTCCCAAGCCAATAACAACATCTCTGCTGGTGGTGTTATGTCCAGTTTCAGGTTCATTTTTTTCTTTCTTCAGTCCTTATGACCCAGCTAATCATAAAGGCTAAAATACTCATTTAGTCAGTTCTGGCAAATTTCCCGCTGCAAATTTACTTCAATTTATTCTTAGTAAACCTTATTGTACCATGGAAAAATGTATATGCTATGGATTCCTCAAGTACAGACAAACCTGTTGTACATTTCAGCTGCTTAGCCACTGGACCCTGCTTCGTATATGTGTGTGCATATCACTAGCTAATCAAATGTGTTTTATGTAGGAGTCTTATTATCAATGGAATGATTATTTGTTTTATATAGTAACTTTCAGTGTTTGTACAGCTATTACAAAGGCTAATTTAAGAGATAGATAGATAGATAGATAGATAGATAGATAGATAGATAGATAGATAGATAGATAGATAGATAGATAGATAGATAGATAGATAGATAGATAGATAGATAGATAGATAGATAGATACTTTATTAATCCCAACAGCAGCATACTGATACAAAAAAAAATTAAATTAAAGAGTAATAAAAATGCAGGTAAAAACAGACAATAACTTTGTATAATGTTAACGTTTACCCCCCCGGGTGGAATTCAAGAGTCGCATAGTGTGATGGATGAACGATTTCCTCAGTCTATCAGTGGAGCAGGACGGTGACAGCAGTCTGTCGCTGAAGCTGCTCCTCTGTCTGGAGATGATCCTGTTCAGTGGATGCAGTGGATTCTCCATGATTGACAGGAGTCTGCTGAGCGCCCGTCGCTCTGCCACAGATGTCAGACTGTCCAGCTCCATGCCTACAATAGAGCGTGCCTTCCTCACCAGTTTGTCCAGGCGTGAGGCGTCCTTCTTTATGCTGCCTCCCCAGCACACCACCGCGTAGAAGAGGGTGCTCGCCACAACCATCTGATAGAACATCTGCAGCATCTTATTGCAGATGTTGACGGACGCCAGCCTTCTAAGGAAGTATAGTCGGCTCTGTCCTCTCTTGCACAGAGCATCAGTTTTGGCACTCCAGTCCAATTTATCGTCCAGCTGCACTCCCAGGTATTTATAGGTCTGTACCCTCTGCACACAGTCACCTCTGATGATCACGGGGTCCAGGAAGGGCCTGGGCCTCCTAAAATCCACCACCAGCTCCTTGGTTTTGCTGGTGTTCAGGTGTAGGTGGTTCGCACCATTTAACAAACTCCTTGATGAGGTTCCTATACTCCTCCTCCTGCCCACTCCTGATGCAGACCACGATAGCAGTGTCGTTAGGGGTATTTAGGTCCTCCCAGCAACTGAGACAACATTTTTTCTTTATTTTTTGTTAATGCTCTAAAAGCCTATAACGTAATAGGCAAAATAGAAAGTGGGATTTGGGATGAGTTCATATTTTTAGAAATGTGTACACAAGTAAACTGAAAGAGCTGTACAGCCTTTAGAGAATAGAAGATCTGTTTTTTTCTTTTTTGTGATGATGTAATGAATATTCATGTTAGTTTGCTGATATTCTGTTTATTAATGCATGTTCCTTTTTTCGGAATTGTTCAGTGAAACAATAAATGAATGTTAAACACAGCCTAAGTGGAGATGCTGGAATGTGATGCCCTATCATTCTATAGAAAGCACCTGCTCCTAAAGGCCAGTGTGATAAGATTAGATGAATTAATCAAGCTATTTGATTGAGGAGTTTTAAGCAACTGTTAAATGCTGAGTAAAGATTATGCCATCTTAGAATAGGCTAATTCATAAAATATTATCCAGATGTCTGCCTTACTGCTTGCTCCAGCAGTTAGGGTTCTGTGTGCGATAATGAATCTACCTCCTATAGCTGACCCTCACAAATATTCTTAAGACTGGATTCTTTCTGATTGCTACAGGAGGGGAAAAGATAAACATGACAGAGACCAGTAGAAACATCATTACCACCCTTGAAAAATCAGCTGTGTGTGCTATATGGAAGCCACATTAAAACGTTTTGTGCTAAATTAGACATATTGGTTTGGAATACAGTGCTGCCCATAAACGTGTCATGGTTTCCTGCAGCATTTTTATTCCTACTTTTCCCCACCTTGTTTCATAGATGCACCCTAAAGTCGTTTTATTTTTTAAGTGTTATTTTACGGTTTTTGCGGTTCCAAAAATAAAACATGAGATGACAATACAATACAATTTACAATACAGTTTATTTTTGTATAGCCCAAAATCACACAGGAAGTGGTGCTATGGGCTTTAACAGGCCCTGCCTCTTGACAGCCCCCCAGCCATGACTCTCTAAGAAGACAAGGAAAAACTCCCAAAAAAAACCTAGTAGGGAAAAAATGGAAGAAACCTCGGGAAAGGCAGTTCATAAAGAGAGAGACCCCTTTCCAGGTAGGTTGGGCGGGCAGTGGGTGTCAAAAGAAGGGGGTCAATACAATACAATACAATGCACAGAACAGAACAAATCCTCAATAAAAAAATTTAAATTTTTTTAGAAGTACAGAGCAGAATTTAACAGTAGATGATATCACATAATAAGATTTAGATAATTTTAGACTCCTGGAGACCTCATCCATCAAGCTGCCTCCCCCATTTGGCCATTCCATGGCTGAAACAGTGTTGGGCCAGCCAATCCGATGAAAGGACCCCTCTTCCTCACGATTCCTGCGATCCTCCATCAGGGATGACTTTACCTTAGGCAGGCAAAATAACATGGCAGGTGGGCCGTGGCACCAAGTGCCACATTTGAGTACCGAGAAGAGAAATTACTTCCTGTAAAATTCAGGTATGGCAAATAATTGATGTTATTTTGTGACTTCTTATATTGTTCTTGTTAAGCATTTGATTTTTTTCATTGATTCTACAGAGGATAATTCACCTATTTTTTTCAATTTAATTGTTGGAATTTTATACTTAGACTGTGTTATTTCACAAATGTATCCTGCAGATTTGATTCTTGTTCTGGACCCCATTCTGTACATATAGTTTCAAAAAATATTGCATGTGTTTAGTTCTGTCCTACGGGAATACACACAGAGATAGATTTCATACTGTATTGTGTTTAACAGTTATATGCAAGTAATCCAGAGGCAGTATATTAATAAAATCTAAACTGAACATCACAATCAAATTATGCAACCACCCATTATGGCTGGGTAATGTTTTCCAATTCAAAAGCAAGAATCTATACAGACATATTAAAAAATCAGAGTTCTTTGAAATGTGCATAAAATACTAAGGACTAGGATTTTTATGAGATTCTGCATTTTTAACTAAAATAGCAGCTTCTTGTTCAAAGTGGGAAGCTTATGCCACAGTTTGTTAGAGAGAGAACTCAACAACTCCACTTAAAGATTTTTAAGATATATAAGATATATATATATATATATATATATATATATATATATATATATATATATATATAAGATTTTTTTTTTATTATTTTTTTTATTATTTGAATTATTTTTATTATTATTTATTTATTATATTACATGTTTATTGACTATATTTATGTATCTAGATTGCATAATACCATACATTGCATCAGTCTTGTCTTTGCACAATGTCTTGTCTTGTTTGTGTTTTAACTTAATTTTTAATTTAAAATTTAAACTTTAAATTTGAATTCTATTTTTAATTTAATTTACATTTTTTATTTGCACTTTTATCTATCTGTATACTTGTATATGGTTGAGATGGCAATAAAGTTCACTTTGACTTTTGACTTTTTTGTATGCTGCAGAGGAAAACTCATTTAAATAAATTTTTCTGCTAAAATATTTTCTTTCCATCTGAATTTTCTACAGGACGTACATTTTCTTTCCTTCACCAAACTAAAGTGTAAACTGCCTCATAGGGTAGATGAATGTGTTAGACTTCAGTTCTGACAGCATCAGAAAATAATGACACTATTAAAATTCTGTAAAAGAAAAACAGAACAGTAATTAGAACATAGAGATTACAATTTGAAAGGAATCTGCATATAGTACATGTTTTTATAAATGCAACATGTTGTATACTGTATACAGTATGAAGTTGAATGATTATGGTTAGCAGGTATAGAAGGTGGCAATAACAACTTCTATCAAACACAAAAGAAAGAAAGAACTTTACAGAACTATTGACATACTTTTACTAATGAAAAGTAATTTAAACTAAACCAAACTTTTCACCAGCCAACCTGATCAGGTCATTACAGATATGGATCCACAATTTGTTTGAGTTATGTTTAATAGTTTTGAGCATGTCGTTTCCACCCAGGATACCCCAGGGAACAGTATCAAAAGCCATTGCAGACAATTGGGTCTCACAGGACCCTGCCCTGAACATTAACTGATAGCACTCGTTCTGAAAACATCTGTCAAAGACATGGGTGTGCTGTTTGAATCATGCATAGCCATAGTTACAAATGTTCCCAATAAGCTGAGCTTCAAAATGCAAGTTATAAAACTGCTAAAAATATTCCTGAGCTGAAGATAGGTTAAACGATCTGAATGAAGATGCTTCTAGGTGACAGAACTGATATTTGGAAATGAAGTCCATGCCTTCAACAGGTAGCTGCATGCTCAAATCTGGTTGATGTAGAAGGCATCGTATAACTCCAAAACTGTGTATTCCTCAGACTTGCTTACACCCTTACTGAGTCTACAGAATTACTGGAAACACACACAATAAGTTGGTGCTCTGGGCACAGCTCTGGAAGATGAACAACAAGAGAACCTGATTGTAGCCAGCAGCCTTCCTTCAATCTCACTGCCTGGGAAATAAATGCAATCATGCATCAGTAAGAACACACCAGAGCTTGCTTGCTTTATGCATAGTGCAGGAAAATTTAATTGCTGAAAAGAATCAAACTCTCAGTTGAGAGGTGAACAGGTAAAAAGGAGACAATCTCTCATATTAATAGTTTTGTTCAAAGTAAGATGGTTATGTTCTGTAATTTGATCAGTTTAAATTTATCAATTTTAATAACAGAGCGTTGAAATTATAAAAAAGGATGCTCTCACCAAGTGGAGATACTGTAGTATATATACAGTGGAACCTTGGATTGCAAGTATAGTTCATTCTGGAAACGTGCTTGTAATCCAAAGCACTCGTATATCAAAGCAAATTTTGCCATAAGAAATAATGGAAACTCAGATGATTCGTTCCACAACCCAAAACTATTCATATAAAAATGATTACTATAAAATATAAAGTAAAAATACATAAAACAAATAAACCTGCACTTTACCTTTGGAAAGAATCATGGCTGGTGTGAGGGAGACGAGAGTGAGCAGGGTTATTGTGTAGGACGACTTTCACTCTAACTAACGGAATCCCTGCTATCTGTTGGCTTACTGGAATCTTCTTCTTTTTTTGCGACTTTAACAAGGAACCTCTCCAGTGACAGTTGCTTTTACCTGAAGAGTCACTACACTTGGACACAAAATTAAAAAATGCTTTATGCACTGTAAGGTTTCTAAACTCTATTGGGATTCTACCCAACGGGACAACACATGGAAGAGTGTCCCGAAGCAACCGCAGGCTCCCAGCGCTGTTGCAGTTCGCCTTAAAAGTGAATCTGAAAAGATCGCGGACATGCTATAAGCGCCTGCTGTTGATGGGTGATACAAGGAACATTGTAAATACAGGGCACGGTATTACTTGGCCATTAACCTGCCTGACTGCTGTGTCTGTGTATAGGAGAGCGGTAGATCCTGCTACAATAAATAACCGTGCTGTTCCTGTTTCAAGCTGAATAAAGCTGGTGTCACTAAAGCACTGAAACTCAGCTTCGTGTTTTGAGGTGCAAGACGGGGACTCACACGTTACAACACACACATGTGGTCACAATGCTATAGTAATCAGTATACGCTCATATGGATGTTGACTATATGAGAGGCCGAGCATGGGAGACAATTACCCACAATCCCGCAGCGGGAGAGAGAGAAGAACCATCAGCTCAGTTGTGATCACATGACGCTCGGTGGACAAAGCGTATACATTCTACTCATATTGCAAGACCTTGCTCATTTATCAAGTTAAAATTTATTAAAAATTTTAGCTCATCTTGCAAAACACTTGCAGACCAATTTTCTCGCAATCCAAGGTTTTACTGTATATTAAACAGTGATGTGCTTAGTAGAAAAGAAGTCTGGTTAGTAAGAATAAATCGGAATTAACTTATAGATGTGGTTCTTGGCATGCAAATATACTTGGCACCCTTGTTATTAATAATTTATGCTTAGCAATGCCGTGTCCCTCTCTGTTTGCCCCATATTCATGTGCAGGGGGCTTGTCTTATTGTGTTATTTTACTTGGTTAATATATTGGCATTCAATCTAGGGATGTTTTCTTACATTGAAACTACAATCAAATACTAGGTGTCATAACAAAGCTTTAAATAGTAATAATAATGTAGAACTTATGAGCCAATAACTCACATATACTGTACATCAGGGGTGCCCAATACGTCGATCGCGATCAACCGGTAGATTGGAAAGGTAGTGCAGGGAGATCGCGTTGCATTTAAAACATTTTTTTTTTAAACGTTAGTCTATGTATCCTCCCTATGGCATTTGCCACTTGATTGACATACTGGGCAGCCAGTCTGAGATCTCTTTTCTTCTAACACACTGGTCATCCCGCATGCACGATCAAACGCGCGAGCTTCTGCATAACTCCGGCTATCTAAGTGATCTAGTTAGCCTTCCAATTTATTTCGACTAAAGAAGGGATTTAAAAAAAAATGTGTTGTTGAGGGTATGGACTGAATGTGGAATTGGAAGAGGATTTTTTTTCTCACAGTGTCACAATCGAAGTGCGTTTGTCTGATTTGTCAATCTATCATTGCTATTCCAAAGAAGGAAAATGTGGAAAGGCACTTTCGAACTGTTCATAAAAACTATGAAACTGACTTCCTTCCAAAAAGCGATCTGAGAAAGAGAAAGGAGAGGGAACTAAAATTGCAGTTAATTGGACAGCCATCATTTTTTACTCGGCTGAATTCAAAAGCAAAGGCAGACACACCGAAGCATTGTTCTGGGTGAGTCCCTCGATCATTAAGCATAAGAAGTCCTTCCAAGATGGAGAGATGATAAAAGAGGCCTTCGTTGATGCAGATGGCCAGGGAGAAATTCCTGCTGAGATTTCAAGACCCCTGGCCGGAGAAAAATGAGTTTCTCCTTGTCATTAAACATGCAGAATACAAGCAACTTAATAACGATCAATGGCCGCTAGACTTGGCATTTTTTTCCCGATCTTAATTTACAGCTGCAAGGAAAAGACAAAACCATGGTCAATATGATTAGCTCAGTTAATGCTTTCAAACAAAAAATGCAACATCTGTCCTCAAAGCTGCAGCACCTTGATTTGGGGAAAATCTAAAACCTTGCGTCAGAGCTGGAGACACAATAGAATGCGTGTGTGCAACTTGACAGCATACGCTACACAGAGCAGATTGAAAATTGTCTGTCAGACTTTGACAGACGGTTTCAAGACTCAGCTTTACTTGAGCAAATCGCTACATTTAAGTGCTATCCATTTAGGGAAGATGTTGAGGGGGATTGACCTGCATCAAAAATTGCAACACTGTTTCATCTAAAACTCCTCTACAGTGGAGGATGAGATTGTGACACTACAGGATGACATTCAGCTGAAGTCTGAGGCTCATGGACAGTTTTGGAACTTACTCACAGAGGAAAAGTACCCAAACATGAGGAAATGTGCTACCTCCTTGACTGCATTATTCGGCTCTACTTATTTATGCGAGTCAGCCTTTTCCCACATGAAGATTATTAAATCCAAATACTGTAGTGACCATAAATGTATTGAATTGTTATTGTGCCATAAGGGTTATTCAGTTATGCAAGGTACGACAACATATATTTTATGTATAACGTATACTCAGTGTATATATATATATATATATATATATATATATATATACAGTATATATATATATATATATATATATATATATATATATATATATATATATATATATATATATATATATATATATATATAATATATAATTTTTAATGTAGGTAGATCATTTCGACCTGGTCATTTACAAACCAAAAGTGACAGTCCTACCTGTAACCAAACGATCATTCAGGAAGTGGACCCCGGAGGCTGAGAATGCTCTGAGACAATGTTTTGGAACTACAGACTGGGATATCCTGCAGGGATCACATAGTGAGAACATTGAGGAGGTTGTTGACTGCACTACTGACTACATCAACTTCTCTATGGACACTTTAGTTCCAGTAAGAACAGTACGCTGCTATGCTAACAACAAGCCATGGATTACAAGTGACATCAAGGGCCTTTTAAACCAGAAGAAAAGGGCCTTTAAAGACGGTGATCAGCATGAGCTCAAGCGCGTGCAGAAGGAACTCCGAGTCCAGCTCAGGGCGGCGAAGGAGCAGTACAGGAGAAAGCTGGAGCAGAAGTTGCAGAACAACAGCATGAAGGAAGTGTGGGATTGGATGAAGATCATCACTGGCTGCAGCTCGAAGCGGGGTGCCACCATCGAGAGAGACGTGAAGAGAGCAAACCAAATGAACATCTTCTTTAACAGGTTTGACCACCCTAACCCACTCTCACCTCGGAGTACTGCACTCTCTACACATCCTTCTGCTGATACCAACATAGGAGAGACATCCCCACCCACAATTACAGCAGCGCAAGTGAGCAGAGAGCTGAGGAAACTTCGTGCCAGCAAAGCAGCAGGTCCAGATGGAGTATCGCCACAACTGCTGAAGGTCTGTGCATCAGAGCTGGGGGGTCCTCTACAGTGCATCTTCAACCTGAGCCTGAAACAGGGGAAAGTCCCGAGGCTTTGGAAAACATCTTGCATCACCCCAGTCCCAAAGGTATCACGTCCTGGTGAGCTGAATGACTTCCGGTCTGTCGCTCTAACATCACATGTGATGAAGACCATGGAGCGGCTGCTGCTTCACCACCTGAGGCCACAGGTCCAACACGCCCTCGACCCTCTGCAGTTCGCATACCAGGAGAAGGTGGGAGCGAAAGATGCCATCATCTATATGCTACACCGATCCCTCTCCCACTTGGACAGAGGCAGTGGCGCTGTAAGAATTATGTTTCTAGACTTCTCTAGCGCCTTCAACACCATCCAACCTCTGCTCCTTAGGGACAAGCTGACAGAGATGGGAGTAGATTCATACCTGGTGGCATGGATTGTGGACTATCTTACAAACAGACCTCAGTATGTGCGTCTCGGGAATTGCAGATCTGACATTGTGGTCAACAACACAGGAGCGCCGCAGGGGACTGTACTTTCTCCGGTCCTATTCAGCCTATATACATCGGACTTCCAATATAACTCGGAGTCCTGCCACGTGCAAAAGTTTGCTGACGACACTGCTATCGTGGGCTGCATCAGGAGTGGGCAGGAGGAGGAGTAAAGGAACCTCATCAAGGACTTTGTTAAATGGTGCGACTTAAACCACCTACAACTGAACACCAGCAAAACCAAGGAACTGGTGGTGGATTTTAGGAGACCCAGGCCCCTCATGGACCCCGTGATCATCAGAGGTGACTGTGTGCAGACCTATAAATACCTAGGAGTGCAGCTGGACGATAAATTAGACTGGACTGCCAATACTGATTCTTTGTGCAAGAAAGGACAGAGCCGCCTGTACTTCCTTAGAAGACTGGCATCCTTCAACATCTGCAGTAAGATGCTGCAGATGTTCTATCAGATGGTTGTGGCAAGTGCCCTCTTCTACGCAGTGGTGTGCTGGGGAGGTAGCATTAAGAAGAAGGATGCGTCACGCCTGGACAAACTGGTGAGGAAGGCAGGCTCTATTGTTGGCATAGAGCTGGATGGTCTGACATCCGTAGCAGAGCAACGGGCACTCAGCAGGCTCCTATCAATTATGGAGAATCCACTACATCCATTAAACAGTGTCATCTCCAGACAGAGGAGCAGTTTCAGCGACAGACTGCTGTCACTGTCCTGCTCCACTGACAGACTGAGAAGATCATTCCTCCCCCAAACTATGCGACTCTTCAATTCCACCAAGTTATTGTCTGTTTTTTTTTTACCTGCATTTTTTATTACTCTTTAATTTAATATTTTTGCTGCTGGAATATGTGAATTTCCCCCTGGGATTAATAAAGTATCTATCTATCTATCTATCTATCTATCTATCTATCTATCTATCTATCTATCTATCTATCTATCTATCTATCTATCTATCTATCTATCTATCTATCTATCTATCTATCTATCTATCTATCTATCTATCTATCATTTTAAAAGTAGCTCGCAAGCTGAAAAAGTGTGGGCACTCCTGCTGTACATAAATACATCTTGTGAATGTTGAAAAAGCGTACACCAACATGGTGCAGCGTGCCGATGACATTAGATCCATTAGAGAGCAATGTGCCGAGGCTCCAAAGTGCAAAAAATCAAAACAAACAAATAAGAGTACAAAATTAACATAACATTAAGAAATGAGTGAATTAATATTAGAAAGTAAGAGCATGAAATTAACAGAAAAAAGTGAAAGTGTGAAGTTAACAAAAAAAATCCAGAGTGTGAAATAAACATTAAAAAACAAAAACATGAAATTATCAATAAGACTCCAGAATGTGAAATTAAGAATCAAAATTCATATACTCTACACAACTTTTCAGCTGTAATGCAGTACAAAAGACATCCTAAACATACACGAACACGCAAATTAGGTTGAACCCACACTTTGAAACAGAACATATTTCAATCTGATTAACATAAATTTGTAGCAATAGAAGTTCATTAACATTTTAATTAAAATATGCTCAGTTGACAACATGAAAGAGAGAAATAAAAACTACAGTTAACAGTATTCCTATTGAAGACAAGTCTGTGGTGGTGAGTCTATAGTCATTTAGTCAGTCAGTCAGAAAGTGACAGTTCTGGAGACCTAGACCAACTGGCTACCTTCTCCTGAGCATTGTACAATATAAATACTTGATCTGGGCAGTCTAATATGACTCCGTTGGCAAGAGTAGCAGCTTGTCAATATAGTAGTGTTAGTGGTGCAAAGTGCCACAGCAGGATATTGAGAAGAGAAACAGAACAGAGGAGGGGCATAATTACTCACACACTTTTATTTTATGCAAATTTTTAACAAACACAGATGCAGTATGAACAGGTCAAGAATAATTTAGGGAAATCAATGCACAGATTCGATACCCTGTAACTGAAAGGTCAACCTTCCCACTGTTATTTTATTAATCATTGGAATTTTTTGTAGAGGGTGGCGCAGTGGTAGCGCTGCTGCCTCGCAGTTAGGAGATCCGGGTTCGCTTCCCAGGTCCTCCCTGGAGGAGTTTGCATGTTCTCCCCGTGTCTGTGTGGGTTTCCTCCGGGCGCTTCGGTTTCCTCCCACAGTCCAAAGACATGCAGGTTAGGTGGATTGGCGATTCTAAATTGGCCCTAGTGTGTGCTTGGTGTGTGGATGTGTTTGTGTGTGTCCTGCGATGGGTTGGCACCCTGCCTGGGATTGGTTCCTGCCTTGTGCCCTGTGTTGGCTGGGATTGGCTCCAGCAGACACCCGTGACCCTGTGTTCGGATTCAGCAGGTTGGAAGATGGATGGATGGTTTTTTTGTAGACTGGCATCTTGAGATTATGCTTGCTGCAGCATGTATCTTTATATATAATCTTCATTTGGATCTTGATCTTTGTTTGTCCGCGAATTCCACGAACGCGTAGACCACCTTCCAGTTTAGTACGTTGTTGTTACTCACGGATGTCAACAATGTGCCGGAATAACGAAAGGGGTGGTGGACAGTGTTACACTGGTTAGCTCCTGAGGCCTGGTTAGAGAATGAGATTGCCGAAGATAAAAGGTACGTGCCTACATAACATATGAATGAAAGAAAGACAGTGGGTAAAATGAATGACAACGTAACAGCACGTTCCAGAAATTATTATTGTTGCGTTGTAGCCGGCAAGTGCTGCGCGTCTCACAGTTGTACCCTGGCTTGCTCACATGTCAGTGAAGAGATCCCTATTTATGCTTTAAAGAGCCTGGATACCTAGATAGATAGATAGATAGATAGATAGATAGATAGATAGATAGATAGATAGATAGATAGATAGATAGATACTTTATTAATCCCAGGGGGAAATTCACATACTCCAGCAGCAAAAAAATATTAAATTAAAGAGTAATAAAAAATGCAGGTAAAAAAACAGACAATAACTTGAATAATGTTCAACGTTTACCCCCTCTGGTGGAATTGAAGAGTCGCATAGTTTGGGGGAGGAATGATCTTCTCAGTCTGTCAGTGGAGCAGGACAGTGACAGCAGTCTGTCGCTGAAACTGCTCCTCTGTCTGGAGATGACACTGTTTAATGGATGTAGTGGATTCTCCATAATTGATAGGAGCCTGCTAAGTGCCCGTTGCTCTGCTACGGATGTCAAACCGTCCAGTTCTATGCCAACAATAGAGTATGCCTTCCTCACCAGTTTGTCCAGGCGTGAGGCATCATTCTTCTTAATGCTGCCTCCCGAGCACACCACTGCGTAGAAGAGGGCACTCGCCACAACCGTCTGATAGAACATCTGCAGCATCTTACTGCAGATGTTGAAGGATGCCAGTCTTCTAAGGAAGTACAGGCGGCTCTGTCTTTTCTTGCACAGAGAATCAGTATTGGCAGTCCAGTCCAATTTATCGTCCATCTGCACTCCCAGGTATTTATAGGTCTGCACCCTCTGCACACAGTCACCTCTGATGATCACGGGGTCCATGAGAGGCCTGGGTCTCCTAAAATCCACCACCAGTTCCTTGGTTTTGCTGGTGTTCAGTTGTAGGTGGTTTAAGTTGCACCATTTAACAAAGTCCTTGATGAGGTTTCTATACTCCTCCTCCTGCCCACTCCTGATGCAGCCCACGATAGTGTCCCCCTTTAATAACCATTGCTCCGTGTATATTGCCTTACTCTTTGGATTGCCACAAAGCAACCTGCAAGATTGGAGAAAGGTTGAGAAGAGATCGTGAGAGGAAATGACAGCGTCGTGAAAACGAGACGGACTGTGAACGGAGAGAAGCAGAAATGCTCCTACACCACCACATAATTACTATTCGGGCAGTGATTCCGAGTAGGCTGTTCCTATTGAATCATTGTCCAACGGTTTTGTTTTGTAATTTTGTTTTCCTTATAAAAAATCATAATGCTGTACGACGAAGGGCCCAGTTCACGACTGGCAGCTAAACAGGGAGCCCTTCACAGACAACTTTAACATGCGCAACGTAGTTGGGCGCACATGGCTAGTTTATTGATAAATGTGTAAGAAACATATTTTGAAATCAGCTGTAGACATGTGTAAAGATTGAAGAAAAGGAGTTATGTGGTTATAGATGGAGACATCTGGGCTTTCCTAAGATGGGAGGACTGATATTGGTGAGGTTTCTTAATGATAGCTGAGCTGCAGATGTTACTATATGCAACATCTGTTAAAAATAGGTTTTGAAGAAAGACTGAAATGAGCAAGTACAAATTACATTGGCTATGAATGTTTCATTAGAATTTGTAAAACAACACGGATCCTTTCTAGTTGGGTCCTCTTTGCATTGGAGTCTTAACTCCTGCTGCTCAGCAGTAAATCGCATAGGTGTAGTAAATTATCATGAGTGCCTGCAGATAGCCACAGTAGCCAGCACCATGGTTTGGGGATAGTTGTTTCCTTCGAGTCCATCTCTGCCAATGAAGTGCTTGTAATCCCCTGATTCTCTTACACTGGGAAGACTGCTTATTGGCATGTAATTAGATCAGCGTGTCACACCATCAGTATCAGTGTAAACATCATGGAGCTCATGGCTGAGCCCCACAAAGATCACTTTCCTAATCTTCTTTCTTATTCCGAGTAGCTTTGCTTATTCTTAGGCTTATTATCCAGAATTGGCTTACTGAGAGCTACTCCAGTGGGAGACTTGAAATGCAACACAGAGCAACAGAATAAAATACAGATTAGTGCACGCATAGCACAAAATGAGAAAGCAAATCTGAGACTGCAGGACAGTGTGCTTGCTCAGCCAGTCGATGGATACAGCTTTAGCTGAGATAAAATTCCATTGATAATGAGCTCTTAAAAGAATCGAAAGCAGAACATCTTAGTGAATAATTTTCACCAAGAAATCTATCATCCTTGTTAACCTGAATAAATACATGACTCTTATCTGCATCCAAACCTGACACATTGACTCTCATTTGTGCACCATTGCTATTTGCGTAGTCTAAAATATCAGTATGCTTCCAATTTCTCCATGCGGGGAAAAGTGGACTTCAGGAGGGCATTAGTCACTGGAGGGTAGTGGAGAGGACCATCAAGGGGTTTATATGAAGGGAGAACAGTTTTGATGGGGAGCTAATCTACAGGCCATTGTGAGTGTTCAGGTAATGCTGTGCACTACGTAGTAATCCTCTGGTAGCCTAAAAGGGAATTGTGTGAGGGCACTACAAAGTATGAAGACAAGTACATCACACCCGAATGTTCAAGTAAAAACATTTTAGCCATGTGCTTTATATAATTTACAGGTCTGCACAATTAAACTTACAAAAATTGTTACTTTTATTTGCCTTTATGAACACAGTAAAAAATATTATTACAGTGTATCCATAACATCACATTTAAGTACAAAATTGAAAAGCATTTTAATTAAAGGTTAATACATTATGTAGTTTACTTCTGTATAAAATATTGTTCTAAATCATATGTAGTTAGCCTAACTTTTCAAAATATATGTGTAAAGATAACAATACATGTTATGATGAAATAACGTTCACCAAACAACTATAAAGAGTTGGGGAATTGCCCTGTATATTGCTTTGTAGCAAAAGTTGGTCAAATTGCAGGAAAATCAAACATTCAACCACATGGTATTCGTAATGGTGGCTTTTATACAAGAAAATGGCTGCAGGAAATGATTAAATAGGAAGGGAAGTCATATGGGAAGTGACGTCATCAATGGGAGCCGGAAGTGACGCCATCGTTGGAGGACCGGAAGTGGCATCATCATCAGGAGCCGGAAGTGACATCATCATTAGAGGACTGGAAAGTGATGTCATCATCGTGAGCCGGAAGTGACATCGTCATTGGGGAACCGGAAGTGACATCATGTTTGGGTGCCGGAAGTGATGCCATGAATGAGGAAGTGGTTGAGGTGCCATTTTCAGGAGTATGGATTATTGCAGGTATGTTTGAATTATGTGTCTTCTTTATTTGTACAAGGTCAGAGAGAGAGGCATCAGTACCACAATACAACCCCCCATCCGATAATAAATCGCTCACCTCTGGGTTTGTTGACTGCCTCTAAAGCGCACGTGTGTGACAATGTTTATTGACCTACATCTAACTTCTCTAATTTTTGTCACTTCTTAGCTTTTTTCATCCAAAATTTCCTTTGGTGGCGTCTCGTTTGTACGCTTATTCTGAAGCGTCCCTATGAATCATCCAGCTGTAGCCTTCCATCATACTGACATCCCAACATTCCTACACTTTACTCACCGCTCCAAGATTTGCTGGGAAAAATTAGCACAAATGCAAAGTCCAAAAAAGTGGACTCTGAGACTCATGTCGCAACCCAGTTCCTTAAACTTAACTAATACATTTTCAGAGTTTCCTGTGAGAACCTTTACTGTTACCTTAAAAATTATTTATTTTGAATGATACACAAGCTTCTTGTTCCAGTAGTTCATTGCATCAAATTCTGCATCAAAAATTAGTTTTCTAATATCTGATCTGATAAACATTTACCCATTTTTAATTTAGCTTCAGACAAACTTGTAAACGTTTGGTACCAATACATAACACAGGTTCCATCTTTTGATAGATAGATAGATACTTTATTAATCCCAAGGGGAAATTCACATACTCCAGCAGCAGCATACTGATACAAAAAACAATAAAACAATATTAAATTAAAGAGTGATAACAATGCAGGTATAACAGACAATAATTTTGTATAATGTTAACGTTTACCCCCCTGGGTGGAACTGAAGAGTCGCATAGTGTGGTGGGTGAACGATCTCCTCAGTCTGTCAGTGGAGCAGGACGGTGACAGCAGTCTGTCGCTGAAGCTGCTCCTCTGTCTGGAGATGATCCTGTTCAGTGGATGCAGTGGATTCTCCATGATTGACAGGAGCCTGCTCCTTAGTTAGTGTCTCACCAGTCTCTTTGTCCATGATTGCAAATATATATCCAAACCTTTTCTTTTCTTATGCTTTTAAAAACATCTCTGTTTTACAAATATCATGCCTTGTTTTCTGATTTTGACTTTGGTTTAGTGATTTCAGTGTGATGCGTGTTAGATCTGATTGCTCGATTTTGACACTCATTTAATTTCTTGACTACTGTATATCTTTGTCTCCTGACCCATCTCTTCCTTTGCTCACCACGTTAGAGCAGTACAAAAAGACAGACATATCTCTTTTAAATTTTTTACATCTGGATAGTGCATCACGTTATTCACATAAGTTACAGCACAATAAGCTGCAAAAATCTAACTACATTGTTTCCAAATAATGCATTTTTAATGTTATTCTTTTAAATGTTTGTGTAAGCTTCAAAACACCATTAAAGTAATACATAATAGTGCGGTGGAGGAACGATCTCCTCAGTCTGTCAGTGGAGCAGGAAAGAGACAGCAGTCTGTCACTGAAGCTGCTCCTCTGTCTGGAGATGATCCTGTACAGTGGATGCAGTGAATTCTCCATAATTGATAGGAGCCTGCTCAGCGCCCGTCGTTCTGCCACGGATGTCAAACTGTCCAGCTCCATGCCAACAATAGAGCCTGCCTTCCTCACCAGTTTGTCCAGGCATGAGGTGTCCTTCTTCTTTATGCTAGCTCCCCAGCACACCACCACGTAGAAGAGGGTGCTCGCCACAACCGTCTGACAGAACATCTGCAGCATCTTATTGCAGATGTTGAAGGATGCCAGCCTTCTAAGGAAGTATAACAGGCTCTGTCCTTTCTTACACAGAGCATCAGTATTGGCAGTCCAGTTTAGTTTATCATTATTGCAGATGCTGAAGGACGCCAACATTCGGTTCTAAAAGCTGTAAGCTGCTCCTGAATTTTAAAGGACTAACAAAGGTACTGAATTGACATGCACAGGGACCCAAATGGAATGTAAGAGAAGGGCTGACTACAGTTGTCAATCCACTATATCGATACCATTCTGATACCAGTGTTCAATTATCTTCTTCAATTTAAAATCTATATAATTTACTGTGTGAATCTGATTGGGATCATTCTATTGTATTTAAAGTGGCATTAGGCAGTAGCTACACCTCACATCTTAATTATAAAAGAATAAAAAATAAACACATCCATCCATCCATCCATTATCCAACCGGCTATATCCTAACTTTAGGGTCACGGGGGTCTGCTGGAACCAATCCCAGCCAACACAGGGCGCAAGGCAGGTGACAAAACCCAAACAGGGCGCCAGCCCATCGCAGGGCACACAAATACACACACACCCACACACACCAAGCACACACTAGGGACAATTTAGGATCACCAATGCACCTAATCTGCATGTCTTTGGACTGAAATAAACACATAAAATAATAAATTAATGAAGTAAGAACTTTATTTTAAGTAGGTTACTGGATGATGGTGCCATATAAACAGAAATTGTTTTTCCATTGTAAACCTTTTAGTTCAACAAAAAATTTGTAAAATTCAAACATTCAAAGAAAGCAGGAATTTCAGTTGTTTGCAATAAAACTGCATTCAGAGTGTAGACCTTTTAGTACAAAAATAAACCGGTAAAATAAAAATGTAACATTCAATATAAATAGGCTAGAAATTACAGTGCTGCAAGTGGCAATTTCTTTAAAACCTATCATTCAAAATAAATACAAAATTCACCTCAAGTATAAAACAATGGAACAACAAGAACTGAGTGAAAGAAAACAGATCTATAGAAATACAATCAAAAGCAATACCAACATGTCGGCTATAAGAAATAACTGCCACAGTGAATAGACATCCTTTAAGCTCAGCCTCATTTTGTAGGGCTTATGCTACTTAGGTATAACTAGTCACAAGTTCTTCACACTTCTGTTCATATTCATGTCCCATTTATCACAGTAAATATGTTAGGTTAGCTTTTGTTTCTTTACATTTTTTGAGTTGAATACAGTTAGGTCCATAAATATTTGGACAGAGACAACTTTTTTCTAATTTTGGTTCTGTACATTACCACAATGAATTTGAAATGAAACAACTCAGATGCAGTTGAAGTGCAGACTTTCAGCTTTAATTCAGTGGGGTGAACAAAACGATTGCATAAAAATGTGAGGCAACTAAAGCATTTTTTGAACACAATCCCTTCATTTCAGGGGCTCAAAAGTAATTGAACAATTGACTCAAAGGCTATTTCATGGTCAGGTGTGGTCAAGTCTGTCATTATGTCCTTATCAATTAAGCAGATAAAAGGCCTGGAGTTGATTTGAGGTGTGGTGCTTGCATGTGGAAGATTTTGCTGTGAACAGACAACATGCGGTCAAAGGAGCTCTCCATGTAGGTGACAGAAGCCATCCTTAAGCTGCGAAAACAGAAAAAACCCATCCGAGAAATTGCTCCAATATTACGAGTGGCAAAATCTACAGTTTTGTACATCTTGAGAAAGAAAGCAAGCACTGGTGAACTCAGCAACGCAAAAAGACCTGGACGTGCACAGAAGACAACAATGGTGGACGATTGCAGCATCATTTCCATGGTGAAGAGAAACCCCTTCACAACAGCCAACCAAGTGAACAACACTCTCCAGGGGGTAGGCGTATCGATATCCAAGTCTACCATAAAGAGAAGACTGCATGAAAGTAAATACAGAGGGTGCACTGCAAGGTGCAAGCCACTCATAAGCCTCAAGAACAGAAAGGCTAGATTGGACTTTGCTAAAGAACATCTAACAAAGCCAGCACAGTTCTGGAAAAACATTCTTTGGACAGATGAAACCAAGATCAACCTCCACCAGAATGATGGCAAGAAAAAGTATGGAGAAGGCGTGGAACAGCTCATTATCCAAAGCATAGCACATCATCTGTAAAACACGGTGGAGGGAGGCAGTGTGATGGCTTGGGCGTTCATGGCTGCCAGTGGCACAGGGACAATAGTGTTTATTGATGATGTGACACAGGACAGAAGCAGCCGAATGAATTCTGAGGTGTTCAGAGACATACTGTCTGCTCAAATCCAGCTAAATGCAGTCAAATTGATTGAACGGCATTTCATGATACAGATGGACAATGACCCAAAACATACAGCCAAAGCAACCCAGGAGTTTATTAAAGCAAAGAAGTGGAAAATTCTTGAATGGCCAAGTCAGTCACCTGATCTTAACCCAATTGAGCAGGCATTTCACTTGTTGAAGACTAAACTTCAGACAGAAAGGCCCACAAACAAACAGCAACTGAAAGCCGCTGCAGTAAAGGCCTGGCAGAGCATTAAAAAGGAGGAAACCCAGCATCTGGTGATGTCCAGGAGTTCAAGACTTCAGGCTGTCATTGCCAGCAAAGGGTTTTCAACCAAGTATTAGAAATGAACATTTTATTTCCAGTTATTTAATTTGTCCAATTACTTTTGAGCCCCTGAAATGAAGGGATTGTGTTCAAAAAATGCTTTAGTTGCCTCACATTTTTATGTAATCGTTTTGTTCACCCACTGAATTAAAGCTGAAAGTCTGCACTTCAACTGCATCTGAGTTGTTTCATTTAAAACTCATTGTGGTAATGTACAGAACCAAAATTAGAAAAAAGTTGTCTCTGTCCAAATATTTATGGACCTAACTGTACACTGTTCTTTATTTTGGAAGTGAAGCATGGAGAATCTAACAGTACTTTAATTGTTTTATGAATAACTTATGTTTAGACTTATTGTTTTATTTTACAATTATGTTTTGAAAACCCTGGGATGATATTTTTTTCTATGAAGGCTGCCATTTTGGTTAGAGGTTGCTAGGTCACGCCTCATGGAAGTTGCATCTGATGACGTTAAGATAGATAGATAGATAGATAGATAGATAGATAGATAGATAGATAGATAGATAGATAGATAGATAGATAGATAGATAGATAGATAGATAGATAGATAGATACTTTATTAATCCCAAGGGGAAATTCACATACTCCAGCAGCAGCATACTGATAAAAACAATATTAAATTAAAGAGTGATAAAAATGCAGGTATAACAGACAATAACTTTGTATAATGTTAACGCTTACCCCCCCGGATGGAATTGAAGAGTCAATAGTTTGGGGAGGAACGATCTCCTCAGTCTGTCAGTGGAGCAGGATGGTGACAGCAGTCTGTCGCTGAAGCTGCTCCTCTGTCTGGAGATGATCCTGTTCAGTGGATGCAGTGGATTCTCCATGATTGACAGGAGCCTGCTCCTTAGTTAGTGTCTCACCAGTCTCTTTGTCCATGATTGCAAATATATATCCAAACCTTTTCTTTTCTTATGCTTTTAAAAACATCTCTGTTTTACAAATATCATGCCTTGTTTTCTGATTTTGACTTTGGTTTAGTGATTTGAGTGTGATGCTTGTTAGATCTGATTGCCCGATTTTGACACTCATTTAATTTCTTGACTACTGTATATCTTTGTCTCCTGACCCATCTCTTACTTTTCTCACCACGTTAGAGCAGTACAAAAGGACAGACATATCTCTTTTAAATTTTTTACATCTGGATAGTGCATCACATTATTCACATAAGTTACAGCACAATAAGCTGCAAAAATCTAACTACATTGTTTCCAAATAATGTATTTTTAATGTTATTCTTTTAAATGTTTGTGTAAGCTTCCAAACGCCATTAAAGTAATACATAATTTGTTAGGATCAACTAAAAAAATGTAAGTTAAAGATAAAATAATAAAGATAATATAAAGACTGGCGCCCTGCCCGGGGTTTGTTTCCTGCCTTGCGCCCTGTGTTGGCTGGGATTGTCTCCAGCAGACCCCCATGATCCTGTAGTTAGGATATATCGGGTTGGATAATGGATGGATATTAATAACAGCATTCATCACGTTTGAGCAATCACAAGCAATTTCGTCTTTGTTTTCTGTGCATTACAGACAGTGTGAAGTGTCTTTAGCTCCCACTTTTTCTTTGATTGTGTCACTTTGTGTTCATTGAAACTCTAGTTTTTGTGAAAGTCTGTATTTTCAGGTGTCACATTTGTGAGTCTTCATGTGCTTCTTTTAAATGTCAGTGAATGATGTATATTCAATTAATTTCAATCAGTCTCAGAGCACTGTAACAAAGTCCTAAATACATAATGCATGCACAGAAAATTTCTAAAACCAGTGGGAATCTGACCCAACAAGTTCACTTGGCTGTCGAGATTGGAAGATATGAAAAATTGTGATGAGAACAGGCCATTCACCTCAACAAGCTTATCCGCCCAGTCCAAATTACATGAAGTCAAACTTTGATGTTGCCTAAATTCCTGCTCTCCAGCACACTACTTGGTAATTTATTCCATTTTCTAGGGTTGTTTGCGTGAAGAATAACTTTCTAACATGTTTGTGTTGCTCACATTATTTGCCATGCTTGTTGATCAGAGCAAGAATCTTCCAACATCTAAGCAGAAGATGTGTGTGCCTGGCTTCTCTAGTACCCATGTTATGGATATTGAAAGAAAATCCCCTATGATTTTTGGAAGTACAAGAGCAGGGATATTGGGACTGTAGTGTTGCATACCAGAGTTTATGATATCTGTTACCACCGGTCAAAAGTGCTGAAGAAGGACTTTGTCAAGAAGAGAACTCCTGCAGCTAAAATCTGCGTCTTGGACCCCTGCAATGACAAGAAGATTTGATGAGTGTTACAGCAGATTTTTAACCCTAAACAGTTGCCTGAGATGTTTCTGCATTGGTCCTGATGTTGGCTTTGTTGACAATTCGGCCCTTTCCTAGGAGACTTTTTCAGGCAAGATGGCCTGCAGTAGATTTGGTGTCAAGGTCCTTTCGGCAGACACTGCAAAGGTAATATACTGTATAACATTCATGAGTGTCTAACTAAAGTGTTACCTAAAGTGTGTGTCATCTTGAGCCAATAGTCACAAAATAGGGATTCACTGAAGAGCTCAGACAGGTTGGTATTATTATTACCACGCTTATTTGAACTTCACCTGTTTGTTGTCTGGTACAAATCTTGTAATCGATATTTAACCCATTTCCTATTGTCCAAATGACTTGAAATTTTGCACACTTACTCACCTCCGATGACAATGCATGAATCAATAATCAGTTTCACTAATTGATCCATGTTAATTAAGGAATTAAATTTTCATATGAAGAATAGTTAAAGATTTCACCAACAGATGGCGCTAGTAACGGATTGTAATATTAAAGGAAGTGTTAAAAAATTGATTATAAAATTATACTAAAACAAACCCAAGACTAAAAAGTTGAAAATAATATATATATAAAAAAATACTTTTTAAAAACCCAGCTTATATTAAGTTAAAAAGTGTACTAAAAAGTTCAAAATAAGTCTCTCATACATCACTCGTAAAATAAAAGCATGGGCGTGTTTCATCAATCAAAATTCAAAAAACACTTCTTAAAATTTTAGCAAATGTGCCCACCTTTTATTTTATGAGTGATGTGTGAGAGACTTATTTTGAACTTTTTAGTATACTTTTTAACTTAATATAAGCTGGGTTTTTAAAAAGTATTTTTGTATATACAGTGATATCTTGGGGTACGAGTTTTTTGAGATACGAGCCGTCACTAGGTCGATGTTTTGCCTCGAGTTACGAGCCAAAATTCGAAATATGAGCCATCAAAGAGCATTCCGAGGAACTGACAACGGAGGAGTTGACGGAACTAAAGACGCGGCAACATACAGAGGTTCTGCAGGAGATTGGTATGGTGGAGGAGGTTATCTCTTAAAGTGAGATAAAGGAAGTGCTTGCAATGTGGGAAAAAGTTTCAAACTTTAAAGAAAAGAAACACCCTGAAAAAGTTACAACTGATCGTGCAGCGTCACTATTTAATGACAAATGTTTAACACTTGACTTTATTGAAAAGAAACACCAGTTGCAACTGATCGTGCAGCGGCGCTATTTAATGACACTTGCCTAACTCATAAAGGGGAGGACTAAACAAAGCTCCTTGGACAGGTTTCTATTGAAACGCCTTGAGAATGAAAGTGACGAAAGCGTGGCAAAAAAGAAAAAAACTAGTGAAGAAGAAAATTAAGTTAAGCAAAAGTAAAGTGAAAGAAAAAAACATTACAATACGCTAATCGGCTTCGCCAACCTCTGTTTATTTCTTTAGATTCTCATTTATGTATTAGGTTTTATTTTGTTTGTATACAATATTTGTTCATTATAAATACATTTATAACAAAATTGGTGTGGTTTTTTGGGGGCTGGCACGGATTAATCTCATTTCAATTAATTTCAATGGGGAAAATTGATTTGAGATACAAGCATTTTGACTTATGAGCTCAGTTACGGAATGAATTAAACTCGTATCTCAAGGTATCACTGTATATATATTATTTACATCCTAATTACAATATCTAGTTGTTCTAAACTTTTTGTGCAGCCTAATCCTTCTGAAACTCTTAATATGACTTTACTTTTATCACAGCGTTAACAAGTGAGACATCTTATATAAATGATGTTATCATTGATAGGAAAGTAGGCTTTTTAATTGTGTGTGAAACGTAACTCAGTAGTGATGGATCTGCAGTCCTAATTGAAACAGTCTGCCGGCACTTTATTTCTATTCAATTAATTTGTCAAGAAAAGAGAGACAGTGTCTTAGCGAATATCTTCTTAAGCTGTGTAAATTGTAAACATATCAGTCTCAGCAGATTTGTGTTTTGCTACTGTTATCAAAGGAGTGCCACCTTCTCTTTTACTAACCATTTATCATCCACCAAAATGTAATGCCTAATTTTTCTGATTTATTATCTGCAATGATAACTAGATATACCGCTTTTCTAATACTAGAAGACTTTAACTGTCATGTTGGTAATAATTGTAATCTTAAAGCAGCAGAATTTATGGATCTTTTGAACTCTTTTGATCTCAGTGAACATGGCACCCAGGCAGCACTTGTGTTAGATTTAGTTACTTCAAAGGTGTTATATTATTGCCAGGGTTTCATCACTGGCTCTAGTGTCTTGTCTTTTTATTTATTTTCTTGTGTGATATTTATTTTTGAAAGTGGTTTTGTTTTTTTCTTTTTTGTTTTATTATTCTCTAATGAACATGATTTTGTGTATGAATATATTGGGAGAATGATATTAAGGATAGAGCTGCCAGGCAAGAGGAAAAGAGGAAGGCCTTAGAGAAGGTGTATGGATGTGGTGAGAGAGGACATGCAGGTGATGGGTGTAACAGAACAAGATGGAGAGGACAGAAAGATATGGAAAAAGATGATCCAATGTGGCAACCACTAATGGGAGCAGCTGAAAGAAGATGAAAAAGAAGTGCTCACTTCGCTTGCCAACCCCCCTGGCCTGCGCTATGCGCCAGCCACTTCACGTCTCTGCCACTCGCGTATTTGGATTTCACTTTCACCAAACAACAAATCTTTTAATTCTCATAGATAAGCCTGTTCAATGGGAAGAAACACTACTTTTCCCTGATGGCATCATAAATTAGACAATCTACAAGTCTCAGACTTAAAGTTTAAATCCGAACAATGTATTCGATCTCTTTTCGCTGTTCCGTTATTTCACTGAGTACTAATTTCCATTTGTTTACACTAATGCAATCTTTATTATCATTTTTTGAGACTTTAGAATTTTAGTACTTTCATTATCTCTAACCTGCTCTGCATGTGTATCGCTCCAACGTTTTTGAATTCTTTACGATGTTCTACTTTGTCATCTACTCTTTGTCTTTTATTTCCGGCCCTGGGTGTGGGTTAATCTCTTGGCACAAAGTCTCGTCTCAAGGGACATGAAGGTATCTCTCTGAAAATGTCATGTCTCGTCCCAGGCTAAAGAGTCTCGTCTCGTCCCAGGATTTTTTTTATTATAATAGAGAGTGTGAAAGATAGAGGCACTGTTGACCCCTTGAACCCTCAGATCAGACGTCAGACACCAGATAAAAGTCCAATATGACTTTATTTTATAATAATTATGTGCACCAAGCACACTCCACTCCACTATACTCATAAATAACACAATAATACATCAATAATCAATCAATCCTCCACTCCCAGACGCGTTGCCACCCTTCCACCCAGCTCAGCTCACTCGTCTGGGTTTCCCACAGTCTTTTATAGTCCATGACCCGGAAGTGCTCCTGAACCCTTGTCCATGTAACTCGTTAGCACTTCCGGGTTGGATGAAAACTCTCCTTCTTCATCCCGGAAGTACGCCATTTCCTCTGTCGTGGTAATTAAGACGCACTTCCGGGTTCTAGGGCACATTTAAGTCCTTGAGCGTCCCTGCAGCGTCCTCTGGTGGGCCCCACGGTGTCCAGCAGGGTTGGGAATAAAAACTCCATTGTCCATGATTCCCTGCTGGTCTTTGGGGCACTTCCATGCTACAGGGAGGGCGCCATCTAGTGGCCTGGGGGTATTGGCCGGGATGAACGACCGGCTATCTCCCACAAGAGACTTATATCAATTCACTGTGTTAATTGTATTATATTCCTTGTTTTTTGTATGTTTAGAACCTAAATGCTGCAACTGAGCCATTGTAATGCCTCAGGTTCTCCCATTCCTGATTTATTAATTTTGTTGTGTGGGATATGGCCCTGCTGGATACCATGGGGGCCGCTAGAGGACGCTGCAGGGAGGCATAAGGATTTTTATGTGCACTATAACCCGGAAGTACGTCCTAGTCACAGTGACAGAAGAAATGACGTACTCCCGGGATGAAAAAGAGGAGTTTTCACCTGAACCGGAAGTGCTGGATAATCACATGGACTGAGAGATCAGAAGCACTTCCGGGCCAAGGACTATAAAGGACTGTTACAGATAGGGGGCGCTGTCGTCCCCTTGAACCCTCAGATCAGACGCCAGACACCAGATAAAAGTCCAATAATTAATTTTATGCAGACAATAATGTGCACCAAGCACCCTCCACTCCACAATACTCCTAAATAATACACTAATCACTAATACAATACAAATCCTCCACTCCCAGACGTGTTTTTCACCCTTCCTCCCGGCTCAGCTCGCCCATCTGGGATCTCCCACAGTCTTTTATAGTCCTTGACCTGAAAGTGCTTCTGAACCCTTGTCCATGTGACTCATTAGCACTTCCGGGTCGGATGAAAACTCTCCTTCTTCATCCTGGAAGTACGTCGTTTCCTCTGTCGCGGTAATTAAGACGCACTTCCGGGTTATAGGGCACATGTATGTTCTTGAGCCTCCCTGCAGCGTCCTCTGGTGGGCCCCACGGTGTCCAGCAGGGTTGAGAATAAAAACTCTATTGCCCATGAAGTGCTTCTGATCCCTCAGTCCATGTGATTATCCAGCACTTCCGGGTCAGGTGAAAACTCTTCTTCTTTGTCCCGGAAGTACGTCATTTCTTCTGTCGCTGTGACTAGATAGATAGATAGATGTAGACAGATAGATAGTTTATTAATCCCAAGGGGAAATTCACATACTCTAGCAGCAGCATACTAATAAAGAAAATATTAAATTAAAGAGTGATAACAATGCAGGTATGCAGACAGACAATAACTTTGAATAATGTTAACGTTAGCTAGGACGTACTTCCGGGTTATAGTGCACATTAAAATCCTTATGCCTCCCTGCAGCGTCGTCTGGCGGCCCCCATGGTATCCAGCAGGGCTGTGAAGGAAAACTCCAATGTCCATGATTCCCTGCTGCAGGGAGGACTTCATCTGGTGGACCGGGATGAATGGCCGGCCATATCTTACAATTGGTTTTCTTGTCTTGATCTCTCCATTGGGCAGCAGCAGCAGCATTTAAAAAAGAATTAAATCAAGAGAAAGATCACAGATGACTTTACTGTTAATGAACAAGCCTAGGACATGAAATCAAAATCACAGATAAGACAATGCAGTTATCAAAAGAGTTGATAACAAAAATAATGTTATGTAACCAGTGCCAAAACATAAAACAAAAGTCATAGTCAATGAAAAAAAATGAATTTGTTGCTAAAAATCAGATTATAGCACTAATGAGAGCCCTAGTGTTTTCTTTATTGTATCCACAAACTTGAACAAACCAGGAAGTTCATTATGCTGACCTTAATACCCTGGACCTGGTGCTGTCATACGCAGTCACACTTCCAGTTGACCTTGCCTAGCAACTGCTTGGCAACCAGACGAAACAATGCACAAAATGGTGGCACCCCATTTATCACAAATAAATTAGTGCAGCTGCAAATGGATTTACTAAAAACATTATTAAACCTATTTGAACCGAACATTAATTAAGCCATTGTGTTCCTTGGCTTCCCAAAGCCCCAAAATGTTTCCTTGGTTATTTTTAAAGGCCATGATAATTCAGCTCTCACTTCTGTTTTTTTTACTGGTCAACCTTTCACGCTAATTATTAACTTTTTAACTTCTGTTAAAAAGAAATTAATTATAAAGGAACACTGTTTTTGGTCAACTAGGCTAGATGTTTTACGTTCCTCTTTCCCTCTTTCCAGCAAAATAAGCTTGGTTTCCTTTGCTCCAGTCCTTGAGTTTGGATGCTGAGTTTACTTTGTGCTTTGTAGGCCTTATTGGAATTCTTAGTCCCACTTTTTAGGGTGAAGTCTGTCTTGAGTGTTTCGAGGAGCCCTGCATTCGTAGCAGAAGAAGCTTAACATTGATGTGACTCAGATCCTAGATATTGGAATATTAAATCATTAGTGACATTTTCTTTTACTGTTTTTAGAACAGTATTATTTTAATGTCCCAGATGCCTGTGCCTTTTCAAATATTATTAATAGTCTGACTTTAGTTTTCTAATAAAGATGGCAATGTAAATAGTAAAGTCAATAATTTTAATGTTGTGGAAATCTCAAGCAGTCTATAAGCTTGCTTAGACTTGTGTGCCCAGTCCATTACTCCTTACTCTGGTAACACATGACTACTGCCAAATCTAGCACAAATCAACTCAAGTTTGCTGATGATACATCAGTAGCAGGACTCATCAGTAATGAGGATGAAACATCTTACGTAGCAGAGGTGGAACAGTTGGTAAGCTGGTTTGGGAACAAAAATCTATCTCTAAAGTCAGCAAGGCAAAAGAGATGATTGTGGACATCGCCCATATGCATATCAGTGGCTTCCCTGTGACAGATTTTTTGGGTGTTCACATCACTAAAGATCTCTTCTGGACTCTCAGTACCACACACCAGGTTAAGAAAGCTCAGCAGAGGTTGCACTTCCTTAGGAGGCTAAAGCGAGTGAGAATTCCTCCTTCCATCCTCATCACCTTCTACTGGGGCACTATTGAGAGTGTCCTGACAAGCTGCATCACATCCTGGTTCAGAAACTGCACTGTGTCTGACAGGAAGACTGCAACCTGTGGTGAGGATAACTGAGAGGGTTATTGGGGTCTCTTTCCTCTACGTTGAGGACATTTTTATGGATAGACTACGGGGGCTTTTCCCCCTGCTCACTTCACTCGCCAACCACCTGGCCTTTGCTATGTGCCAGCCATTTCGCGTCTCTGCCACTTGCATTGTGAAGAGGGAGGCTGAACGCACCCCAAGGAGATGCGGTCGCTTCTCCGAACCCCCCTCTTAAACGGTGATACAATAGGAAACAAATAGCGTTTTTTTTACCTCCTCTTTGCTCAGTCAGCTACTGGCTTGCTGCTGCTGCTGTGCCACGTGATCTGCATCTCGCATGGCGCACTTCTGTCATATCACCTATGTCCATAAATTCAATCTCTTTTCACTTTTACCTTTTCATTAATGTCGCATTGAATATTGATTCCATGTTTGGAATTACATCGTGACAACGCAACGTATAACAGTGAATATCATTTCTTTCTCTTAACACGAACTGTGTCTGACAATAGCATTCACACAAATGAGAAATGATGTCTCTCATGGGATTTCACTTTCACCAAACAACAAATCTTTTTATTCTCGTGGATACGCCTCTTCATTGGGAAGAAATAATACTTATTTTTTTCCCTGATGACAACATGAATTAAACGATCTACAAGTCTCCAACTTCCGAACAATATATTCGATCTCTTTTCGCTGTTCCGTTATTTCACAGAGTAATAATTTCCATTTGTTTGCACTAATGCGATCTTTACTATTCTTTTTTTGAGACTTTCAAATCTTCATACTTCCATTATCTCTAACTTGCTCTGTATGTGTACCGCACCAACTTTTTGGAATCTATTAATTCTTGCAGATATGCCTCTTCATTGGGAAGAAACACTACTTTTTTTTTTCCCTGATGCCAACATGAATTAGATGATCTAGAAGTCTCTGACTTAAAGTTTAAATCCCAACAATATATTCGATCTCTTTTCACTGTTCCGTTATTTCACCGAGTAATCATTTCCGTTTGTTTGCGCTAATGCGATCTTTACTATCCTTTTTTTGAGACTTTCGAATTTTGGTACTTCCATTATCTCTAACCTGCTCTAGAAGTGTAGCTTGCCAACGTCATCATCAAGTCCTTCCATGAGAACCCTAACTACAAAGAGGACTATTTCATTTATGTTAGGTAGAATGCCCAGAGGGGACTGGGCGGTCTCGTGGCCTGGAACCCCTACAGATTTTATTTTTTTCTCCAGCCGTCTGGAGTTTTTTTTTTTGTTTTTTCTGTCCTCCCTGGCCATCGGACATTACTCTTATTTTATGTTAACTAATATTGTCTTATTTTAATTTCTTATGATGTCCTTTATTTTTCTTTTCTTTACTATGTAAAGCACTTTGAGCTACTTTCTTGTATGAAAATGTGCTATACAGTAATCCCTCGCTACTTCGCGGTTCACTTTTCGCGGATTCACGACTCCGCGGATTTTATATGTAAGCATATCTAAATATATAACGCAGATTTTTCGGTGCTTCGCGGGTTTCTGCGGACAATGGGTCTTTTTTACTTCTGGTACTTGCTTCCTAAGTTGGTTTGCCCAGTTGATTTCATACAAGAGATGCTATTGGCGGATGGCTGAGAAGCTACCCAATCAGAGCACGCAGTTAAGTTCCTGTGTGCTGCTGATTGGCTCAGCGACGGAGTGCTGCATTAACCAGGAAGTCTCATCTCACTCATTCAGCATTAACGTGCTACTGCTTCAGGGGCCGTGTCCAAGCGCCAACAGAAGATGCAAATGATTGCAGAAAAGGTAAAAGTTTTGGATATGTTGAAGGAGGGAACAGCTACACCGCTGCAGGACACCATCACAGCATCAATGAGTCCACGATTCTTTTTATTTAAAAAGGAGGAAAAGCATATAAGATCTACGGCCGCAGTGTCCTTTAACCAGGGCGCAAAACGAGTTGCAAGTGGACATGATAAGGCAGTAGTCTGGATGGATTCTGCTTTAGGAATCTTTGCAACAAGGTCGACGACGTCATGACCGCCTACAAGCTGCTACGTGTACTTTGCTATACAGTAAGTGTAAACTTATCTACTGATTTCATATTGCTTAGCAGTTGTCCCTGTTATTAATAGAGTAAAGGGTGGTTTGTAAACAATACAGGGAGGGTTTATCCATCCATCCATTTTCCAACCCGCTGAATCCAAACACAGGGTCACAGGGGTCTGCTGGAGCCAATCCCAGCCAACACAGGGAACAAGGCAGGAAGCAATCCTGGGCAGGGTGCCAACCCACCGCAGGACACACACAAACACACCAAGCACACACTAGGGCCAATTTAGAATTGCCAATCCACCTAACCTGCATGTCTTTGGACTGTGGGAGGAAACCAGAGCGCCCGGAGGAAACCCACGCAGACACGGGGAGAACATGCAAACTCCACGCAGGGGAGGACCCGGGAAGCGCTACCACTGCGCCACCGTGCCGCCCGGGAGGGTTTAAAAACGTCCAAATACACGTTAAATAATTAAATAAATATGGTGTCCCTACTTCGCGGAAATTCAGTTATCGCGGTCGGCCTTGGAAACTATCTCCCACGATAAGTGAGGGATTACTGTATAAATAAATGTTGTTGTTTTCTGAATTCTTTACGATGTTCTACTTTGTAATCTACTCTTTGTTTTATTTCCAGCCCCAGGCGTGGTTAAATCTCTTGGCACAAAGACTCATCTCACGGGACGTGAAAGTGTCCCTCTGAGAAAATCATGTCTTGTCTCCTTTACAGCCTTCCAAGATTTTTTTTATAATAGAGAGATGTAAGAATAAAGCCCCCTGCATTGTGAGAGACTCCTCACACGACTTTCATGAACTGTTCGATCTTTTGCCATCTGGTAGGAGACTGCCTGTAGAAAGAAACTATTGCACATTCTGGCTGTTCTTGATTTTATGGAGTGAGTGATAACTCCATAAACGCAAGAACAGCCAGAATGTGCAATAGTTTCTTTCTACAGGCAATAAGACTGCTAAACTCTCTGTAACATGTACAGTATATGACAAGCCAGTTTTTATACACATACTGTATAAACTCGAGTATAAGCCGACCCGAATATAAGCCGAGGTACCTAATTTTACCTACAAAAACTGGAAAAACTTATTGACTCGAGTATAAGCCTAGGGTAGGAAATGCAGCAGCTACTGGTAAGTTTCAATAATCAAAATGAATACCAATAAAATTACCGTACATTAATTGAGGCATCAGTAGGTTAAATGTTTTTGAGTATTTATTTCAAAGAAAAACAGTAAACTAGCTCTGTAAGTGGATAAGAGGGTCAAACAGTAAAGTAGCTCTGTAAGTGGAGAAGAGGGTCAACAAAAACAATGTGGTATCTCTTTCGCTCACTCTCTCTCGCGTGTGTCTCTGTCTCGTGCGTGTGTGTGTGTGTGTGTCTCTCTCGCACGCTCACTCTCTCTCTCTCTCACTCGCTGCACAGGGAATGCACAGGGAGAGACTGAACACGTCCGGGTTGGCGGGGGCAGCGGGACCTGACTCGAATATAAGCCGAGGGTGACGTTTTTCAGCACATTTTGGGTGCTGAAAAACTCAACTTATATTCGAGTATATATGGTAATTATTTGTTTTTAGCTGTAGTGTTTAATTGACTATTTTACATAGATATTGGTTGGACTTTGTGAATTCAGCATTGTCTTGGTTTAATTTTTTTGTGTTTTTTTTCCCTTATCCTTTTTGCACATTTTCTGGACTTGAGTAATGCATTTTCGTACCACTGTATTGTAGATATGGCTGGAATGACAAATAAAACTTGAACTTCAAACATTTAAGGACAATGCTGTAAGGCTGGGAGTAAAAGGAAAAAAAATGAAGTTGTCATTTCTGAAGGGTCAGATGGCCAAATCCAACATCACATCTTAATCTGAGAAAGTCTCCTACTTTTAAATTATAAACAGCAATGTGGGAATCTAAGAGTGCTACTTTGAAATATTGCAGCAGTTATTTCTGATAAAATACATAGTTTAAGATGTAGTACAATATATCACAGATTTACAGTACCTCCTAGTTTAACATAGTTCCATCCATCCATCCATCCAATCCACTATATTTTAATTACAGGGTCACGGGAGTCTGCTGGAGCCAATCCCAACCAAAACAGGATGCAAGACAGGAAACAAACCCTGGGCAGGGCGCCAGCCCATTGCAGGGCACACACACACACACACACCAAACACAATTTAGAATCACCAATGCACCTAACCTGCATGTCTTTGGACTGTGGGAGGAAACTGGAGCACCGGAGGAAACCCACGCAGACACGGGGAGAACATGCAAACTCCATGCAGGGAGGACCCGGGAAGCGAACCCGTGTCTCCTAACTGTGAGGCAGCAGCGCTACCAACTGTGCCACCATGCCGCCCAGTTTAACATAATTAACACGGCTAATTAAACTCCTTTATTAAAATGAGCTTAACTGATCTTTGTAGAATAATTAATTGTTTAATAGCATCCATCTGTGCAGTTCACCCTGTCCCTACGGGTTTTTTATTAATGAATTTGCTAATCATCGGTGTACTTGACATAGTTTAAAGTTGGATTGGATTCTGCCATTTTCTTTATAAATAGTAGTTAAACTACTATACAAGAAAAATAATTTTGACATTTACTGTATGTCTTGGACATCTATTTGATCAATTCTTATCTTGTTTAATCTTAATCCAGCATTTGATATCATTCTTCTCAGCTTTCTTATTAACAGCCTTAAATAGTTGGTGGGCCCTTCTGACAGTGTTTTGAGTTGGCTCCACTCATACGTATATGACAGGAAGAAAATTCTTTGCAAGGTGTGTTAATTATCTGACATCTACATGTATCTGTGATATTAAGTATGGTGTGCCACAGGCATTTATTTTGAGTCCCTTGTTATTCTTAATCTACATGCTCCCATTATTTGTCATTATTACAACATGACCCTCAGGCTCTAAATCATCTAATGCTGTTCTTGCAAGCCTGCGGTGGGTTGGCACCCTGCCTGGGATTGGTTCCCTGCCTTGTGCCCTGTGTTGGCTGGGATTGGCTCCAGCAGACCCCCGTGACCCTGTTTGGATTCAGCGGGTTGGAAAATGGATGGATGGATGTTCTTGCAAGCATCATAAAATGTGTAAGTAGTAATTTCCTAAAACAAAACAAGGGAAATCCAGAAATTTTAATCATTATCAGCAAAAAAAAAAAAAATCAAAACACATAATTAGGGAATGCTCCACCCAAATTACTGTGGTCTCATGTTTTCATGCAGAGTGAAAGAAAAATGTTTATGATTTAATCAAACTCAATGGTGACCAGTCCTGTACAACGGCAAAGGATGTGAAAAATGTTCATGGAAAAAGTTTTTCGTGTCATATGACCCACATGTCCATTATCCAGTCATATACTCAAACTGTGAAAAACTCATTCATTTTTTGCTAAAAAGTTGTTAAATTCACTGAAATATCAGTGAAAAGCCACACCTTTATAGTACTCTGCTTTTGAACTGAAGAAAGGACTCTTGACCAGTGACTGAGAAGGAGAAGCAGAGCTTCAATTCAGAGGCACAGTATTATGATAATGGCTTTTCTGTTTACGTTGTGAGCTGATTTTTCCAGAAGTACCTATTGACAATATTTTACTATAAAATGCATGTATTTTCACATTTTGAGCATAAGAGTAGATAAAGGATGTGTTGTTTATGCAACATGAGTAGTGTGAGAATTATTTTCCTTTCCTCATAGACGTTTTTTCAAATCGATTGTCTTTGTGCAGCACAGGCCTCCATTGGACTCTATTATATCATAAACATTTTCTCTTGTTCTGCATTAAAAAAAAACATGAGATGAAACATTTTTCTCATCTAGCACTAAAAACTGCATGTGGTAAGTAACATATAAAAAAAATAACATTTTTGGGTAGAGCATTTCTTTAAGCATGTAAGAAAGACCGTGTTCTTTTATTTAAGAAGCATAGCAACAGTTAGATTACTTACTGTATAATATTGCAAGAGCCTGAAAAATTAATACACGCCTTTGTCTTTACCCTTCTAGTTTATTGTAATGTACCCCTCAAGATTAACTAAAAATAATACCACTCGGCTACAGTTTGCTTTACTAAAAATGAAAATCTGAATACATTATACCAATCTTAGTATCATGGCTGCCTGTGTCCTTTAGATTAAATTTAAAGTACTTATAAACTAGGTAGATCTGAACAATCTTGCACATTCTTATATTATGGAGTGTCTTTTGATGAAATATGGAATACTTTAGCATCAGAGAAATGCCATGTTAGTATAGTTAAACACTTCAAGAAACTACCTAAAATGCACTTCTTTAATTTTGCATTTTTTATAATTTTTTTTCCCTCACAGTTGGCTTTGATTTGTGATGATTTTCTCTTATCATAAAATTAAATATTTAATTATTAATGTAGACTAGTCTCTAATCACTGCTTTTGAGAGTGTTTGTATTCTGGTATTTAATGGTGGTGCCATAGCATGTTGCAGCCACCTGTGATGCTAGAATGAATAAAAAAGGCTCCACAAGACTATCCTCATATTGCTGCAATTTGGTGGAAGGATAAAGGAGACTGCGGTGGGCTGGCACCCTGCCCGGGGTTTGTACCCTGCCTTGCGCCCTGTGTTGGCTGGGATTGGCTCCAGCAGACCCCCGTGACACTGTAGTTAGGATATAGCGGGTTGAATAATGGATGGATGGATGAAGGAGTGTTAACAATTTGAACCAACAAGAGGGCATAATGGCAAATGTGCTGTCAAAAAGTCACTAACACGGTCACTGAATGTTGCAGTTTATAGTACCGCAGAAGAATTTTCAAAGCATCCATATGTCAATATTAACTGTTGCAGGTGGCAATTAAGTTGGACATACAGTATCTCGATTTGGATGCCTCTGGTTCTGGAGGGAAGGCAGCATAACAATCAAATGGGAAGGTAACAGACATGTTGAGTCCTCAGACAAATGGGCATGCTTATTGTATTTTATTCTTACTTTTTTTTATTCTTATTTTATTCTTACTGTACTTTCTCCAGTTCTGTTCAGCCTATATACATCGGACTTCCAATACAACTCGGAGTCCTGCCACGTGCAAAAGTTCGCTGACGACACTGCTATCGTGGGCTGCATCAGGAGTGGGCAGGAGGAGGAGTATAGGGACCTCATCAAGGACTTTGTTAAATGGTGCGACTCAAACCACCTACAACTGAACACCAGCAAAACCAAGGAGCTGGTGGTGGATTTTAGGAGGCCCAGACCCCTCATGGACCCCGTGATCATCAGAGGTGACTGTGTGCAGAGGGTGCAGACATATAAATACCTGGGAGTGCAGCTGGATGATAAATTAGACTGGACTGCCAATACTGATGCTCTGTGTAAGAATGGACAGAGCTGGTTATACTTCCTTAGAAGGCTGGCGTCCTTCAACATCTGCAATAAGATGCTGCAGATGTTCTATCAGATGGTTGTGGCGAGCGCCCTCTTCTACGCCGTGGTGTGCTGGGGAGGCAGCATTAAGAAGAAAGACGCCTCACGCCTGGACAAATTGGTGAGGAAGGCAGGCTCTATTGTAGGCATGGAGCTGGACAGTTTGACATCCGTGGCAGAGCGACGGGCGCTGAGCAGACTCCTGTCAATCATGGAGAATCCACTGCATCCACTAAATAGGATCATCTCCAGACAGAAGAGCAGCTTCAGCGACAGACTGCTGTCACCGTCCTGCTCCACTGACAGACTGAGGAGATCGTTCCTCCCCCACACTATGTGACTCTTCAATTCCACCCGGGGGGGTAAACGTTAACATTTAACATTATACATAGTTATTGTCTGTTTTTTACCTGTATTGTTATCAATCTTTAATATTGTTTATTGTATCAGTATGCTGCTGCTGGACAATGTGAATTTCCCATTGGGATTAATAAAGTATCTATCTATCTATCTATCTATCTATCTATCTATCTATCTATCTATCTATCTATCTATCTATCTATCTATCTATCTATCTATCTATCTATCTATCTATCTATCTATCTATCTATCTATCTATCTATCTATCTATCTATCTATCTATCTATCTATCTATCTATCTATCTATCTATCTATCTATCTATCTGTCATTAAATAGCGCCACTGCACGATCAGTTGCAACTGGTGTTTCTTTTCAATAAAGTGAAGTGTTAAACATTTGTCATTAAATAGTGCCGCTGCACGATCAGTTGTAACTTTTTCAGGGTGTTTCTTTTCTCTAAAGTTCGAAACTTTTTCCCACATTGCAAACACTTCCTTTATCTCACTTTAAGAGATAACCTCCTCCACCATACTGATCTCCTGCAGAACCTCCATATGTTGCCGCGTCTTTAGTTCCATCAACTACCTCCGTTGTCAGTTCCTCGGAATGCTCTTTGATGGCTCATATTTTGAATTTTGGCTCGTAACTCAAGGCAAAAAATCGACCTAGTGACAGCTCGTATCTCAAAAATCTCGTACCTTGGGGCACTCGTATCCCAAGGTACCACTGTATATACAAAAATACTTATTAAAAACCCAGCTTATATTAAGTTAAAAAGAGGACTAAAAAGTTCAAAATAAGTCTCTCACATATTACTCGTAAAATAAAAGGTGGGCGCATTTGCTAAGATTTTAAGAAGTGTTTTTTGAATGTTGATTGATGAAACACGCCCACGCTTTTATTTTACGAGTGATGTATGAGAGACTTATTTTTTTACTTTTTAGTACACTTTTAACTTAACATAAAGGTGGTTTTTAAAAAGTATATATATATATTATATATATATATATATATATATATATATATATATATATATATATATATATATATATTATTTTCAACTTTTTAGTCTTGGGTTTGTTTTAGTATAAATTTTTAATCAATTTTTTAACACTTCCTATTAATATTTCAATCCGTTACTAGCTCCATCTATTGGTGAAATCTTTAACTATTCTTCATATGAAAATTTAATTTCTTAATTAACATGGATCAATTAGTGAAACCGATTATTGATTCATGTATTGTTATTGAAGGTATCTATCTATCTATCTATCTATCTATCTATCTATCTATCTATCTATCTATCTATCTATCTATCTATCTATCTATCTATCTATCTATCTATCTATCAGATATCACGATCATCTCTTTCCCACTAGAGAATCATTGGAGTTCTTGTCTCCTGCCTCTGAGACTGCTCCACAGTCGCTCGCAACTCTCTACATGCTACTTAATGGCTACTTCAACCCAGCTCCTGTCATCTACATGGGGTTGTCCACTGCCTAACGTGAGGAATCTGGTTTCTTTCGCAATTTCTTTCCAAGGCTGTTTCTTGATGTTTGCTTTTAACTTTGTTTTGTTTAGTACTTCAATATTTGCCTTGTCCTTTTGTACTGATGTTTGATTTCTAGACTTTGTGAATTGTTTTGAGAGGCCCTGCAGCCCAGAATTGAAGGTGCTAAAGTGAAAAACAAAATCAGAATCAGCGCAGTTATAGGTGTAAAGCAGAAAAGTCATTTAGGTGTCGATTACCAAAAAAATGTAAAAGGGCAAAACTATGTTAGTATTCAAGTTGACAAAAGAAATCTCAAAGCCAAAAAGTAGTAGTAGTTTATTTATATAGCACCCTTCACAGACAAAAGGTCACAGAGCGCTGAACAGCAAACACAGCACAAATACAACAGTTAAAACAAAACAGAAACAAAACCAATAAAAACAATAAATTAAGAAACTGGAACTATTCACTGCGGTGGGCTGGCACCCTGCCCGGGGTTTGTTTCCCTGCCTTGCGCCCTGTGTTGGCTGGGATTGGCTCCAGCAGACCCCCGTGACCCTGTAGTTTAGGATATAGCGGGTTGGATAATGGATAGATGGATGGAACCATTCAGCATTGATTAAAAGACTGTTTAAAAATAAATGTTTTTAGTTGTTTTTTAAAAGAATCAACAGACTCGGCTGCACGCAGACCAGGGGCGGATTAAGACCCTTAGATGCCCTAAGCACTAAGTACTTTTGGTGCCCCCTTACACTAGTAATTCAAAATATTAAAACAATAACAAACTAGAAAATAAAATTTTATTATCGAAAAATTCGAAATTAAACAAAACATACTTATAGTAAGAAGGAAAATAATATTTATTTTTGTATGCATCATTTTATTTTTATCTTAATAATTTTCTCCTACTTTTTTCCTTGCAAACTCTTTGATTAGATCTTCATAATCAATCTTACGTAACACATCTGCTTCTATACATAATAGAGATCAGGCATCCAGCCTGCCTTGATGCATAGTTGTTCTGAGGGGATTTTTAATATATTTCAACCGAGAAAATGAGCGCTCAGCTGAGCAGTTTGTGACCATTAATGTTAAAAATATACCAAACTGTTTTATCTTAGTTCTTGGGATCTGTTAAATACAGAAATAAAAATAATATGTTATTTGACTGTGACGGCATAGGCGGGTACAGGGATGCATTATTCATCCATCCATCCAACCATTTTCCAACCCGCTGAATCTGAACACAGGGTCACAGGGGTCTGCTGGAGCCAATACCAGCCAACACAGGGCACAAGGCAGGGGCAAACCCCGGGTAGGGTGCCACTGCAGATATTATATTATGTTATGTTATGTTATCCATCCATCCATCCATTATCCAACCCACTATATCCTAACACAGGGTCACGGGGGTCTGCCGGAGCCAATCCCAGCCAACACAGGGCACAAGGCAGGAACCAATCCTGGGCAGGGTGCCAACCCACCACAGGACACACACAAACACACCCACACACCAAGCACACACTAGGGCCAATTTAGAATCACCAATCCACCTAACCTGCATGTCTTTTGGCTGTGGAAGGAAACAGCATTATTCATTTTTCATTAAATTTTGAAAATGGCTATAAATTTAATTAATTTAATAATTTATGTGATAAATTCAGCCATGAAAACTTTTTGTGGTGCCCCCTTTACCCTTGATACCCTAAGCATGTGCTTACTTTGCTTATATGGTTAATCCAGCACGGACACAGACCATAAGGCAGGCTACTCCATAATCTTAGTGCCACAGACTGAAAGGCATAATCCCCACAGGTTTTTAGCTGAGTGCATGGGACAACTAGAAGGCCATGTTGCCCAGATCTAAGAGTCCGACAAGCTGTATAGCATTGGAGCAGACTGATTATGAACTCAGGAGCTTGTCCATGCAAAGCTCTGAATGTAAGTACCAAAACTTTAAAATGAATTCTATAAAACACTGGGAGCCAATGCAGTGTGAAAAATGGGAGTGATATGATCAGAGCAGAGCCTGGCAGCTGCATTTTGAAATAACTGAAGACGTGAGAGAGTGGACTTGCTGAAACCCGTAGAAAGAGCTTTACAGTAATCAAGTCATGAGGAAATAAAAGAATGAACAAGCATCTCCAATTCTGACTTTGAAACAGCATTTCTTAGTTTTAAAAGATTTCTTAAATGAAAGAAACACGAGCGGCTGACTGATCTTACATATTCATCAAGCGTCAGGGACTGGTCAATAATAACCCCAAGGTTATGTAGACTCGATTAATAACAGGAGAGACAGAAGATAATTTTAAACTAATCTCAGAAATGAAGAACAGGAGGAGCAACAATTAGTACCTCAGTTTTTCCTGAATTCAACTGCAGGTAATTACTACTGAGCCAGTCGTTAACCTGAGACAGACAATCAACCAATGTGACCAAAGTATTATGGTTAGGCTTAAATGAAAAATAAAGCTGTATATCACCTGCATAGAAATGAAACGAGATATCCTTGAAAGAGTTAAGAATCTGTGATAGGGGAAGAATATATAAAGAGAAAAGTCCAGGTCCAAGAACTGAGCCCTGTGGCACTCCACATGTCAAAGGAGCAGAGTCGGATGAAAAGCCAGCCACACCGACTGAGAAACTCCTAAAAAAGAACCTGATGCTAACTTGAATTTATTTTTCTCACTGACTATGAAGACTTTTTCAAAGAAATGTCTTCGATCCTCTGTGGGACGCTTGTATATACTAGGTGCCACCATATTAATAATTCTTTGCATTTATATAGCGCTTTTCACACTGCTCAAAGCGCTCAGTAATTGCAGGTTAAGGGCCTTGCTCAAGGGCCCAATAGAGCAGAGTCCCTATTGGCATTTACGGGATTCGAACCGGCAACCTTCCGATTGCCAGTGCAGATCTCTAGCCTCAGAACCACCACTCCGCCTGTATGACCTGATGACACCACATCACATGGAAAAATAATATGGCAGCCTCCAGGAACCTAAACTAGCGTCCAATAACAAGACATTAAATATTTTAACAAATAAAAGTACTAATAAGTGCAAAAATGTTATTCAAAACAGAAGGAAAATGCCCCAAATCTCCATCTCACTATTATAATAATGGTGGTCATTTCAGTCCAATTAAGGAAAAGATTGCATCAGTTTTGTATTTAAAGTGGTAGAGCAAACTTTTTGTTGACTCATATTAAAAGAGTAAGTAAGTGTTTTTGATGATAAAACGAGGAGATGAATTGTAAACAGGGAATGAACCAAAAGTCAAACCCATCTGTCATCAATTTTTAATCACTAATCAAAATTCAAGGTGCCTAATGACAAGAGCAAAGAGCAAAGTTCTTAAGCCAGGAAGAATTCACCAAAAGTTTAACACACTAACACAGTAATCCGCAAGCTCAAATGTGAAACTGCTGCCAGTGCTGACCTTTTAACTTGTTGCCTCAATGACTTCCGATGCTGCTACCTCCAAGACCATGCCCCCTGGCAAGTGAAAGTCCTGACTTGAGTCATGGAGTGGCAACGCCCAGTTACAATACAAAGATGGCATTGTATCAGAATGTTAAATTTCAGCTTCCTTAAAATGTCTTGTAGACAAAAATAAATGTTGTTGTTATAATCTTCCACCTGTGCGCCAATCTCATAAACCCCTACTTATATTTAGGTTGAAAATCACTTTTATTGATACCCACTATCTCTAGAAGCTCACTAGTGATACTTGATGACTGTTTCTGGCTCATGAAGACATATCCAGAAGTGATTAGTAAAGGATTTAAACTGATGTAATATGGCATGACAGTTTCTTCTATACAAAATTATAAACTACCTAGAAGTGCAACTGACTAGCACATTTTATCACCATGCTCCTGCATTTTGCCTATGGGAATAAATGAAGCTGAAATAATATGTAAAGACGTATCCTCACTTTAAAAATTCAAAAGTATTCAAAAGTAAAATTCAAGTATCTGTATATATATATACAGATATACATACATATATATTGTGGTATATGGCCGGCAGTTCATATGATTATCCAGCATGTGATTATCCAGCACTTCCGGTTCAGGTGAAAACTTCTCTTTTTCATCCCGGAAGTACGTCATTTCTTCTGTCGCTGTGACTAGGACGTACTTACGGGTTATAGTGCACATAAAAATCCTTATACCTCCCTGCAGCGTCCTCTGGCGGCCCCCATGGTATCCAGCAGGGCTGGACATATATTGTGGTATATGGCCGGCAGTTCATCCCGGCCAATACCCCCACACCGCCAGGTGGAGCCCTTCTTGCAACATGAAGGTTCCCCGAGTTCCAGCAGGGCATCATGGACAGTGGAGTTTTACATCACAGCCCTGCTGGATATCATGGGAGCCTCCAGGGGACGCTGCAGGGAGGCTCAACAATTTATATTTTCAGTATAACCCGGAAGTACTTCCCAGTCACAAGGATGGAAGAAATAAAGTACTTACGGGTTGAAGAAAAGAAGGAGTTTTCATCTGATCCGGAAGTGCAGGGAAATCACGGGGACTGGGGGATCAGAAGCACTTCCGGGTCAGGGAATATAAAAGGACTCTGGGAGATCCCAGCAGTGAGCCGAATTGGGAAGAAGGGTGACTGAGCTGCTGGGAGTGGAGGATTGTGTATTGTAATTGATTATTGATTTGTTTATGAGTATTGTGGAGTGGAGGGTACTTAGTGCACTGTATTATTATAATAAAAATAATATTTGGACTTTTATCTCGTGTCTGACGAGTGGTCTGAGGGTTCAAGGGGACAACAGCGCCCCCTATCTGTCACAATATATATATATATATATATATATATATATATATATATATATATATATATATATACTGTATATATATATATATATATATATATTGTGGGAGATGGCTGGCTGTTTATCCCGGACAACACCCCCAGGCCGCTAGATGGAGCCCTCCCTGTGGCATGGGAGTGCCCCAAAGACCAGCAGGGAATTATGGACAATGGAGTTTTTATTCCCAACCCTGATGGACACCGTGGGGCCCACCAGAGGACGCTGCAGGGAGGCTCAAGGACTTATGCATGCCCTATAACCCGGAAACACGTCATCATCATATGACCAGAAGGGACGACGTGTGTCCGGGTTGAAGAAAAGGACTTTTAATCTGACCCGGAAGTGATAAGGACTCATGGACTGCTGGGCTGGAGCCACTTCCGGGTCGGAGAGTATAAATGGACTATGGGAAAGCCCAGGCGCTGAGCTGAGCTGGGAGGAAGGGTGGCAACGCGTCTGGGAGAAGAAGATTGGTTTGATTATTGATTATTGGAGAAATTATAGTATTGTATGTGTAGTGAGGAGTGTATAGTGCTTGGTGCACATTATTATTGTAAAATAAATAATTATAGTTTTACTTGGTGTTTGGAGTGGTACCTGAGGGTTCAAGGGTGCACTAATAGGCTCAACTGTTACAATATATAAAATCCAATGTCTGTCTGTCTGTCTGTCTGTCTGTCTGTCTGTCCACTTTTAACAAGAGAACTATTTAACGGATTTAGATCAGGTTTTTTTGCTATAATTTGCTTAAGCATTCCGGTCGACTGCGGGATTGATTCCTGCCTTGTGCCCTGTGTTGGCTGTGATTGGCTCCAGCAGACCCCCGTGACCCTGTGTTCGGATTCAGCGGGTTGGAAAATGGATGGATGGATTCCGGTTGATTTTGTGACTTCTCTCATTGTGCTATCATAGTTCACTTGCAGTACCGATTTATTTGCACGAATCCGAGAGAGATGCAGTGGGCTGAGGGGAGGGGGGCGTCACCCTCCATACTCATGCGCCAGACTTGGAGCGTACCTTTCCTACAGCTAAGCTAGCGAACGAGAGAAAAACTTAACGGATTTAGATTGGGTTTTTTTCTATAATGTGCTTGAACATTCCAGTTGATTTTGCGACTTCTCTCATTGTGCTGAGAATCATAGTTCTCTTGCAGGAGCGATATATTCGTGCTAATCCGAGACAAAGGCTCCCAGCTGAGGGGAGAGGGAAGCATGATGTCAGGAGTGGGGAGCCAGGCGGGGCACTCCTCATTCACGTACCAGCCTGCGTTCCAGTTGCTCTACCGCTGTGTTTTGAAGTGTACCTTGCCTCCGCCTAGCTAGTGATACCTGTTTGTTTATTGATCTTTAAAGTTTGCCCTGTTTCACTACTACACAGGCGGAGCCGTGGGGGACAGCTAGTATGACGTATTGCAAGAAAGCCGTATCTCCTTAGCAATGTTTCTGGAGAGGACCTGCCATATATGCTCACGTGTAAGTTGGGTCTTGAAACCCGAAAAATCGATCATAAAATCAGACCCCAACTTGTACACCCGTTCAAAAATTCAGCAGTTAATTTTTTTTTTTTTTACATCTTCTTGCCTCAGATCTTGCACCAGTTTCTCAGACGAATTGAATTTTGTCGCAGCAGCACAGTTACCAATTTCTTTCGCTACTTCAATGACGTTTAATTTAAAACCAGATTCATATTTACTTCTGATCGAACGCTCCATCATAGATACTGTAAGGGATGCTCTTGTGATAAAGGTGTATGAGGGTGTGAGATACAAAAAACACAAATCAGTGCAAACGTTGCTTTGGAGTAGTTCGGGTATTCGGGCAAAATAAAGAGAGAGAGAGGTTAGGAGCACACGCTGATACAGCGCATTGCAGCACCCATATAGAAATAAAGACAGTGTGCTCCGTGGTTACTCACTCAGGTGGGCGTTATCATATCATAATCCCTTGTGCCAATAGCGTGAGTGTTCCACATTCGACTTATACGACCGACATTATAAAATACCAGAAATTATACTGTAAAATCAAGCCCTGACTTATCCACAGAAGAACTTATTTGCGAGTATATACGGTAATCCTGATGTGTATTAGGTAAACATGTGCCTGTCATTAGTTTAAAATGTAAAAGAAACTCAACCCTGCACCACAATCTCTAGACTAACATGTTTGTTGCACAAATAATAATAATAATTAATTACATTTATATAGCGCTTTTCTCAGTACTCAAAGCACTATCCACACAGGGAGGAACCGGGAAGCGAACCCACAATCTTCCACAGTCTCCTTACTGCAAAGCAGCAGCACTACCACTGCGCCACCTAGTGGACAAAATATAGGTTAGAGTTGCAGGGGAAATCTTAATACAGTAGAGAAAACCTCACCGCCTAATGCCTTTCTGGCAGACTTTATAACAAATGCTGAAAGTACTTGTGGTCATCTATGATACAAGTGTGATCAAGTGCGGGCCCTTTTAAAGGGTCTAGGAGTGATAGAAGGCATCCATTTTGTTCTGCTAATTCAGGGATGCAAGGAAGCAGATACATATGTGAATCCTCCAGATTAGTTATTTTGGGCTCAGGTGAAACCTAATGCCCTTGTCAAGCCATGAGGACAAGCCACTCTCAAGATAGAAAACATTTAAATGTTCTGATTCCCTAAAGACTTCAGCCACAGTTACTCTGATTGTGGCCAGTATCAGTGGCACTTGGCTTCCACTCTTATTAGTTCACAGAGTGTCCACTCCCTGTCTATCCATTTCAACTTTTGTGGCCATGGCATTGCGGATTAGAGGCCCTTTCAATGGCTGTCACTTCCAACAGTTACAAACGTTTTTACCGCCTTTTCTTTCTAATTGTATTCAGGTGTTTTCCATAAACACCTTGCGATTGTTTAAAATGTACCATGATGAGTTTACTGTCGTCTGATTAGAAATTAATTAAAACGGTGAAATGAATCTTCAGAGGAATAAAAACATCGCAGCAGTTGTATCCCCTGGAGACAGAGATACTGGAGTGCTTCTATTGATAGTCACGAGGAGAATTCATTTCACCAGACAGGAGAATCCACAGGACGCCTCTTTAGGTAATCAGCTTGGTGCATTTTTATGCATCTTAATGAAATCAATAATAGATTTAAATGTTCCTGTTAATAACATCTTTATATCTACGGTCCGCACTGCACTACTTGAAGAAAATGCAGAGGACTAGAAGGCCCATCAAATTAGAACTCCCTCAAAATCTGCACTTAAATGTTCAAATTGCAGGTGGATCAAATAAAAAGGTCGACCCCCTCGGTGCTTTGCATGTCAATTCCCTGCTGCAATTATTCTGCCAAAGACGCTTTTATTAAATGAACGTTGCCAGTACTATGCTGTGCAAACCAAGGGAGCTTCGCCCTAATCATTAAAATTAAGTTGACATTAATCTCGCATTTCAAATGAGAGCTGGCTAAACGGAGCGAGCTGCTCAGATCTACTTTACCTTTCATGCTCAGGCAACTAGGTTCACCCCTCCTGAGACTTCATTTCTCCACCCAGCAGGGCTTTTATTTCATCTCCACTCTGGCTCATTGTGGCAACATCCTGATGGCTTTAGTTATCACAAGAACAGCTCTCAGAGTGTGATAGAGCAAGCTGTCAGCTGTGGGGGTATGGACTTCCAGAGAGCCGTGAAGACTCAAAAAGTCTGAAATGACCTCCAGGAGGCAGCAGTCTGAACTTTCAAAACTTAAAGTCACGGCGTCACAGCTGGGCTACAATGTTCAGGATACCTAGAGTTTTCAGTAGTATTACTAGACAGGGGTGAAGAATGGGGTGAAGTGAGTACTGCAGGGGGACCCTCATTCCTGGACACTTGTTCAAAGAGGTGTTCTCAAAAGACTCCAATGTGAGCTGGTGTCTTTCAAGGAGTGTTTTGATGCCAAGGAAGACAGAGAAACAAGACATAGAGATACAGTAGTTTTCTACTGGCTAGATTAAAACAATTATTTTAACAGTACTGAGTTTATGTTTTTCCCTTTGATAACATAAGATTCTCAAACCTGCTTAACTCAATTCAGAGTCATGGGGGCCAGGGCCTTTCTCAGTAGCACTAGACACCAGTCCATTAGAAGCCCACTCATACACACACTAAGGTCAGTCTGGAATTACCAATAAACTTGTCCTACACGTCTTTGGAGTGTGGATAGATAGATAGATAGATAGATAGATAGATAGATAGATAGATAGATAGATAGATAGATAGATAGATAGATAGATATTTTATTAATCCCAAGGGGAAATTCACATACTCCAGCAGCAGCATACTGATAATAACAATATTAAATTAAAGAGTGATAACAATGCAGGTATACAGACAGACAATAACTTTGTATAATGTTAACGTTTACCTCCCCCGGGTGGAATTGAAGAGTCCCATAGTGTGTTGGAGGAACGATCTCCTCAGTCTGTCAGTGGAGCAGGACGGTGACAGCAGTCTGTCGCTGAAGCTGCTCCTCTGTCTGGAGATGATCCTGTTCAGTGGATGCAGTGGATTCTCCATGATTGACAGGAGTCTGCTCAGCGCCCGTTGCTCTGCTACAGATGTCAGACTGTCCTGCTCCGTGCCTACAATAGAGCCTGCCTTTTTTACCAGTTTGTCCAGGCGTGAGGCGTCCCTCTTCTTTATGCTGCTTCCCCAGCACACCACTGCATAGAAGAGGGCGCTCGCCACACCCGACTGATAGAACATCTGCAGCATCTTATTGCAGAATGTTGAAGGACGCCAGCCTTCTGAGGAAGTATAGTCGGCTTTGTCCTCTCTTGCACAGAGCATCAGTATTGGCAGTTCAGTCCAGTTTATCATCCAGCTGCACTCCCAGGTATTTATAGGTCTGCACCTTCTGCACACAGTCACCTCTGATGATCACGGGATCCAGGAGGGGTCTGGTCCTCGTAAATTCCACCACCAGCTCCTTGGTTCTGCTGGTGTTCAGTTGTAGGTGGTTTGAGTCGCACCATTTCACAAAGTCCTTGATTAGGTTCCTATACTCCTCCTCCTGCCCACTCCTGATGCAGCCCACGATAGCAGTGTCGTCAGTGAACCTTTGCACGTAGCAGGTCTCCGAGTTGTATTGGAAGTCCGATGTATATAGGCTGAACAGGACCGGAGAAAGTACAGTCCCCTGCGGTGCTCCTGTGTTGCTGACCACAATGTCAGACCTGCAGTTCCCGAGACGCACATACTGAGGTCTGTCTGTAAGATAGTCCACGATCCACGCCACCAGGTATGAATCTACTCCCATCTCTGTCAGCTTGTCCCTAAGGAGCAGAGGTTGGATGGTGTTGAAGGTGCTAGAGAAGTCCAGAAACATAATTCTTACTGCACCACTGCCTCTGTCCAAGTGGGAGAGTGATCGATGTAGCATGTAGATAGAAAACCCTGACAGACATGGGGAGAACATGTGAAATCCAAACAGACCACCACTGGGGAAAGGATTCAAACCCATGAAGCTGGATTTCTGAGATGGCAATGCTAACTAATGTGCTGCCAAGCTACCTGCCTTCTGATAAGTTAAAAGAAAAATACACATTGTCTTTGCTGGTGTCAGGGTGTCTGCCACAACAGATAGTTATATATTTAAACATTCAGACAGTGTATGGAAAATACTAGGGCCATGAAGTGCTAAGCACAATGTCACATTTTAGAGCGGAGACATGAAACTTAAAAAAAGTAATAATAATAATAAAAGAAGCCTGAGAGATGACAAGGAAAACTGACTGCACAGTAATAAATAGCTTTGAAACAAGTCATTTGAGGCTGTCATTTTGCCCAGAAGCAAGAAAAACTCTTTCCAGTCCTTTGCAATGTGAAATAGTATAGAGCTGAATATTCTTTGCGAGTTGCACCTAGAGACACCCGAGTGAGACGCTTTATAAAATACAGATTGAGTGATATTAATAGAGTATCCTGCATGAAACAAAAGGCAATGCATCGCCTAAACCTTTCTGTCCTGTAGATCATGGGAATGTGAGTTGGCTTTGCTTCCCCTGAAATGACCGGACATGATGGCATGTTTGTAAAGCAACTAAGGTAACACCTCAGAGGATGCTGACTTGGATTGTGTGTTGTGCTTATTTCCTAAGTACAAACAGTCATTAGTATTGTCAGTTTACACATTACAGGCAAAGGAGTGGGCTGCCTACTTCAGTTTCCTAAATGTTGTGAATTAATGACTTGTAAACAAAACTTGAGTCCATATTTTTTTTTGTATTTTGCGTCCTTCATGGAAACCTTGTTAGAAAATGGAAAAAAATATTCTGAAAATGGTTGGAGCTTGCAAGTACAGCTGTTTAAAACAATATATCACTTTCAACATTTATAGCTTTGGGAAATGCTCAATAAAAAATTCCTCACAGTTAGAGACTTAACAACTCAAGGTCAAGAGGAGCTACATCCACAGTTAGAAAAGAGTCAACACTGTTGAAATTTCTAATTAAAGCAGAGAACCTTAATGTCACAATAGTAATCCATCCAGTGCCTGAAGTGGAAATAGATCAGTGCTGGTACTTACGTTTTGTTGACTTATTGGTCCTTCTCCTTATGTGTTGCAAAATTTACTCATTCTCTCAATCCAGCTACTCCTTGCAGTGTCTATCGCGATGATATACAGTCACATGAAAAAGTATGGGAACCCCTCTTAATTCTTTGGAATTTTGTTTCTCATTGGCTGAGCTTTCAAAGTAGCAACTTCCTTATAATATATGACATACCTTAGGGAACAGTAGTATTTCAGCAGTGACATTAAGTTTGTTGGATTAACAGAAAATATGCAAAATGCATCATAACAAAATTATGCAGGTGCATAAATGTGGGCACCCCAACAGAGATATGACATCAATACTTAGTTCAGCCTCCTTTTGCTAATCTAACAGCCTCTAGACGCTGTCCTCCTATAGCCTCTGATGAGTGTCTGGATTCTGGATGGAGGTATTGTTGACCATTCTTCATACAAAATCTCTCCAGTTCAGTTCAATTTGATGGACAGCCTGCTTCAAATCATCCCATAGATTTTCGATGATATTCAAGGCAGGGGACTGTGACGGCCATTCCAGAACATTGTACTTCTCCTTCTGCATGAATGCCTTTGTAGATTTCGAACTGTGTTTTGGGTCATTGTCTTGTTGGAATATCCAACCCCTATGTAACTTCAACTCGGTGACTGATGCTTGAACATTATCCTGAAGAATTTGTTGATATTGGGTTGAATTCATCCGACCCTCGACTTTAACAAGGGCCCCAGTCCCTGAACTAGCCACACAGCCCCACAGCATGATGGAACCTCCACCAAATTTGACAGTAGGTAGCAGGTGTTTTTCTTGGAATGTGGTGTTCTTCTTCCGTCATGCAAAGCGCTTTTTGTTATCAACAACAACAACAACATTTATTTATATAGCACATTTTCATACAAAAAGTAGCTCAAAGTGCTTTACTTAATGAAGAAAAGAAGAATAAAAGACAAATAAGAAATTAAAATAAGACAACATTAGTTAACATAGAAAGGAGTAAGGTCCGATGGCCAGGGTGGACAGAAAAAACAAAAAAAAACTCCAGAAGGCTGGAGAAAAAAATAAAATCTGTAGGGGTTCCAGGCCACGAGACCGCCCAGTCCCCTTTGGGCATTCTACCTAACATAAATGAAATAGTCCTCTTTGTAGTTAGGGTTCTCACGGAGTCACTTGATGCTGATGGTTATACAGACTTCTGGCTTTTAATCCATCCATCATTGTTGGAACATCATGGTGCTTTGGGTAGATGGTGGTGGCACAAGCCACCACCAATAGGACACCGGAAAAGAAAACAGAAGAGAGAGTAGGGGTTAGTACAAATTTTGAATGAATAGTTATTATAATGAATTGGATATACAGAGTGTCAGGATTAAATTACAGTGAAGTTATGAGAAGGCCATGTTAAAGTAATGTGTTTTCAGTAGTTTTTTTTAAGTGCTCCACTGTATTAGCCTGGCGAATTCCTACTGGCAGGCTATTCCAGATTTTAGGTGCATAACAGCAGAAGGCCGCCTCACCACTTCTTTTAAGTTTTGCTCTTGGAATTCTAAGGAGACACTCAGTTGAGGATCTGAGGTTGCGATTTGGAATATAAGGTGTCAGACATTCCGATATATAAGACGGGGCGAGATTATTTAAAGCTTTATAAACCATAAGCAGAATTTTAAAGTCAATTCTGAATGACACAGGTAACCAGTGTAGTGACATCAAAACTGGAGAAATGTGTTCGGATTTTCTTTTCCTGGTAAGGATTCTAGCAGCTGCATTCTGCACTAACTGCAAACGATTGATGTCTTTTTTGGGTAGTCCTGAGAGGAGTGCATTACAGTAATCTAGCCGACTAAAGACAAACGCATGAACTAATTTCTCTGCATCTTTCGATGATATAAGAGGTCTAACTTTTGCTATGTTCCTTAGGTGAAAAAATGCTGTCCTAGTGATTTTATTAATATGCGATTTAAAATTCAGATTACAATCAACGGTTACCCCTAAGCTTTTTACCTCCGATTTGACTTTTAATCCTAATGCATCCAGTTTATTTCTAATAGCCTCATTGTATCCATTATTGCCAATCACTAAGATTTCAGTTTTTTCTTTATTTAATTTGAGAAAGTTACTATTCATCCATTCTGAGATACAGGTTAGACATTGTGTTAGCGTGTTATGACCAAATAACTCAATTTTTATCTCATCAGTCCAAAGCACTTTGTTCCAAAATGAATCTGGCTTGTCTAAATGAGCATTGGCATACAACAAGCGACTCTGTTTGTGGCGTGAGTGCAGAAAGGGCTTCTTTCTCATCACCCTGCCATACAGAAGATCTTCGTGCAAATTGCACTGAATTGTAGAACGATGTATAGATACACCATCTGCAGCAAGATGTTCTTCCAGGTCTTTGGAGGTGATCTGTGGGTTGTCTGTAACCATTCTCACAATCCTGCGCATATGCCGCTCCTGTATTTGTCTTGGCCTGCAAGACCTGCTGGGTTTATCATCAACTGTGCCTGTGGCCTTCCATTTCCTGATTCCATTCCTTACAGTTGAAGCTGACAGTTTAAACCTCTGAGATAGCTTTTTGTAGCCTTCCCCTAAACCAGGAGACTCAACAATCTTTGTTTTCAGATATTTTGAGAGTTGCTTTGAGGATCCCATGCTGTCACTCTTCAGAGGAAAGTCAAAAGGAAGCACAACTCTGCAATTGACCACCTTAAATACCTTTATATCTCCTGATTGGACACACCTGTGTATGAAGTTCAAGGTTTAACGAGCTCATCAACCAAGTAATCAGCATTGAGCAGTGACAGGCATTCAAATCAGCACAATGACAAGGGGACTCACATTTTTGCACAGCCAGTTTTTCACATTTGATTTAATTTCATACAACTAAATACTGTGTCACTAAAAATCTTTGTTTGGAAAACACCGCAGTACTCAGATGTTCCTAGGAAATGAAAGACATACCACTGTTATCTTTACTGTTGAAAGGAGAGTCAATTATTATACAGGCTGAGAGGGGCTCCCAAACTTTTTCATATGACTGTACATACATCAGATAGGTGTGCCCTGAAGACCAGAGATGGAAATACTGGTACACAACCATTTACTGCTGGTGAACCCAGCCAAAAATGGGACAACACCCACTTCAAGCTCTGAATCCATCCTATGAGTGTGTTCAGAGTAGTAATTGAAGAAGAGAGAAACCCCCACAGGATTTAAGCCCTCATGTTCTGGCTTTGAGAGCTGTGCCGCAAACATGCTGCCGGGCCCATTAACATGCTATCAATTTCTCAAATAAGCATTCACTGCTGACGTGTCATCTATTGGATTTCAGAGAAGAGTACAAGCCCAATGTTTAAGAGAGAAGAGTATCTTTGTGTCTGTCCAAAAGAAAAGTAGAATTGTCAGGTGGTTTGCTTGGACTATTATGGTTTTCTACAAACTATCAACCAGGTGGAAGCAGGGAGCTCTACAAAGGAACTCTGGGTGCTTTGCTCATTTGTTTAGAAGACTGGCTTCATAGTGGCCAGTAAGAGGGAGTATTAGCTTGTTATCTTCAGCAGAATGGAAGTGACCCCATCACTCTGGAAGGTATTATTTCATTATCCTAGAAGGGACCTAAAGGTAGGTTTTAAATTGTGTCAACTGCCAATAGCAAACCAACTTTATTGGACAGAGTCTTCAGATGAGAGAATAGAAGAGAACACCAGAGGTTAAGAAGAAAGTCTAGTCTGAAGAGGAATGTGAGCAACTACCTCCAGACCGATGCAAATACAGATAACAAATACAATAACATGTGTATTTGTGCCTGCTAATGCAAGTGCATTTTCAAGTATTTTTGCTCACTGTCATTTCGCCTTATACAATTTCTTGTATTGGGAATTTGTTAGTTTTCGCATACCCCTTGTGGTTAGAGCTTAGGGTCAGCCATTGTAGGAGCAATTAAAGGTTAAGGGCCTTGCTCAAGGGCCCAGCAGAGTAGGATCTCTTTTGGAAGTGACGGTGATTCAAACTGGCAACCTTCAGGATAGCAGCACAGATCCTTAGCCTCAGAGCCACCACTCCGCCCTGTGGTATTCAGTATTGTTTGCTTGTCATTTGTTTCTAAAATATAATTTTCCAAATATAAAAAAGACCGGGGTCATTTCCTGTCATATGCAAACATTTTGGTGAGTTTAGGGTATGCTGTTGTGGTGCAGGTGTTCTGCTACTGTTATGCCTGCTTTTTCCAGTTATGACAGCGATCATGGTGATTGCAAAACTTTAGGTGTATCGACAGACAGAGACAATACTGGCCACATCCCGTGCTGCCTCAGTGTGAAGAGGTTGGACAGTCCCAGGCTCGGTTACAGGGACTACACATGTATGTCCTTGGAGAGGGGTGGACATCTTGTACTGTGCAAATTCCTGTTGAAAAATATACTTAAATATGTGATACGTGTTTGCATTTCATGTGTATGCAATCATTTCAGTAGAACCATGTGAACTCTCGGAGAATATACTGCATGTTACTTGTTTTTAAACTGTTCTATAGTGATATGAACAGGACCGCAGAATGCAGTTGGGGTGTTGCAAATTCTTTTTGGGATTTGAGTGCTGAAATACTGTAGGTAACCAGAGAAGTAGGAACATAGTTCATGGCTTTACTGTTTAAATCAATGTGGATTACTGTCCTGTTAGTCTTTATATTTTGTAGTCAAAGGTCATCAAGTCTTCCCGCTATGCTGTAGCGTTCAAAAATAGAGACCTCAATTGGACACAGTGTTCCACAAATGGCTTCACAAGTGTGTTGTAAGGTTTAAGCATAAACTGTAGACATGTACTCCATAAAGAATGATAAGTACCATGTCATTATTTTCAATCACTGTTATGTTGCCATTTTGTGGAGAGCCATGTGTTCACTGGGACTCTTGTATTTCTCTTTCTAGGCCCAAACCCCCACTGTTTTTTTTCTGTGTGTAACACTTTACATCACTATCAATAAACTAGCTGTGTATCATCATCAAATGAATTTGTGTAGGTGTTCTGTTGTAAGGTATTTGTTGAATCTTGCTTATTTGATAGAACCACATAACTTAGTACAATTATAAGCATTTAACAAACACATTTTTTAATATAAATATTTATAGATATTCAAAGGTGCAGCAGCCTTAGCAATGTCCTCAATGGCACTTCACTGTTGTCAACCTGTGGAGTACCTAGAGCATAATGTTGATTCTCCTGCAGTGCTCCAGGGAGCGCTATTGGATTGTCTTTTTTACTAGCCGTCAATAGATGTTGGAACATAACCTCTGTTCTTACCATTGACATTTTTTTGCCATTTAAAACAGTTACTCTAAATTAGATTATCTATCTATCTATCTATCTATCTATCTATCTATCTATCTATCTATCTATCTATCTATCTATCTATCTATCTATCTATCTATCTATCTATCTATCTATCTATCTATCTATCTATCTATCTATCTATCTATCTTCAGTGTATTTTCTGTAGTTTTATGTGTTAATGAAAGTCAAGATAAATAACATTACATGCTCTATTGCTGACATTTTTCCCTTCTTCATTAAATTACTGTAAATTGGTAAAAAGCTCTCTACTGCCTAAACCCAAGTAGGCTGTCTGCTAAGACATGTGTGCTCTACAGTGTCATTTCTTTTGAGTTCTATAATTTCTTAAATTAATTTACCTGAAGATCCAAGTTATAATAAATGTCCTTTAACAACAGAGTTAGTGCAATTGTTTTTAATATAATAACATTGCAACAGGAAGACAATGCCTAATTTGTAGTTCTTTTTTTCTTAACCGCCAACAAATAGATGTTAACCACTCCATGACTGGTTCCTCATTTGTGCCCTAAACTGGATAAACAAGTTAGAAAAAGAATGGATTAATGTGTTTGTACATTTAGTTCAATCCATTCAGCTTACAGTTGTAACGCCATACACATTTTGAAATAACCTTTAGTAAAATAGAAAGGAATAGGAAATAAAAATGTATACAGTGTGTGTATACACAGTCATATGAAAAAGTTTGGGAACCCCTCTCAGCCTGCATAATAATTTTCTCTTATTTCAACAATAAAGATAACAGTGGTATGTCTTTCATTTCCTAGGAACATCTGAGTACTGCGGTGTTTTCCGAACAAAGATTTTTAGTGACACAGTATTTAGTTGTATGAAATTAAATCAAATGTGAAAAACTGGCTGTGCAAAAATGTGGATCCCCTTGTCATTGTGCTGATTTGAATGTCTGTCACTGCTCAATGCTGATTACTTACAACACCAAATTGGTTGGATGAGCTCATTATGCCTTGAACTTCATAGACAGGAGTGTCCAATCATGAGATATAAAGGTATTTAAGGTGGTCAATTGCAAGTTGTGCTTCCCTTTGACTCTCCTCTGAAGAGTGACAGCACGGGATCCTCAAAGCAACTCTCCAAAGATATGAAAACAAAGATTGTTCAGTCTCCTGGTTTAGGGGAAGGCTACAAAAAGCCATCTCAGAGGTTTAAACTGTCAGCTTCAACTGTAAGGAATGGAATCAGGAAATGGAAGGCCACAGGCACAGTTGCTGTTAAACCCAGCAGGTCTGGCAGGGCAAGAAAAATACAGGAGCGGCATATGAGCAGGATTGTGAGAATGGTTACAGACAACCCACAGATCACCTCCAAAGACCTGCAAGAACATCTTTACATATCTGTACATCGTTCTACAATTCAGTGCAATTTGCACAAAGAACATCTGTATGGCAGGGTGATGAGAAAGAAGCCCTTTCTGCACTCACGCCACAAACAGAGTCGCTTGTTGTATGCAAATGCTCATTTAGACAAGCCAGATTCATTTTGGAACAAAGTACTTTGGACTGATGAGACAAAAATTGAGTTATTTGGTCATAACAAAAAGCGCTTTGCATGGCGGAAGAAGAACACCGCATTCCAAGAAAAACACCTGTTACCTACTGTCAAATTTGGTGGAGGTTCCATCATGCTGTGTGGCTGTGTGGCTAGTTCAGGAACTGGGGCCCTTGTTAAAGTTGAGGGTCTGATGAATTCAACCCAATATCAACAAATTCTTCAGGATAATGTTCAATCATCAGTCACAAAGTTGAAGCTGCGCAGGGGTTGGATATTCCAACAAGACAATGACTCAAAACACAGTTGGAAATCTACAAAGGCATTCATGCAGAGGGAGAAGTGCAATGTTCTGGAATGGCCGTCACAATCCCCTGACTTGAATATCATCGAAAATCTATGGGATGATTTGAAGCGGGCTGTCCATCAAATTGAACTGAACTGGAGAGATTTTGTATGGAAGAATGGTCAAAAATACATCCATCCTGAATCCAGACACTCATCAAAGTCTATAGGAGGACAGCGTCTAGAGGCTGTTAGATTGGCAAAAGGAGGCTCAACTACGTATTGATGTAATATCTCTGTTGGGGTGCCCAAATTTATGCACCTGTCTAATTTTGTTATGACGCATATTGCATATTTTCTGTTAATTCAATAAACTTAATGTCACTGCTGAAATACTACTGTTTCCATAAGGCATATCATATATCAAAAGGAAGTTGCTACTTTGAAAGCTCAGCCAATGATAAACAAAAATCCAAAGAATTAAGAGGGGTTGCCAAACTTTTCATATGACTGTATACACTAGCAGAGCAAGCCTGATTAAATGCATATTCTAATGAGCTATCGGCATGCTGCAAGCAAACAAAATCCATCTGCTCACCAGTGCTTGGTTTGTGTTTGGAGGCATTTGCAAGTTTTGAAGATGTAGATGGGACAGCCAGCCGCTCTGGGGAATTGGGGGTGTCTCCCCTGGTCTCGCTGGAGAGATTGGGTTCAGTATCTAACCAGGGCTCGAGATCTTCCCTCCCCGACAGCCACCAGTTCTTCTTCAATCCCCCCCGCTAAGCTTGACATGGGGCTTGATGACTGGCGCCAGACATTCGGTCATGAGTCTAGGAAAAAGGGCATTACTCCTGCCAATCAGCAAGGGCCAGGGGCAGGAGTCCGAAACTTTAAAGTGCCGACCCTTATATGTTAAAGGAAGAAGCAATGTCTGATAGTCTTTAACATCTCCATGTACACAACGTATGTTTACAGTTTCAGTGTTATAGAGGTAGAAGTACCCGTCGCCATGACAGTCCTGTCTGACAACACAAAGGTCATTTCCTTAGTCCAATAATGCCGAGATCTCACGGCCCCCCAATTTCACAGAGAACATTAAGCCATCCTTTTTATCTGAAAAAAAAGGAACACTGGAGCAACAAACCTCGGCCAGACCAATTTCCATCGATTGAGCAGGGGATAGGTGACATTCCCTTGCCAAGTGGCCGGGTTTATCACACCGGAAGCATCTTCGTTCCACTGCTGAAATATCCACGGCAACGTCCACAGCCTCCTGCTTCCCCAGATGTGGGCGCTACATCAACAACTGGATACCCTGGAGTCCTTCCTGAGGAAAGCATTCCTTGGGCAATCCCTCGGAGGCTGAAAAACAGCATAAGGAGCAGCAAATCCACTGCTTTTTCTCCAAGCAGTTTGAGAACCCTCCAAACGTTTAGCTAAGATCGTCAACCACTCAACATCATGACGAAGAACTTCATCTCGGAGAACTGCAGTTATCCCTGCCAGCAGTATATTCATGACAACCTTTTCCACAATGCACTCCATCTCATCTCCCTCAAACCAGCAATGAACTTTATGAATCAAATCTTGTATCCTTGCACGAATGGGACCGTCCATATCCAGTCTCCAATCATGAAGTGCAATACTTAAACCAAAAAGCTCGTAGTTTTATGTAAAACAACATGCTGTTTCAAGAAATCATAATCGCCAAGTTTATCGCGAGGCACATTCCGTAAGGCAAGTAAAGCATCCCCAGACAAAAAAGGGGCGACGATAACAGCCCAGTTTTGTTTGTCCCATCCCATCAAAGTCGCCACATGCTCAAAAGCAAAAAGAAACAGCTCTGGGTCATCAGAGGGACCCATCTTCGTCAGCTCATCCTTAGAATTAGCAGGAGGAGTAGGAACCGGATCATCCTCCGGGTCGGGAGGAAGCGGGACATTTGAAACAACTCCTCTGCGTTCATTTGTGCAACCACTCCTGGTACCACTTGTCACACTTGGGTCACAGATTTGCACAGAAACACAGGAGGTTGTAGAGACAGGAACTTTATTCAAACACTGCAAATGAACATATGTCTCTTTCAAAAGTTTCAACATGCTCCTTGAAAAGACAGAGATGACAGTTCCGTCTCACAATTAAAAGAATGCTCTTCAAAGCAGTGCGTATTGGGAGCATTGAATGTCTGAGAGAGAGAGAGAAAGAAAAGCAATCAGTCAAAAACCGATAGGTACTGTTCAGGCTTTTAAGTATTGCGAGGTACCGCGTGGGCAGCATATCGCACAACACAGCAGCTGCAAGTAAGCCTAGCCAGTAAGGGAGCAATGTGAAGGTAGTCTTTCAGCGTTTTTTAAGAGGGGTTTTTTGAGGAGAGTCCGTATGGTCTAGGGGTGCGATCAGCCCCACTGCTCACTATATTTATTTGACAGTAAACTATTTCAACCATTCTATGATCTGCTCCTCACAAACTGAGGGCACCGTGGCGGATGTTAGCAGATTGCTGGCCAACCACAAGCGTTACCTGGTAGGTAACCACCCATACAATCAGATTGTGACACAGACTACGAATGCCGTGAATGTAATTACCCCGATCTACATGCTGTCAAATAAACGAACCACACGCCGTGGTGCAACGTTAGGGGCATCGCCTCTGACGCTGACGTCTGAGGTTCAATTCCCGAGAGGGAGTGCAGTGGAGTGTGTACACCTGATGAGCCCAGAATGAGGGCGAAACACGTGTCGTGTACTCTTTGCATTTATTTGACAGTAAACTATTTCAACCATATATATATATATATATATATATATATATATATATATATATATATATATATATATATAAAATATTGTCACAAGAATGAGTCAAAGACGTCATGAAGGTTTGGGACAGCCATCTGTATATTGTTCCAAGGCTTCAAAATTGGGTTAAATTGAACAGAGATGTTCACAGATCCAAGTCCAAAACAGAACTGAAAGCATGGTATCAAAGATGGCATCTTTATTAGCCAGTATAAGAAATGGCGTCATCTGTGTCATAACCGGAAGTGACATCTTTGGAGCCGCCGGGACCGGAAGTGATGTCATCAGAGGCACTGACAGCAGAAGTGACATCATCAGAGGCACCAGAACCGGGCAGGATTTTCTTAGAATGGTCTGCAGACAGCTAGTGCACCCCTCTGCCCCCTGGTCTTGTGTAGAATTACTGTAATTTTGGTTGTAATTTTAAAGTTAACATATAACTATTAAGAATATTCATTTTCCAAACAAGGAGCCATAGCACATACTCTTCAGAACAGGTATTCCACTTGAAGCTGAACATGTTCAGGCCTGGTCAGTACATGGATGGGAGACAATCTAGGAAAAGCTTAGGTTGCTGCTGGACGAGGTGTTGGTGAGGCCAGCAGGGGGCGCTTACTCTGTGGTCTGAATCTGGATCCCAATGCCCGAGTGTTGTGCTGTAAAAATGGCAAAGTTTTTCAGATGAGATGTAAAACTGAGGTCCTTACTCTCTGTGGTCATAAAAGATCCCTGGTAATGCTTTGTAAAGAGTAGGGTGTATCCCGATGTTCAGGCTAAATTGCCCACCACAGCCTAGTCATTCTGGTTGCCGTAATCATCTCCTGTCTATAATTGCCTATCTCTCACCCCACTTTACGTTGAATAACGTTCCTGTCTCTCTACAACCTCCTGTGTTTCTGCGCAAATCTGTGACCCAAGCATGACAATATAAAAATAACCATATAAACATATGGTTTCTACTTCGCGGATTTTCTTATTTCGCGGGTGGCTCTGGAACGCAACCCCCGCGATGGAGGAGGGATTACTGTATTCTCAAACCTGTTTAGTCAGTTTCAAGTTCATGGGAGGCTGGGGTCTATGGTCTATCCTTGCAGCAGTTGGCGAATAGTACTATAGAAGGCAGTTCAGAACATAGTATCCATTTTGAATAATGGTCATATTTTAGAATTATTTAATGTCCATATACCTAATTAGTGTGAATTAAATTGAATAGTCCTGAGAGAAGGCCTTAAAGAGGGCTTTCTTATACCTCATGGTACTCATTATCCATGCTGTCTGGTAAACTTGACCCTTTATTTTCTGTTTTTCCATACATGCTGTAATTTTTCAGAGAGCAAAGTATCATGAAAGCATTTTGGATTTCTTTTAAGCTTTATTAGTTTGTTTTGAAATGAATCATTTTTGAAAAGTGTATTTAAGAGATGTGTTGCACTTTTTTGTGTTTGTAGTTTAATGATTTGTTTTGAACTCATTATTTAGGTGCACTCCAGTGATTTTTATCATTGGGGTACAAGTGTAAAACGCAAAGTGGGTGCATTTGCAGAGACAAATGTGCACTCTAACAAAATTGCCTGGCATAAAAGTGCATGGTGAAAAAAGATACAGGACGGATAATCAGACATGTTGGTTTTCCTGTGTAGTTGTTTGGGTTTATCATAGTTTGGGCCTCATGGTGCAACTCTGTATATTTTGCTTAGTTAGCTGCTTTTAACACCACAGTTATTGAAAACCAGTGTCTTTCTCTTTTCTTGATCTCCCTTCTTGAAATACTAATAATGATTTGAATAGTAAATAATTGAGTCCTGTTCAGGGTGAAGAGGGCTGGAAGCTATCGTGGCCGAATTAAACACAAGGCTGGAAGTCACCCTGCCTGTCCTTTAAAATTAGGTATGAGGTATAACTTGCAGTTTCCATGCAGACAGTAACTACGCTAGGATTCGAGTGCTGTCTACTGTATACAATTATCAGAAAAATTCCATCATTATTAAAAACCTCAACATTTTAGTCTTCCAAATGTCCTCCCAAAAGTCTATAGTAACTATGGAGTGTAAGCTGGCATACCATTAGGGACACAAGAGCTATGCTTCATCCTGTGTCCTGCAGAGTTTTGTCACTGTGTGGTAGGCTTTGTTCGGGCAGCTTTGTTCCTGTGCTTTTGTCATGACACCTATCAGTACCTTTCTCCACAGTATTGGAGAAGATCAAATAAATAAAATGGTTTTCTCAATTACAGAGTGAATTACATTTTCATACCATGGGCTTGTGGATTAGCACAGTGGTTAATTCTGCTGCTTCATAGATCAAAAGTCATGGGTTTGAATCGGCACCAGTCATTTTCTCTGTGGAGTTTGCACATTCTCCTAGTGTCTGCATGGCTTTTCCTCCTGGCACTTAGGTTTTCCTATAGTATGCTCAAAAGCATGCAGTTTAGATTATTTGCCAGTTGGCTTCCATTAATTTACCATGTTAAGCTTACTGGCCAGTAGTGATTTGAATAAGCCTGCTCACCCTTTTTATGTAATACATAATAGTAGTTAACTTACAGTCTTTAGAAATCTCTCCAGTGTGCAGAAATAATATGCCTCAAGCATTTAAATTTGTACTCTGTAGCTTCCTTAAGCACACAAGGAATAAGTGTTCTTTGTGCTTATGATTTGTTAGACTTCAGCCCATTTAATCTAAGCAATACTTCTCCCTCTACAATTTCTAAATCACTAAATACCTCCTTAGTAGTCCCTGCTGGGAGGTTATCAACTTCTTCACATGTATAAACTTCAGAAAAATGCACATTCAAAGCATCTGCTATTTCCCTGTCTGTATATTCTAGCTCATCTTTGCCTTTTCTAACACTCTTCATCTCCTTCTTGACCATTCTTTTATTATTAAAACATTGAAAAAAAATCTTTTTGGATCATCTTCTGCTTTTTCAGAAATATTTTTTTGCCAAAACTCTTTTAACTTTCCTAATATTCTTCTTAACTATTGCTCTCCTGGTCTCATATGCCCTATGACTATTGTTAAGAGCCTTATATCGCTGTTTTTCTTATTTATCTTATTTTTTACCTCCTTATTTATCCACCACAGACTTTTCTTTAGTTTCTTAATAGTTTTATGTTATGGAAGAAACTTGTCCAGCATTATATGTAAAACAATTTTAAACCTGTTCCACATCTCCATACCTGTCTTGACATTTAAAAGCCAGTCCTATTTATCTCTATTTAGGCTTTTCCCCATCTGCTCAAAATTTGCCCTACTAAAATTAAAGTTAACTGCTTTAGTTTTTGAATATGTCCTTTGCTAAAACACTGTGAAATGTATTATATTATGGTCACTATGTCCTAATGGTTCGATCACATCTATCCTCGTAATCCCACCTTGATTATTGCAGAATACTAAATCTTAGAAAGGCCTCTTTCCGCTTTGATGATTTAACATACTGTGTTAAAAAAGCAGTCACTGATTACCTCTAAAAATTCCTATTCTTGTACTCTGCTGCTTCTTAGGCTAGCCCAGTTAAGATTTTGGAAATTAAAGTCCCCCGTGACTATAATATCCCCCCTCTAAATTTGGCTTTCTTGTATTATTAAAAAGATGTAAATTGAAACTATTGTCTACATTAGGGCCTCAATCCCTAATGCTTTTTAGTCCAGTCCAGATATCCTCACCAAGTTCTGGCTCTCCATTTAAATATTAAAATTTAAACTTGCATTCAAATTCTTTCACCTTTTCAGTTCTACCTGTTATCCATTAATAATGTGTGGCTGTCTATGTTTTACTCAGGTCCGACTCTATTATTTAGCAGAGGTTCCTGTTATTCCTATTATGTAATAGTTACAGTATGTGCTGCTACATAAACTGTAAATCCAACTCAGTTTCTGAAGATGATTGGATTGATTCCTTCATTAGGGGGTGACTAAAGTTTTACTGCCAGATAACCTTCTTGACATGGCATGATTTGCTCCCTTGGTGGCTAGATTATCAATCCAACTCACCCACTGTATTTTATTCTTAATACTCCTAGCATTAAGGCAAAACACTTTTAATGTAATACTTATGTACCTTACTTTGGCTTTTTAACAGAATATTTTCAAGAATAGCTTATATAGAGTCATATGAAAAAGTTTGGGAACCCCTCTCAGCCTGCATAATAATTTCCTCTACTTTCAACAAAAAAGATAACAGTGGTATGTCTTTCATTTCCTAGGAACATCTGAGTACTGCGGTGTTTTCCGAACAAAGATTTTTAGTGACGCAGTATTTAGTTGTATGAAATTAAATCAATGTGAAAAACTGGCTGTGCAAAAATGTGGGTCCCCTTGTCATTGTGCTGTTTTGAATGCCTGTCACTGCTCAATGCTGATTACTTGTAACACCAAATTGGTTGGATGAGCTCGTTAAGCCTTGAACTTCATAGACAGGTGTGTCCCATCATGAGATATAAAGGTATTTAAGGTGGTCAATTGCAAGTTGTGCTTCCCATTGACTCTCCTCTGAAGAGTGACAGCATGGGATCCTCAAAGCAACTCTCCAAAGATCTGAAAACAAAGATTGTTCAGTCTCCTGGTTTAGGGGAAGGCTACAAAAAGTCATCTCAGAGGTTTAAACTGTCAGTTTCAACTGCAAGGAATGGAATCAGGAAATGGAAGGCCACAGGCACAGTTGCTGTTAAACCCTGCAGGTCTGGCAGGCCAAGAAAAATACAGGAGCGGCATATGGGCAGGATTGTGAGAATGGTTACAGTCAACCCACAGGTCACCTCCAAAGACCTGCAAGAACATTTTGCTGCAGATGGTGTATCTGTACATTGTTCTACAATTCAGCACAATTTGCACAAAGAACATCTGTATGGCAGGGTGATGAGAAAGAAGCTCTTTCTGCACTCACGCCACAAACAGAGTCGCTTGTTGTATGCCAATGCTCATTTAGACAAGATTCATTTTGGAACAAAGTGCTTTGGACTGATGAGACAAAAATTGAGTTATTTGGTCATAACAAAAAGTGCTTTGCATGGTGGAAGAAGAACACCGCATTCCAAGAAAAACACCTGTTACCTACTGTCAAATTTGGTGGAGGTTCCATCATGCTGTGGGGCTGTGTGGCTAGTTCAGGGACTAGGGCCCTTGTTAAAGTCGGGGGTCTGATGAATTCAACCCAGTATCAACAAATTCTTCAGGATAATGTTCAGGCATCAGTCACAAAGTTGAAGTTACGCAGGGGTTGGATATTCCAACAAGACAATGATCCAAAACACAGTTCGAAATCTACAAAGGCATTTATGCAGAGGGAGAAAACTTGAAGATCATTGAAAATCTATGGGATGATCTGAAGCAGGCTGTCCATGCTCGGCAGCCATCAAATTAAACTGAACTGGAGAGATTTTGTATGATGAATGGTCAACAATACCTCCATCCAGAATCCAGACACTCAGCAAAGGCTATAGGAGGACAGCGTCTAGAGGCTGTTAGATTAACAAAAGGAGGCTCAACTAAGTATTGATGTCATATCTCTGTTGGGGTGCCCACATTTATGCACCTGTCTAATTTTGTTATGATGCATATTGCATATTTTCTGTTAATCCAATAAAATTAATGTCACTGCTGAAATCCTACTGTTTCCATAAGGCATGTCGGATATTAAAAGGAAGTTGCTACTTTGAAAGCTCAGCCAATGAGAAACAAAACTCCAAAGTATTAAGAGGAGTTCCCAAACTTTTTTATATGACTGTATTTGTATTTACACTACTGCGTTTCCCTTTATGTGAAGATCTAAACCTGGCCTGTCCTAAACTGCCTTGCCCCCAAATCCATATTTTAAACAATCCTCAGCTAAGCTACTGTATGCCTCCAGAATACATTTGTACCCCTTCTGTTTAAATGTAACCTGATATTGTAGACCAAGTCTCTATCACTTCCAGAAGGGTTCCCAATGCCCATTAAACATATGCCCCTTTGTCATATACTAAGATTTGAGTCATATGTGAAGCTTTCTAATGATGTCAATCTTACCTGGAATGGTGTGTGGCAAAGACAGAACTTTGGAGAAGACCACCATGCCAATTTGATTTCTCAACTTGATATTAACTCAGGAAAATCTGGAATGTAGAACTGACAGTCTGCTCTAATATATGTCATTTGTTCCAATAGTGACAGTGATAACTGGATCCGCCAGCGCTCTGGCCAAGTACCTATATGCAGTTTTAGTGATCTCTCCTACCTGAGCACCTGCAAAACAATACACTGTATGAAACTTTCTGCCTCTCCAGAAAAACTAATTTTTATTTCCCCTCATGTCTGAGCTACCCACTTTCAGCACTTCTGTCTTTCTAGGGACTTGCATTATATTGGCTTCCTGATTAAAATTTTGTATTAATGACAGTTAAGCCCTTTTAAAATCTATATACATACAGTGGAACATTAGTTCACGACCATAATTCGTTCCAAAACTCTGGTCGTAAACCGATTTGGTCGTGAACCGAAGCAATTTCCCCCATAGGATTGCATGTAAATACAATTAATCAGTTCCAGACCATACAAACTGTATGTAAATATATATTTTTTTAAGTTTTTAATCACAAATACAGTTAATTAAACCATAGAATGCACAGCGTAATAGTAAACTAAATGTAAAAACATTGAATAACACTGAGAAAACCTTGAACAACAGAGAAAACTAACACTGCAATAGTTCGCGCTATACCGCTACAAACCGCTGGCTAAAAACACTTTTTGTTAATGAGTTTTAAGCACAGGGAAAAAAATGAACATTTGAAAAAATCCATAATTTAATAAACCACCAAGAAAAGTAACATTGCAACAATGCACGCTACGAACCGATCGCTGTAAACAGAAGTGAAAACAAAATCAAGCCCAGTGCATTCTTTAACTGCCTTCCTACCTTATGTGTCCAGCCCTCTCTCACTCTCACTGCCTGTGTGTGTGAGTCTCTCTCTCTTCTCTTGCGCTGCCTGTGTGTGTGTGTGACTCTCTCTCGTGTGTGTCGCACTCTTTCGCTCTCTCTCTTGCTCGCTGCACAGGAAATGCACAGGGAGCGACTGAACATGTACAAACCGAAAGGGAAACTGGCTTGTTCGTATACCGAGTGTGTGGTTGTGAACCGAGGCAAAAGTTTGGCGAACGTTTTTGTCGTAAACTTATTTGTACGTGTACCGAGACGTTCATGAACCGAGGTTCCACTGTACGAGGGACATTCAATTCAAAAAGTTTCTGCACTTTCGTATTTTCGTTGGAAGCAGTGAAGAATGTAGAATGTAGAAAAGTAATGTCATTTGTTTTTGAAACTCTTAATAAATAGAGTTAAAAAAAAAAAGTGCAGAAACTTTTTGAACATCCCTTGTAAAACTGTAATCTGTTTATCATTTTGTTTCTTTACCGATCATGCAAAAATTACTGAACCAGTTTTGACAAAATTTTGCACGTATATTGCTGTTGCACTAACTTAAAAAAAGGCTATGTGGTATACCAGCAAGAGGAATTGTAAGAAACATAATTTTTTAGTACATGCCAAGTTGCACTGGGAGTTCAGGGTGATGTTTTTAGATGGGTGCAGAATTGGCTCAGACACAGAAAGCAGCAAGGGTGATGGTGCGAGGAACCTTATTAGAATTGGAGATTTGGCCGATGCTAAGAGTGGTGTTCCACAGGGGTCAGTGATGGGGCCGCTGCTATTTTTAATATATATAAATGATTTACATAGGAATATAAGTAACAAGCTGGTTAAGTTTGCAGATGAAACCAAGATAGATGGATTAGCAGATAATTTGGAATCTGTTATATCATTACAGAAGGACTTGGATAGCATACAGGCTTGGGCAGATTTGTGGCAGATGAAATTTAATGTCAGTAAATGTATTACACATAGGAAGTAAAAATGTGAGGTTTGAATGCACAATGGGTGGTCAGAAAATCGAGAGTCCACCTTATGAGAAGGATTTAGGAGTCATAGTGGACTCTAAGCTATCGACTTCCCGACAGTGTTCAGAAGCCATTAAGAAGGCTAACAGAATGTCAGGTTATATAGCGCCTTGATGTGTGGAGTACAAGTCACAGGAGGTTCTGCTCAAGCTTTATAACACACTGGTGAGGCCTCATCTTGAGTACTGTGTGCAGTTTGGGTCTCCAGGCTACAAAAAGGACATAACAGCACTAGAAAATGTCCAGAGAAGAGCAACTAGGCTGATTCCGGGACTACAGGGGTTAAATTATGAGGAAAGATTAAAGAGCTGAGCCTTTACAGTTTAAGCAAAAGGAGATTAAGAGGTGACATAATTTAAGTGTTTATAATTATAAAGGGAATTAGTCCAGTGGATGGAGACAGTGACTTTAAAATGAGTTCATCAAGAACACGTGGACACAGCTGGAAACTTGTGAAGGGTAAATTTTCACACAAACATTGCGAAGTTTTTCTTTACACAAAGAACTATAGACACTTGGAATAAGCTACCAAGTAGTGTGGTAGACAGTAAGACGTTAGGGACTTTCAAAACTCAACTTGATGTTTTTTTGAAATAAATAATTGGATAGGATTGGCGAGCTTTGTTGGGCTGAATGGCCTGTTCTCATCTAGATTGTTCTGATATTCTAATGTTCTAATGCAATGTTAGTAACATTTCCTGTTTCTGGGTGGTAGATATTTATTCAACTCCATTTTATGATGAGGCAGTTAGCATCATGATTTGTAGCAATTTGAAATCAGTATTGAATTAATCAACTTTTTAACATTATTGAATACTGCCACTGGTTCTGTTTCCTGTAATAATATCGAGACCTGAAGCAGAGTCTGTAAACCCGAGTGCTCCAGGCTTCCCTAACTGTAGATGCTTTCTGCGGTCCATGGATTCAATTATTTAATAAACCACCCAGGATATTAATGTGGGATTAAATATATATTAATGAAACCACACTAATCCAGGAAACATAATAAAGTTGCATTCATGTTTTCTACCCAGCAACAGTTACCACAATTATGGAATCCAATAGTACACAAAAAGAACATATCCTTGACTCAGGAGAGCATGGAAATTGATAGAGAAGCAGTGCAGATGGCGAATGGGACACTGGAATTTTAGCCAGCAATAGCAATAGGGTCAGTATTTAAAAATCACATACCTGAATAAGTTTGTTTTCTTACCTTAACCAATTAAAATATACCTGGGTTACTTCTGTTAGTTAAATATTATTTAATTTTAAGTTTAACTATAGAACTTGTTTTAGATTTACTAGTCTTTTCTAGGGCGGCAAGGTGGCGCAGTGGGTAGCACTGCTGCCTCGCAGTTGGGAGTTCTGGGGACCTGGGTTCGCTTCCCGGGTCCTCCCTGCGTGGAGTTTGCATGTTCTCCCCGTGTCTGCGTGGGTTTCCTCCCACAGTCCAAAGACATGCAGGTTAGGTGGATTGGCGATTCTAAATTGGCCCTAGTGTGTGTTTGTGTGTGCCCTGCGGTGGGTTGACACCCTGCCCGGGATTGGTTCCTGCCTGTGTTGGCTGGGATTGGCTCCAGCAGACCCCTGTGACCCTGTGTTCGGATTCAGGTTGGAAAATGGATGGATGGATGGATGGATAGTCTTTTCTAAGACCCAGTATTTGCCATTTACGATATTCTTACTACTAAATGCTTTCTTCCCCCAATTACTGGCATACTTTAATCTGAGCACTTAATATCTCATATTAAACTTTCCCTTAAGCCATTTCTGTTTCTGTAAGAAACTGTCTTTTTACAGTTTACTTTCTAACCCTATGCAACTATCAAAATTATAACTGCTTAAATACCCTCCTTTTTAAATGTACTAATTTCTCCTGTCTTTCTCCTAGCACTAATGCTGAGGTAACTAGTATTTTTATACTTCCTTTCTTACTGGGAAACCCATTTACTTATTTATTATTAACAGATACGAGGCTGGAGTTGGCTGCTGAGCTGCGCTACTGCTGCTACTTTCTTCACTAACCTGTATGATGCCTGCCACCGCTTCAACCTCATGTGCCATCGAGACGCACACATACCCTTCATTCACAACATGCCCTTGGCAGTTTTATAAAACAGCAAAAAAAAAAAAAAACAGCAAAAGGCTGTAAGAAGTGCTGCCTGGTCCCTTAATGGTGACAATAAATTAAGTTTTAGGAGCAAACCGTGTATTTTAATCCTGCCTTATTCTCAAGCATCGTGCAGCACCAAACTCTCAGTACAATCCAGCAGAAAAAATGACAACATTGTGCAGGTACACTCTCTGTACTCTGCTGGGATATTTCTTACTGATTTTAAAGTCAACATATTGTCCACTCAGATAAAAAGTCAATACCAAAAAATAGGATATCAGAAGTGAATGTCATGTAGTGCAAAGTCACATAAAGATGATTGTCAATTGCCCTGATCTTGTTTTGTTTGAATAACACAAAACATTGCCATAAGTATTTCTTTCTACAGCAGTTTTTTTTTTAATAAATGGCTTTCTGTTTCTTAACACTAAGATTATGTTATAAACATGTAAAGAAACAACTTTTTACAGGTGGTGCAGTGGTAGTGCTGCTGCTTTTCAGTAAGGAGGTTGTGGGTTCGCTTCCCGGGTCCTCCCTGTGTGGAGAGCGCTTTGAGTAGTGAGAAAAGCGCTATATAAATGTAAAGAATTATTATTATTACAGGTTACTGGGATTTAACTGCACTCATCACACTATGTGTAAAATGTAAAGGCTTAAAGGAGCAATACGGATTTTCTGATGGCATGGCGGAGTGGTGGCTCTGAGGCTAGGGATCTGCACTGGCAATTGGAAGGTTGCTGGTTCAAATCCCGTAAAATGCCAAAAGGGACTCTGCTCTGTTGGGCCCTTGAGCAAGGCCCTTAACCTGCAATTGCTAAATAAATGCAAAAAATTATTATTATTATGGGCAGCATGGTAGTACAGTGAATAGTGGTGTTACTGTGCAACTCCAAAATCCTGCATTTCAACCCCACATCCATATGTTGTCCAGCTGGGTTTTGCATGTTTATTTTCATATCTGCATAGATATTCTTCGCACATTCATATAGACGTGCAGGTAGGTGAACTGGCAGTTCCAAACTGGCCCTGTGTGGGTTGTTTAATGAGTGGGGGCTGTAATTAGCTGGTGCTCTGTCCAGGGTTGTTTGCATTGCACCCTATTGTGTGAGGATAAACTCTGCCCCCGTTGACTCCAAATTGGATTAAGTAAAATGAGCATGAGATGAGATTGAGGTAGAGAATCGAGGGATAGGCGGATATGATTGAAGTGATCCCAATCCAAATTTGGGTTCAAACCCCTATGCTGCAAGATGCCATAGCAATGTATAAATCTTGTTTTGAAAGCTACTTCTAGTGAAAGTGTGATTCTCAAGTGTGAGGCGGCATCATGTTTTTAAATAAAAAAAAATCCTAAAATGCTCAAGCCTTCATGTAATCCTCTTTAATAAAATCCCTTTGTGCGTCCAGGTGTCCGTGTGTGTGTGACTTCTGGTGAAGTGCGCATGCGCGGGGCACGGTGCGATGCGCGATATTACTGTCCGAGAAAGTTAGAGGCGTTTTACGGAAATACAAACCAGTATTACTGTGATACACAATACAGTGACGCATATTACAGCCACATACAAGCCAGTATTACTGTCAGAGGAAATTAAAGGCATATTACCGACACGCACGCCTGTATTACCGCCAGAGAAAATTAAAGGTATATTACGGACGCACAAGACAGTATTACTGTCACAGAAAATTAAAGACACACAATACACGGCGGCAGCCCACGAAGAACGGTCAGCTCAGCAAGTAAACATCAACAAACAAAAGGCTGAAAGAAAGAAAAATACGACCAACAAAAAGAATGAGGTCAAAGTCCCTTGCCATTGAATATAGACTGTTCCTACTAATGTTTATGCACTACTGTTCTAGCGCCCGTTATTATAACGGGCTAAATGACTAGTTTTACTATATTTTCATTGTAGTCTCCCTGGGACTAACATGGACATTGGTGAATGATTATCTTGAAATGAAGACTACACAAGTAAGACACAAACATTTTTTTCTGTTTAACTGCTTGTGAGAAGTAGACAAAGAGTACACATCATTTGTTGATGAAGTTTTCATGAATGACTTGTGTCAGTTACATTTTGCAAAATATGAAATGTCAGTAAAATTCTAGATTACTGCATGGATAGTTACCATAGATGGCGCAGTGGTAGTGCTGCTGCCTCACAGTAAGGAGCCCTGGGTTCGTCCTTCCCGGGTCCGCCCTGCGTGGAGTTTGCATGTTCTCCCCGTGTCTGCGTGGGTTTCCTCCCACAGTCCAAAGAAATGCAGGTTAGGTGCATTGGTGATCCTAAATTGTCCCTAGTGTGTGCTTGGTGTGTGTGTGTGTGTTTGTGTGTGTGCCCTGCGGTGGGCTGGCGCCTTGCCCGGGATTTGTTCCTGGCTTGCGCCCTATGTTGGCTGGGATTTGCTCCAGCAGACCCCTGTGACCCTGTGTTAGGATATAGCGGATTGGATGATGGAAGGATGGATGGATGGATGGTTACCATAGAGTGTGACTGAAACAGGGCCTGGTTGGATAGGTAGGCTGAATTGTGTGGCATGCTGGATTGTTTTCTCGCCAGTATTTATTTAAGGATTTCATTACAATAAGTACATTTCAGTTCAGTGCTGTGCTACAACTTCTTTGATTAGATTAGATCAGCGGTTCTCAATCTGTGGGGCGGGTACGAAGTAACAAAAAAGGGGCGTGAATGTTGCCGTATGTGGCGTAATTTTGCTATTTGTAGGGAAATTTTAAATTTGTAGTGGTGTATCGGCAGCAAAAAATATAGGAATACATTTTTTTATGGTTTCAAAAAAGGGGGCGCGATTAAAACTGTTATGAAAACTTGGGTCGCAAATACTTAAAGGTTAAGAAACGCTGGATTAGATATCCTTTCCCTTACCCATCTAGACAACAGTGAGTGGTAAAGATTTATTATGAAGTATAATCAGATAGAAATACTGAAATATGCAAAATCTTAGGAACAGTTCAGCATGTGTTAATTGAGAACAATTTTAAACAGAATAATTTTTTAACTGTTCCTCATGTGGAAAATGTAATGTTTGTTTTATGAGTAAAATAGGCCATCCTTTTCCTATTGTTTCATTGTAAGTGAATTAGGATTTTTCTATCTGAGCAAAGTAAAACTGCATGCTGGCAGTGTAGTGTAAGGTATTGCCATAGATTATTCATTCAGTAGTAGTAGTGATGTTCAAATCATGTATGACACCAAATAAAGCTTTTAGAAGATTTGGGATCCCTCAGCAGTCTGATGAATAAGTGAAGACTGTATTTGAATACGTCAAAGTAGAGTACATTAAAACATGTGACACGGAGCAAGATTGTTCTGTTATGGTCTTGACCAAATACATTTGGTTAATCTGGTGTAAAAAATATTTGCAAATTTACAGTTTTGAGTTTTCACCCTAATAGTCAGGTGCTGTTTTAAAGTAACAGCCACAAATGTACTGAGTATTGGATCACTCAGACCACATTCAGAGGTAGTCACAAATAGACAGCAAACACATTCAACATAATTAGAAATACAAGCATGCTTTCTTGTCTGCATACAACAACCATTTAATCAGAATTATGGGCACTGACTGGATCTCTATCTGGTCCTGATGCAGACACTGAAGACACAGTTTAATGGCAGGGGTACATGTAATCAATGTTTCACAAAAATGAAGAAAGTGTATCTCTCTGCCACAGCTTAAAAATAGAATTTCTACTGTAGGTAGTGATGTAAATTTAGAACGGCTGGGAAGATTTCTGGTTAAAATATCATAAATGTGCATGAAGCAAAAGAAATGCTTTGATGAAAGTTTATATCTGAAGCAAAGTTTTTCTAAGGAAGCAAATGTATTGAAGATAGATAGATAGATAGATAGATAGATAGATAGATAGATAGATAGATAGATAGATAGATAGATAGATAGATAGATAGATAGATAGATAGATAGATAGATAGATAGATAGATAGATAGACAGATAGATAGAGTTAGGTCCATAAATATTTGGACAGAGACAACTTTTTTCTAATTTTGGTTCTGTACATTACCACAATGAGTTTTAAATGAAACAACTCTGATGCAGTTGAAGTGCAGACTTTCAGCTTTAATTCAGTGGGGTGAACAAAACGATTGCATAAAAATGTGAGGCAACTGAAGCATTTTGTGAACACGATCCCTTCATTTCAGGGGCTCAAAAGTAATCGGACAATTGACTCAAAGGCTATTTCATGGGCAGGTGTGGGCAAGTCCGCCATTATGTCCTTATCAATTAAGCAGATAAAAGGCCTGGAGTTGATTTGAGGTGTGGTGCTTGCATGTGGAAGATTTTGCTGTGAACAGACAACATGCGGTCAAAGGAGCTCTCCATGCAGGTGAAAGAAGCCATCCTTAAGCTGCGAAAACAGAAAAAACCCATCTGAGAAATTGCTACAATATTACGAGTGGCAAAATCTACAGTTTGGTACATCCTGAGAAAGAAAGCAAGCTCTGGTGAACTCAGCAATGCAAAAAGACCTGGACATCCACGGAAGGCAACAGTGGTGGATGATCGCAGAATCATTTCCATGGTGAAGAGAAACCCCTTCACAACAGCCAACGAAGTGAACAACACTCTCCAGGGGGTAGGCATATCGATATCCATGTCTACCATAAAGAGAAGACTGCATGAAAGTAAATACAGAGGGTGCACTGCAAGGTGCAAGACACTCATAAGCCTCAAGAATTGAAAGGCTAGATTGGACTTTGCTAAAGAACATCTAAAAAAGCCAGCACAGTTCTGGAAAAACATTCTTTGGAAAGATGAAACCAAGATCAACCTCTACCAGAATGATGGCAAGAAAAAAGTATGGAGAAGGCGTTGAACAGCTCATCATCCAAAGCATACCACATCATCTGTAAAACACGGTGGAGGGAGGCAGTGTGATGGCTTGGACGTGCATGGCTGCCAGTGGCACTGGGACACTAGTGTTTATTGATGATGTGACACAGGACAGAAGCAGCCGAATGAATTCTGAGGTGTTCAGAGACATACTGTCTGCTCAAATCCAGCTAAATACAGCAGTCAAACTGATTGGGTGGCGTTTCATGATACAGATGGACAATGACCCAAAACATACAGCCAAAGCAACCCACGAGTTTATTAAAGCAAATAAGTGGAAAATTCTTGAATGGCCAAGTCAGTCACCTGATCTTAACCCAACTGAGCAGGCATTTCACTTGTTGAAGACTAAACTTCAGACAGAAAGGCCCACAAACAAACAGCAACTGAAAGCCGCAGCAGTAAAGGCCTGGCAGAGCATTAAAAAGGAGGAAACCCAGCATCTGGTGATGTCCAGGAGTTCAAGACTTCAGGCTGTCATTGCCAGCAAAAGGTTTTCAACCAAGTATTAGAAATGAACATTTTATTTCCAGTTATTTAATTTGTCCAATTACTTTTGAGCCCCTGAAATGAAGGGATTGTGTTCAAAAAATGCTTTAGTTGCCTCACATTTTTATAGAATCGTTTTGTTCACCCCACTGAATTAAAGCTGAAAGTCTGCACTTCAACTGCATCTGAGTTGTTTCATTTAAAATTCATTGTGGTAACGTAGAGAACCAAAATTAGAAAAACGTTGTCTCTGTCCAAATATTTATGGACCTAACTGTAGATAAACCTTTATTTGTCCCCAGGAAATCCGGCTTTTTACAGAAGCTCTTTAAATAAATAAATATATACATACATTTATTTACATACACATGCTATGGTCTGAACACACACCAGAATGACTAAAAAGGACGAAAAAAGAAAACGTCTCACTTGGCAGTTGCAGTCACCATGAGGCATTGATGTAACTTAGTTCCCTGTGTAAATAACATGGACAAATTCTGACAACCAGTAATTCAAAGAGTAAATTGCAAACTATCGTTTTAACTGTAATATACTCCCATTTACATCATTCCTCATTCACATAGAAAATGATAGATGAAGGTTTTAGTATGAAGAATATTTTTTTACATTCAATACTGTGTACTTTAAGGAAAATAGATATATTTGGTAAGGCTGGAAATGACAGCAGTCTTTAAGTGTCACCTACTTTGCCACCATATTCTAAGGTAATGCTGAAATACCAGATTTTTACTTTGTTGACTGTGGTTAATCATAATTGGTGTCAAGAGAAAATCATATGGGGAAAATTTTAATAACACTCCATGGCTACTCATGTGGGTTCAATTTCATTTTTATCTGATTCTTCCCATAATCTCATAAAATTCTTATATGAATCCTATTAGGAGAACTGAAAGTTGCGTAGCACCATGTTCTCCTCTGCTTTGATATCCAAAGGGGCTTCTTGTAATTTTTTTCCAGAAGAGTTTAATGGACTTGAATAAGGCTCACAATGGAGTTTTTAAAATTATGTGGGTATATCCAGCAGAGAGCACACGTTCCCTGGGAATGGGTTAGTTAATAATTGCAGCATAATATTAACCTAAATCTATACAGCTATAAATTAAATGGTGATATCACTCCACAGGGGTACGGCGGTAATGTTAATTAATAATCACTTAGGCAGATTACACTAAACTCGAGTTTAATGTTGGATTACACTGCAGATAGTACAAAGACAAATGAAGCCAGTGACAAAACTTGGTCCTGGAGTGGGGGCCTGAGGATTGGGAGTCTGCCTGTGTTGTCAATGCAGGTGCAGAAGACATTGTCCGGAACAGGTGGTGACGTCATCCATCCATCCATTGATTTCAAGGTGTCCAAGGCTTTATACTGTTTCTCCAAGTCCAGGACCCCATCAGATGAACATGGAAGTCCATATTAGGCCACAATGCTCTCCAAACAAGGACACAAGTTTGTACTGACTTAACATATAGAAACAGCACATGGTTACAGCATCCCACAGTCTGACTGCATTGTTTCCATTAGTCCTAGTCCATCTTTTTGTCATAATGCTTCCATGGCAGTTCTCTGTGTGTGCTTAATCTGGCTATGTGTCTGCTGTACCGCATGTGAGTAAAAATCAGGTTCTATCTACTTTCTATATAAAATCCTAAGCCTAAAAATGCAACGATTTTATGTGACGTTTTTTATGTCATGTTTTTTGTCACACTTTAAATCGGGTTTATTTTAAAACCTACATATATATGTTTGGTATCATTCTTTTCCGAGTTTATCGAACTTTAATGTGATGTTAGATTTTCCGATTCTTATTTCGTTTTTAAATTATAAACTAAAATATCAAGAAAGTCGTGGTTTTTATTTTTGATCGAGTAAACTTTCTTTCACAGGAACAAACTATTAAAAAAAAAAAAGATCTATTCATAACACCAATGTTTGTATTTAGGTGATTTAGTTAGCTGAAGGTCGAGTTACGATGACCCATTGCATACCACTTTAGTTTTCACCTGATTTTTCCTGTTATTTAAATGGGTCATTTTTAAAAAAAAGATTTTTTTTTATCTATAAGAATGTCAGTTAAAACAAATGGATCCTTTATTTAGTCTCTTATAAATACTCATCGAGCATAGTGGACCTCAGTTTAACGGGAATACTCCAATCGGTAAGAGAGTAAATGTTTTATTCTCATTTCATGATTTTTACTCCATTAAATAATAACTCATTTTTCTTTTACATACTTATAGAATTTTGTGATTTTGACTCCAATAAATAATAATTTTTCTTTTGTACATTTACAGATATTACTAATATTCTGGCTGCAACTGGGGGTTGGGCACTGAAGGCACTTGCCCCCCTAGAAAGATATATTTGCACAGATCATGGTGACATATAAAACTTACAGTGGGATTCCTGGGATATTTGCTGTTTGATGGAGAAATGCATTTACATTCAAGACATTACGTTGAATTCATTTAATAAGATGTAGAACTGTAACAAGGATGACACATGTCTCCTCTACTATTCCTGATTTTCACAGTGGAGCTGATGCTTAGGAGGGTTTTAGATTTTGATACCACCTAATCTCTTCTCTGTATTTAGTAGATGATGACACCCTCTTTGTCTGATCTCTTTCTGATCTCTAGCATGAACTGGAGCACTTTGTATCTAAGGATAACATGATTGAGTGCAAGGTTTCTACCTTTTTCCTTCAAAGGCAGGGGGAAGGAAGTGCAGGTAAACTATTTCAAAAGAATAAGGCAAGGAAGAAATGGTTCCTATAAGGGAGGTAGGAAGACAGAGAAATGTATAGACAGGCACACAAGGAGGAGTAAGTTTAGGAGGAAGTGTATGAAAAATTGGAAATAAAAGAGGGAGACTATTTTTATAATTATGAATAAAAACAAGGCTGAAAAGGATTTTAGTCAAATAAACCAGATGAAAGATGAGCAAGGTGTTGTCTTAAATGAGCATGATAGGATCAAGAATAGATGGAAGATCTACACTCTTAAAAGTAAAGGGGCCAAATTGGCTCTTCAGAGTGATGCCATAAGGCAAACATTTTTGGTACTCAGAAGACCAATCCTCATGAAGGTTTCAGAAGGAATCTTTATTTATTTAGCTCTGTGACAGGATCCATGTAATAAATAACCAAGAAGAGATTTTAACAGGTTTGTGAAATACAGTACCAATGAAAGATGTCTTGCTGCATTTGCCCAGTAACACGGGCTCATTTAAAATTTTCTAAAACTGTCAGTGTTCTGTGAGGTGGCCTACCATACATTAAAGATCTAAGTATTTTTTGTACATATTAGGACATTTTTCAAAGCACAAAGAACCCATCTCAGAATGAAATGGTGCTTTGTTATGCCACAGATGGTGCAGTGGTAGTGCTGCTGCTTTGCAGTAAGGAGACTGCGGAAGATTGTGGGTTCACTTCCCGGTTCCTCCCTGTGTGGATAGCGTTTTGAGTACTGAGAAAAGCGCTATATAAATGTAATGAATTATTATTATTATTATTATTATAGTTTAACAAGGAACCACACAACCTAGTAAAGAACCATACAATGCCATTAAAGAACCATTATTTTAAGAGTGTAATTTGAAATGCTTTTGAATGAAGAAAATCCAAATGCAGTATTTGGGGATAAAGTCCTAAATGAAAGGCTATTACCTTGAATGGAATCAAAAATGGAAAGGCAACATGACCTGGTTAAATACCAGCAGAAGTGTGGTTATGTTTAGGAAAAAAGGGAGTGGATGTTTGGTCTAGGGGCGGCAGTGTGGCTCAGTGGTAGCGTTGCTGCCTCGCAGTTGGGAGATCTGGGGACCTGGGTTCGATTCCCGGGTCCTCCCTGTGTGGAGTTTGCATGTTCTCCCCGTGTCTGCGTGGGTTTCCTCCGGGCGCTCCGGTTTCCTCCCACAGTCCAAAGACATGCAGGTTATGTGGACTGGTGATTCTAAATTGGCCCTAGTGTGTGCTTGGTGTGTGGGTGTGTTTGTGTGTGTCCTGCGGTGGGTTGGCACCCTGCCCGGGATTGGTTCCTGCCTTGTGCCCTGTGTTGGCTGGGATTGGCTCCAGCAGACCCCCGTGACCCTGTGTTCGGATTCAGCGGGTTGGACGATGGATGGTTGGATGGATGGATGTTTGGTCTAGGGCGGCAGTGTGGCTCAGTGGTAGCGCTGCTGCCTCGCAGTTAGGAGACCTGGGTTCGCTTCCTGGGTCCTCCCTGATGGAGTTTGCATGTTCTCCCCGTGTCTGCGTGGGTTTCCTCCGGGCGCTCCGGTTTCCTTCCACAGTCCAAAGACATGCAGGTTAGGTGGATTGGCAATTCTAAATTGGCCCTAGTTTGTGTGTGTCCTGCGGTGGGTTGGCACCCTGCCCGGGATTGGTTCCTGCCTTGTGCCCTGTGTTGTCTGGGATTGGCTCCAGCGGACCCCCGTGCCCCTGTGTTCAGATTCAGCGGGTTGGAAAATGGATGGATGTTTGGTCTAATGCAGAAGATCTATGAACAGGAGAGGATACCAGAGAAGTGGATGAACAGTGTGATTGTACCCTTTCATAAGGAGAATAGTGATATTCAGCATTGTGGAAACTACAGAAGAATAAAGCTGATGCCACTCTTAATGCAAATTTGGGAAAGGGTTATAGAGAAAAGGGTTAGGGAGGAGCAGTTTGATTTTATGCCAGGGAGAGGAACAAACAATATTGTATTTGCATTGAGATAGGTCATAGGTTTGCATATGGTGTTTATTGATTTAGTGAACATTTATGATAGCATGACATGTCAAGACCTCTGGAGATGTATGAGAAAGGAGGGAGTACCAGAGAAGTATGTGTGGATTGTCCAAGATATGTATGAGTCTGTAAAGGAGTGAGGACTTGGGGTTAAAAGCAGTAACAGACAAGATCCCAATTAGAGTAGGTCTGCGCCAGGGGTGGACTTTAAGTCCTGACCTCTTTGATCTGGTTATGGAAGTGTTGAGTCATGGGACAAAAGACCAATCTCCCTGATGACATTGTGTTGTTTAGCACTAGAAAAGAGGAAGTGGAGAGGAAAATGGAAGACTGGAGAAGGGCTTTGGATGGTAGAGAATTGAAGATGAAAAGGAAGAAGACAGAATGTATGAGGTTTAATGATGATCATGATTCAGAAGTTAGCCTGCAGGGAGAGCTATTGAAAAGAGAGGATACATTTAAATATTTAGGCTCAGGGGGAGCCCAAAATGGAAAACTAGATGCAGAGATAACTAACAGATTGCAGTGTGGATGGAACTGGAAGAAGGTATCAGGAGTATTGTGTGATCAAAGAATTAAGGTGAAGGTTAAAGGGGAGGATTTTAGGACATTAGTAAGACCAGCAATGATGTATGGAGCTGAGATGTGGGCAGTAAAAGGAGAGCAGAAGAAGTTATATGAGGTAAAAATGAGAATTTTGAGATGGATGTCTAGAGATACAAAAAAGGACAGAATAAGAAATTAGAGAATCAGAGGTACAACAAAAGTGTGAGAGATAACTAAGAAAATACAGGAAATAAGGTTTTTAGTGGACATGTGATCAGGAGAGACAATAAATATGTAGGCAAAAGAGTGATGGAAATGGAAGTACAGTACAGGAAAAGAGAAATCAATAGAGGCCAAAGTGGAAGTTATTGAGAGAGAGAGTAAAAGAAGATTTGAAGGTAAGGGGGCTTGACTGGTGAGGAGGTGCAAGAATAAACCTGTTTGGAGAAGGTTGATCAAGCACAACAACCTCACATAGAAGTGGGTAAAGTTGAAGAGGAAGAAGAAAGAAGAAGGATTGTGGGTTTGAGACAACTATGAAATAGCGTCCATTTAATTGGTGCACTGCTGAAAACTTTCAGGATTTTGCACTCAACTGGGATTATGAAGCAAAAGCTATTTCTGTGTAAAAAGATCTTGATTTACTGGTCAGAGCATATCCTCAGTCTGTAGGCGAATGGGAAAATGAGACTACAGTCCCCTGCTATTTCTCTATGATCTAATTTAGTAATTCAGTATTGCCTCTGAGTAGAGCTGCTGCTTCTCCAGAGAGTACCCAGCTGAGGTTGCCTCTATAGTTGATGTGCCAGCCACAACATACAAGGATGAAACCCATGACATGCATGAGATTTTGAATTTCTCAGATGTCCCTGGGGAGTCCCCCACAATTTTCCAATGTTAATAATGCACTCTAGATCATAAAGTTTTGATTTATATTGTTATTTTGTGGAATTATTTGTTGTGTATGTAATTCTTGATCAACAGTGTTCTGTTGTTAAATATGACAATGGAGCTGACATATTCAATGTGGTTCCCAGAATGATTGCTGGTCTTGTGACCACAGGTACAGTGCATCCGGAAAGTATTCACAGCGCATCACTTTTTCCACATTTTGTTATGTTACAGCCTTATTCCAAAATTGATTTAATTCATTTTTTTGCTCAGAATTCTACACACAACACCTCATAATGACAACGTGAAAAACGTTTACTTGAGATTTTTGCAAATTTATTAAAAATAAAAACATTGAGAAAGCACATGTATGTAAGTATTCACAGCCTTTGCTCAATACTTTGTCGATGCTCCTTTGGCAGCAATTACAGCCTCAAGTCTTTTTGAATATGATGCCACAAGCTTGGCACACCTATCCTTGGCCAGTTTTGCCCATTCCTTTTTGCAGCACCTCTCAAGCTCCATCAGGTTGGATGGGAAGCGTCGGTGCACAGCCATTTTAAGATCTCTCCAGAGATGTTCAATCAGATTCAAGTCTGGGCTCTGGCTGGGCCACTCAAGGACATTCACAGAGTTGTCCTGAAGCCACTCCTTTGATATCTTGGCTGTGTGCTTAGGGTCGTTGTCCTGCTGAAAGATGAACCGTCGCCCCAGTCTGAGGTCAAGAGCACTCTGGAGCAGGTTTTCATCCAGGATGTCTCTGTACATTGCTGCAGTCATCTTTCCCTTTATCCTGACTAGTCTCCCAGTTCCTGCCGCTGAAAAACATCCCCACAGCATGATGCTGCCACCACCATGCTTCACTGTAGGGATGGTGCCAGGTTTCTTCCAAACGTGACACCTGGCATTCACACCAAAGAGTTCAATCTTTGTCTCATTAGACCAGAGAATTTTCTTTCTCATGGTCTGAGAGTCCTCTACCATACAGGCGTGATTGGTGGATTGCTGCAGAGATGGTTGTCCTTCTGGAAGGTTCTCCACTCTCCACAGAGAACCTCTGAAGCTCTGACAGAGTGACCATCGGGTTCTTGGTCACCTCCCTGACTAAGGCCCTTCTCCCCCGATCGCTCAGTTTAGATGGCCGGCCAGCTCTAGGAAGAGTCCTGGTGGTTTCGAACTTCTTCCATTTACGGATGATGGAGGCCACTGTGCTCATTGGGACCTTCAAATCAGCAGAATTTTTTTTGTAACCTTCCCCAGATTTGTGCCTCGAGACAATCCTGTCTCGGAGGTCTACAGGCAATTCCTCTGACTTCATGCTTGGTTTGTGCTCTGACATGAACTGTCAACTGTGGGACCTTATATAGACAGGTGTGTGCCTTTCCAAATCAGGTCCAGTCAACTGAATTTACCACAGGTGGACTCCAAGTAAGCAGCAGAAACATCTCAAGGATGATCAGGGGAAACAGGATGCACCTGAGCTCAATTTCGAGCTTCACGGCAAAGGTTGTGAATACTTATGTACATGTGCTTTCTCAATTTTTTTATTTTTAATAAATTTGCAAAAACCTCAAGTAAACTTTTTTCATGTTGTCATTATGGGGTGTTGTGTGTAGAATTCTGAGGAAAAAAATGAATTTAATCCATTTTGGAATAAGGCTGTAACATAACAAAATGTGGGAAAAGTGATGCGCTGTGAATACTTTCCGGATGCACTGTATCCTTGCACTTTCAGTTATGATGCTGATGCTATTTAAATCAACGTGTCCAACATCATGCATCTTAGCTTTGGATCTAATCAACATTTTTCATACTAATTTTTATATTTTTGCCACTAAATAAGGGGAAAGTACATTAGTTTGGGGAACAAACCTTTTTCATTTTGTTTTTTGAATTATGATTTTGACTCTCCTTTTATCATCTTAGTTTTGACCCCAGCTTGCTTCTCCCTGTTTGTAAAAATCTCATTCATTCTAATCTTTTGCCTGTTTTCTTGTAGCAGCCATAAAACCCATGAGAGATACCCCTCGTTGCCTCATTCTTGGCACCAATTCCTTTGACTTTTTCATCTTTTCCAATACCTTTCCACTTTGTTTTGTTAACATTGAATCATGGCTGTTGAATGCTGCAGGTTTTACAACAGCTGTTATTTAACACTAGAATTACCAGAACCTATGAAAAAACATGTAGATCCGTCCCACCTTAAATCGCTTCGCACCTCTCCATCAGCGTCTTTTGTCTTATAAATGTGTCAAGAAGCAGCAAGCAGCCTGCTATCACATCCCCCCACCGCTGCACAGTTTTCTCAGCTCAAGTCTGTTTATCTGCGTGTCAGTTGCTTAGAGTTGTATAGAGGGAGAAGTTACCGTATTTTTCGCACCATAAGACGCACTTTTTTTTCCCCAAAAGAAGGTTGGAAATGTCTGTGCGTCTTATGGAGCGAATATTGCGTCACAGACCATGGTGTGTATTACCTGACAAAAGTAGACATCCAGGGGTAGAGGGCGACAAAACTCACTGTTACGTTACAGGCATTCCCTCTGTGCTTGGAGGAATGTTAGACTCATTGACTCGGCATCTAATCCTTGCGTGTGCGTGAGTTGCGAAATGTAAACAAAAGCAAGATGGCATCTACATCTCATGAGGGAGCGAAGCGAGTGCAGAAAAAAAAAAAAGCAGAGATTGTTTTGCGCATTATCACTGAGTCGGACTCTGGACTCCACAGATTACCAGCCGCTGGACTACTTCAGGCTGTTCTTTCCTGAAGCTGCCTTTCAGCTACTGTCAAACGAGACAAACAGGTATGCAGAGCAATTTTTTGAATCGAGGGCTGTGCTTGCACCGCATTCTCATTTTTCAAACTGGAAACCCACAACAAAACATGAGATGAAGGGCTTTGTGGCATTACAAATATAGATGGGACTAGACTGGCGATATAAGTTCAGGGAGCATTGGTCCAAACGTGCTTTGTCCCCTGGTGACTTTGGACAGGTTATGTCGCATGATGATAGGTACGTGATGCTGCAAAGTGATTGTGAGCAACTGAGCTTAATAAATTCTGACACTAGCGATGAGGAGTTCTTGGGGTTTCCATAAAACTAGAAGAGTGCTTGAAACTTAAAGTCTCTCCTTATTTGTTAATGACAGTGATGATGTTTCTTAATACCGCTGTTGAATTTACATGGTTGAAATATTATTCTGCTATATTTTATTAAACATATTAGTGCACCATTTGGTTCAGAATATTTTTTTTCTTGTTTTCATCCTCTAAACCTAGGTGCGTCTAATGGTCAGGTGCGTCTTATGGTGCAAAAAATACGGTAAGCAAAATCACAATTTTTTTAAAATACTGTATCGTTATTTGGAATACATGCATTTCATGTGTGTTCCGTGTCTACAACAATCTATGTACAGTAAACAAATCGTTAAAAAAGAAACATTTTTCATGTTTTAGTAATAATTGACAAAATGTAGACATGAAGTGTTTAATGTGTGAAGCCTAAAGTCCAAATATCAAATAAACACTTTCACAAAAGGTACAAATATAACAGAACAAATGCGGTTCTATTCAAAAATATAACTGCAAAAAAAGAACCCGCGTTAGCGTGTGACATTGACACGCATTTGCTACGACTGCTTCGGTGGCACAATGATATCAACTGTTGAATGGTAATCTAAACTTCATGGATTCGACCTCGGATGAGTCCGTTTTGAGAAGTGGGCTGCTCGTATTCTTACTATTTTAGAATAAAAACATTCATTTGAATTCAGTCTGTAACAGCGGGTATAAATTTATGATAATTGTAAAGGTTACCTTTGTTGTTTTTTTTTTCAGTTTTATTCTCTCAGTCGCATTCACAATCCCACACCCCCCCTCCCCATCTGACACTGCTGTTTTCACATAAAGACGCGCTATAACAGAGGTGAACTCATATCATGACAACGGTTCTACATCGGAGAAAGAATGCACGTTGCACTTTTGCCATCGCTGTACTTTGTATATGTACACGGGAAGCTCTGCAGTCTACTTGTGACTTAGCACCGCCCAGATCTAAACACTAGAGTGGAAAGTCTATAGCTGAAGGTGGAAGCTGCCATCGCTGTACTTTGTATACAAGAGCCAGATCAAATGTTATTTACTTATTTACCTTTATTTATTTACTTACTTCCTACAGCGTAAAGTCACAAGTAGACTGCAGAGCTTCCCATGTACATAAACAAAGTACAGCGATGGCAAAAGTGCGACGTGCATTCTTGCTCCAATGTAGAACTGTCGTTATCATCTGAGTTCACCTCTGTTATAGCGCATCTTTATGTGAAAAAAGCAGTGTCAGATGGGGAGGGGCGGTGTGGGATCGTGAACGCGACCGACTGAGAGAATAAAACTGAATAAAAAAAAAAAACAAAGCTAACCTTTATAAGTATCATACATTTACACCGGCTGTTACAGACTGAAATCAAATGTATGTTTTTATTTTAAAATAGTAAGAATAAGAGCAGCTCACTTCTCAAAACAGACTCGTCCGGGGTTGAACCCGTGAAGTTTTGATTACCAGTCAACAGTTGATACTGTTGCGCCACCGAAGCGGTCGTAGCAAACACGTGTCAATGTCGCACCCTAACTCGGGTTCTTTTTCTGTAGTTATATTTTTGAATAAAAGCGCACTTGTTCTGTTATATTTGTACCTTTTGTGAAAGTGTTTATGTGATATTTGGAATTCAGACTTAACACATTATACACTTCATGTCTACGTTTTGTCAATTATTACTAAAACATGAAAAACGTTTCTGTTTTAACAATGTGTTTACATAGATTGTTGTAGACACGGAACACACAAGAAATGCATATGTTCCAAATAACGATGTAGTATTTATAAAAGGTGTCATTTTGCTTGACTTCTCACTCTATACAACTCCAAGCAACTGACACACAGGTAAACAGACTTGAGCTGAGAAAACTGTGTGGCGGTGGGGGATGTGATAGCAGGCTGCTTGCTGCTTATCAACACATTTACAGGACAAAAGACGCTGATGGAGAGGTGCGAAGCGATTTAAGGTGGGACGGATCTATGAGTTTTTTCGTAGGCTCTGGTAATTCTAGTGTTAAGTGAAACTTAAGACACTCGTTTGCCACTGCTTTGTCCATGACCTTCTTCGAAGAAGAAGACGTTCTGTATTGTTTAATTATTTCAGGTTTTGAATGTCACTTTTTTTAGGTTTGATGCTTTTAGTTTCCCTTTTTGCATAGGTATGGTACTGTAATTTGATTAGATTTTGAATTTTTGCTCTGAATTCAGGACTTTCCTTTGCCTCAGTCATTTGTTAATCAGAGTTTCAGTCTCAATAAATTCTTTTTTCTCACCTTTTTTTTTTTACATTTTACTAAGTTGTTGTTTTTAATTGTTTTATGTTTTCCTGCACTTAGTTTTTTCAGTTTTTCTGTTCTTTAATTATTGAAGTAATAGTTTTTTTTTAATTTATTAATAATATTTCAGGAATCAGAATAAAAATCACTGCATGTTAGGCAGAGGAATTTATTTTGGCACATTTGAAAACTGAACAACAGAAAATGTCACATGGGCTAAGAAGTAAAGAAAAAAACAAAAAACAACAATGCATGGGACATATACTGAGTGCATTCACATTTTTTAGTATACTGCAGATCTCTGGGACATATACAGTAGACATTACAGTAAATACATGGCACATGGATAACATTAGATCATGTACAGGGTCCAGCGTGAGAGTTTCGGTGCAGTTACTTGTATGTAAACATGTGAGGAAGACACCAGTTCTTAAGTGTAAGATGTGCAATGTTTATGAAACTTCGATTACCGGTAACGGCGTACTGCACGATAATGTGCAGTGAATACACTTGACTTGAGCATTCCTAGTTTTCATCCTCTTTCTCTGTACGTTTACCATTCTTTTGCTCAGAGGTTGATGCGCTTGCTGTTTCCTGAGCAGCTCTTCTTTTCTCCACCCTAGAGGCCCGCTTCTTCTCTTCTTCCGTCGACATCTTTTTGCGTTAAAACTGATTAAGTCAGTGTTTGTGTTGCAATTACTTAGTACATTTTCCTTAATCTTTCACTTAAGCTGGTACTTAAGTTTTCAATCTGCCTCAGTAATGATTTAAAATATGAAGAGGTAGGGGAAGTGACAGCAAAGGTGGGAGGGATGAGAATGGCGCCTGTACGCATGCTCCACACCGCCGCCCTGCTGGCCACTGCCGAGAGTTGATTCTATAATATAATAAAATAAAAATAAAAAGAGGAATAACCTTGGAGGTCAATCATCATCCTGAAAGCAGATAGTAGACGTCACGTAGTATATGTGTACCAAATTTCAGGTCAATAGTTCAAATGGTTCGCGAGCTACAGGCGATTTAAAATCCTGGACAGACAAACAGACAGCCGGTGGTAGCATATTATATAAGATGATAAGAGGATGTGGTTTAGGCAGAGATTTGAAGAGAATTACATTAAAGATATGGAATAAGGAAGGAAACTGCTCAGGTGTCTGCAGGTTTTGGTTTTGATTGACTTGAAATGTTTTCAAAAGTGAAGCCTTTAAAGTAAGTTATAACCAGGGTGAGAAATTTCTGTAATAATCTCAGTGGCCTGATTGACATGTTCAAAATTTGTGCAGCATGTTGAGTAGTGCTGGGCAGTATGACCAAAATTCTATATCACGGTATTTTTCAAAATTATCCCGGTTTCACAGTGTTGGACTGCATTTTTTTCTCATGCATGAGTGGATGTTAAGCACATTTTCCACTGCAATTACTGGCTAAGAATAACCTGTTCCACTGTCATGAGAATTGTACATTGTACAAAAAAAACATTTTAATGTGTACACAAGTATTAATATAGGTTTGCATGGCCCCATAGAGTGGTAGTTTTCAAGGGGGTGGCACTAATGAATAGAAGGAATCGCATTGCATGACAGTTGTAGCCAAAATATAGAACCTTTTTATTGAACAAATTTTGCAAACAACTTAAACTAAAATTTTGACAACATATTTTCAACCATCCAAAGAGGTGTTTAGACTATCCAGAGGTGCTTGTCAAAAGTTGTATTGCACTGAACATGTCTTAGAAAAGGAATAAATAGTAAATATTTTTTGTAAACCAACTACACTTTGTTAATGTTAACAATCTCTGTCCACTGACATGTTAAAGTGACTTTTTAAACAACTTTACCATCATTACACTGCACAAAATTTAAACTAATAACTAACAACAATACAATAAATAATAGTGTAACTTCCAGTAATAATATTACTTCCAAGACTTCAAAGCGTAGGTGCATTACACAGTATTCACCAAATAAAAATAAAATAAAACAAGTGCAACTTGGTGATGACATCTTTACCAACTGAACCATCATTTAAGGCAAACTGCATTAATATGGACCTTGCTTCAAGCTAAGCTATATACATAAATAATAAAAGTGCAACTTGCATTTATAATGCTATTTATGGTATAGCACTACAGAAGCGTATTAGGGCCACAGTGAAGAAAAAAACCCTTTATGTCGAGATTAAAGTCGACATTTCCACTTTATTCTCATAGTTTATTTTGTCATTAAAGTAGCAGGTCGTAAACTAAACTTCATCCTAAAATCAATGTTAAATTTACTAGATTTTCTCAAATCCCGTCATAAGTTAATGTAGCACATTAAATGCTTTGTGTTAAGTGTTCCCCGACTCAGTTGATAATCGCTGTATGCGCTTCTTAAACTGACTTCCTCTACTCTAAGAGGAGGCACCAGCAGCAATCGCCGCACAGAATACATTCACTTCATGATATTCCTGCTCTCAGAAAATGTAGAATGCAAAGATAAATTTTCATGACGAAATGCGTTAAAGCAGGTATTAAACATACATGGTAGTGCTGCTCCCTCACATTAAGGGGTCCCCAGGTGTACGTTCAGTGTAGAGAACTTTATGGCAAGTGTGACGAGGCTCCAAAAAACTGGATGTATGAATGGATATCGCACAGGTTTAACTTAAATATTGTGTAAATATTGGGTTTGTGATCTGGTGGTTGGAGACACGAACACTGAATCCAATGGATGTTCTTCTGAGCAGGCTTTCTTTATTGCATACATGCTGTCTGTCTGACAAACCAAACCCCAAATTCATATCATTCCTTTTTCTTTCTCCACATAACCAATCACCACACGATAAATGTCTTTGTGAAATTAAAAGTAGTTAGAAACTTAGACCACGTAGTGTTCAGAACTAAAAAATCTTCATTATACATGTTTAATTATGCCGTCCATTCAGAGTTGCGCCCATCCCAGCAAGCATTGTGTGAGGCTGGAACAAATCCTGAACGTGGCGCCAGCACATCGCAGGATGAATATGAGCAACACATACACTTGCAGGGTTAATATAACGTAACAACATCAGCCATCCTACATGACTTTGAAAGGAAACTGAAGCACGCTGAGTAATCCCAGCAGAAAAACATGCAACTTCAAAGCAAGGAACACCCGGGACACCATTGCTGCGAGGCAGCAGTGCAACCTTCACGGCACTGTGCCCCCACATGGCTAATACATGCTTTAATGCATTTCATCATGAAAATTATATCAAGTATTTATCTTAGCATTCTAAATGTTCAGGGAGCAGGAATATCATGAAATTAATGTATTCTGTGTGCTGCCTGCACCTCCTCTTAGTACAAGAGGAACTCAGTTTAAGAAGCACGTAGTGATTAACATGGCTCGGGGAACACAACACAAAGCATTTAATGTGCTACATAACTTATGACGGGGTTTGAGTAAATCTAGTAAATTAAATATTCATTTTAAGATGAAGTTTAGCTTACGATGCTCTACTTTAATAACAAATTATGAGAATAAAGTCAACATGTTGACTTTAATCTCGACATAAACGGCGAGAATAAAGTAGAAATGTTGAGAATAAAGTCAACATGTTGTCACACTATTACACAGTACCCAGGTACATTACACTGTATTGAAAAAAATACAACAAGTACCACTTGGCTTGCAGTATTATCAAGTAGTATAGAAACAGCATTCACACATTTGAACATAATGGTACACATCCGACCTTTTAAATCCAAAGTATCTCCAGACAACAGACGTGATTCCTTATTTCTGTTTCATTATTTTCAACTTTATAATCTGCTACAGCTTCAGTTTCGGAATGTTCTCTGTCCATTTTAACCACGCAATACCTCCACTACCGCATGTACTCCAGTGCACTAGTGATGGGTCGTTCTTGAACGATTCGTTCATTTTGAACGAATCTTTACTGTGACTCGGGAAGAACGAGTCGTCTCGTGGGAGTGATTCGTTCAGTCGCGCATGCGCATTTGCATAACTTTCTATAGTTTTTTTCGAGTCTGCAGGTTTTTCGAGTCGTTCGTTCATCACGTGACAGCCCCATAAGCTTAACCAACTCAGTCTGAGCTGGAAAGAGAATTGATTAGTTCATCTCTCGAGTCTTCGGGTTTGAGTCGTTCGTTCATCACGTGACAGCCCCATAAGCTTAACCTATGCAGTCTGAGCCGGAAAGAGAATTGATTAGTTCTTTCCTCGAGTCTTTCGAGTCGTTCGTTCTTTTGTCACGTGACCACTTACCGGCTCAGTAGTAGCGAATCATAGACTAAAGACCCAGGTAAACAATGAATTAATATTTTCTGTTTCTTATAGCATTATAGTTTTGTCTTGTTTGTAGTGTGATCAACATTTGTGTAAGCAGTAGATGTGTTAGGGAGGTAACAGGTAACATTTTAATTATATTTTGCTAAAATGAACGAAATGAACGAAATGACTTGAAAAAAGATTCGTTCATTTTGCTGAACGAGACTCAAAGGTCCGAGTCGGTAATACGATCCAAACTTCCCATCACTACAATGCACGCCTGTTTAGCGGTGTAGCAGTGAAAAAGAGCCCCCGCATTACACCGGTGTAGTAGTGAAAAAGGTCCCCCTTAACCAGTTTCTACGTTCCAAACGTTGTTTAGGCAATTTAAACCGATGTTGCGGTATAAGAAAAATCCATACCATAACAAAAATAAAAAGCAGTTTTTGGTATGAACCGGTATACCGCCCAGCACTAATGGTGAGGTATGTGAGAATGCAGCCACTCATTTTTTCAGTGCACTTGGTAATGCACTGTAGCTGGTTTTTGAACTGTGCACTAGTGGTGCCAAACCAACTGACAAAGTGGTATCATGCGTTCACTTCAGGCTTTGTAGATCAGATCTCTTTGTGGATGGGTTGTGCAATGCTGAGCTTCTTGAGTTGTTTTAAAAATGAAAAGATAGATAGATAGATAGATAGATAGATAGATAGATAGATAGATAGATAGATAGATAGATAGATAGATAGATAGATAGATAGATAGATAGATAGATAGATAGATAGATAGATAGATAGATAGATAGATAGATAGATAGATAGATAGATAGATAGATAGATAGATAGATACTTTATTAATCCCAAGGGGAAATTCACATACTCCAGCAGTAGCATACTGATAATAACAATATTAAATTAAAGAGTGATAACAATGCAGGTATACAGACAGACAATAACTTTGTGTAATTTTAACTTTTACCAAAGGGTGGAATTGAAGAATCAAATAGTGCGGGGGAGGAACGATCTCCTCAGTCTGTCAGTGGAGCAGGACAGTGACAGCAGTCTGTCGCTGAAGCTGCTCCTCTGTCTGGAGATAATCCTGTTCAGTGGATGCAGTGGATTCTCCATTATTGACAGGAGCCTGCTCAGTGCCCATCGCTCTGCCATGGATGTCAAACTGTCCAGCTCCGTTCCTCACCAGTTTGTCCAGGCGTGAGGCGTCCCTCTTCTTTATGCTGCTTCCCCAGCACACCACCACATAGAAGAGGGCGCTCGCCACAACCGTCTGATAGAACATCTGCAGCATCTTATTGCAGATGTTGAAGGATGCCAGCCTTCTAAGGACATGCACTGGACTTTTTTGTGATAGAAACAATGTCTTTCTTCCAGTGAAAAGTGCCGGAGATGATACTTTCCATGAATCTGAAGGTGGAAATGCTTTCTATCTACTGGACAAATGCTTTCAGAGCTATTTGTTAATATTATAATAATTATATGGAATTATTCAAAATATTGGCAATTATTTTTTGTTTTTGGTTTTTTTTTGGAATTTAATTATTACATTTTTATTATCAATTTACTTTAAATTACTAAAATATTAGCTAATTAGTTAAGATTTGAATCTGGGGAGATATTTATCACTGTGACCATGACTCTTGAAATGGGTAGAAAGTGTGAGATCAAAATTTAAAGAGAAGACCAGTTTTTGTTTTTGACTTAATAAAAAGCCTTTTAATCCTTTAAGAGTAGCAAATACCCAGTGTATCAGTAGCTTTATTTTTATATTTAAATCCCCTAAGAGTATTTCAGTCGGCACCCTCCCCATTTAGGATAAATGTTTGACAGAACCTAGCCAGCCAACGGTTTTGACTTTCATGCTTATCATCTTGAGGTAAATCAAAGAAAATGAATAAATGGATGTTATAATCAGGGGATTCTAAGCAGCCATTTGTCTAATAATGGTTCCTAATGTATATAATGTACTCCTTAACTGCACGCTGCCACATTTGGCCTTGAGAATGAAGAGTTTCAAATTTTTATTCAAGATTGCCCAGCCATCATGCTTTTTACCTTTGACAAGTACTTAAGGATTAATTTAAAGGGAGGCGATACAGACAATTAAAGGAGCTGTACAGTGCTGGAAGTGACACCATTAAAAACGACACCTAATATTAAACAGCAAATACTTATTTGACGTAATTTGAACTGAAAAGGGACATAAGGTGGGCCTAGAGTATACTGGTGGTCTGGCCATTCCAGCCAGTAGTCCGCAATATGATAAGCCTTGAACTCTTCTTGTCAGTGCTGTCAATCAGTCTTTGTTTTATATTGCATCTTTCACATTGGGCACCTTGACACAAGGAATATTACAAAAACGCAATAGTACAAGTTAGATTATAGTAGTAATTAGATAAATGTATAAAAAAAATCAAAATAATAGATAAATTCAAAGAGAATAAAGACGCAATGAGTGGTGCCTAATTACATGCCAGCATGGCAAATAAAGACATAAGAAATAAATGTCCATTGGTGGTGATTGACTATGTGAATTAATTAACAGCAAACTATCAGTATGGGAGGAGAAGAAGAGTCAGTTATAAATAGAACAAGTAAGATGGGAAATGTTGGTTGGTTAGCAACTCTAAACTGGCAATACTTGAGTGAATGTGGATTGCCTTGTGGGTATTTTCTGTGATGAACTGGCATCCAGTTCAGGATTGGCTTGCATTTTGCTTCCCTGGCTTCAAGAATTGTCTGTAAACCTCTATTAGATGAGATGGATTAAGAAAACTGATGACATACAAAAAGCACATTTCTAAAGACACTTTCATTGAGCTCAAAAAGATCAAGCCATCTAAGAAGAAGGGACACCTTTGTGTACTGCTTGCAAAAGGTGACAGCAGCTTTTAGATGGAATGGAATCAGAAGATGGCATAGAGATGTCAGAGTTCATGCAGGTTCATAACTGGCAAGACAATAATCAAATAAACAAGGTTTGGTGTGTGTGGCCAGCTTTGTAAAATGCAGGTCAAAAAGAATACATTTAACCTGAGCTAAGAAACACAAGATGTAAATCCTAATCACAGATTAAAAGGCCGTTACCAGTAATTTTAAAACAAACAACATAAAATGATGCAAAGTTTTTATTTATTTTTTTTGTGAGTGCAATTTTGGATGACCAGCAATGTGTGGTAAAGGCTTTTAAAAAGGTGACATCATGACACGTGATCTCCGGGGATCCACATCCCAGCAATGGGGCATTGCATCCTAGCAAATAGTCTCCAATCTGCTGGCGTCCATAATCTGTGCCGTGAGAGAAAGCAAATTATACTTCACAATTTTATAAATGTAAGGAAACGAAAAAATATAACTACTAGATTTCTTGACCTCAGAAATTCTAAACCGCATGGTTCAAATAATTTTTAGAGGACAAGGAACAGGTGGAAAAACACTTGTTTTCCACACTCTGTACTATTACTACTAATAATAATAACTTAGGGGGCTTCGCTCGCCCACCCCCGGGATTGGTTAACTGGATATACTGTACAATTTAAAGAGATTGTTATTTTCTTGAGAATTATTACATATGCATTATTTTCACTTTTACTTTAATACTTCATCCATCCATCCATTTTTCCAACCCGCTGAATCCGAACACAGGGTCACGGGGGTCTGTTGGAGCCAATCCTAGCCAACACAGGACGCAAGGCAGGGCGCCAACCCACTGCAGGACACACACACACAAACACACACACCAAGCACACACTAGGGACAATTTAGAATCTCCAATCGACCTAACCTGCATGTCTTGGGACTGTGGGAGGAAACCCACGCAGACACGGGGAGAACATGCGAACCCGGGTCTCCTAACTGTGAGGCAGCAGCGCTACCACTGCGCCACCGTGCCGCCCCCTTTAATACTTCAGCAAAAACAATTTTTGGAATTAGCTTTTCTTCAAGATTGCATTCAATTTTGATTCCATGTTTGGACTTACATCGTGACAATCCAACGTATAACTGCCCGTGAGTGAATTTAGTTTCTTTATCTCAAATAAATTACCCAACTTTTTCGAATTTTTGTCCCTGCTCTTTCTTCTATGTTTAGTCGGTGATGTGTCTAGAACCTATAAAATTATTTTCCTGATAAAATTTATAAGAGCTGAGAACACAGGAAGTGTGCCTGACAAAGGCATTCACACAACTGAGAGGGTAGATGACCGTGGTCTTGTTTGAAAATGGTTGTAAGTAGGGCGTGACTTGAAAGAATCTCATGTTAAAAGTCTCCGTCTCACGGGATTTCTTTCCAAAACGTCACATCTCATCCCAAGATTTTTTATTATAATAGAGAGAGATAACTTAAAGTATTCATATAGTACCTTTCCCATGCTCAAAGTATCGCACAAATATTCATAATAGTGCAAAAAGAATAAAAGAATTGATAAAGACCAAACAAATAACAATGGGTACAGACTAATATCAAACAATAAACATCAAGTACAGTAATAGATGAATGCATTACTTGTTACTTTCAGTATGCACTGCAGTACATGTTGTGAACTTGAGTTTGCATTCCTGCTCGTGCTGTGTAGGAATCACTGCATGAGTGAAATGAGAAGCACTCACTTTCTCTACTGCAAGCATAGGTTTGTGTGTGAGTGGATCAGAAATGGTCTGAATCTCTTTCTCGGCCAGTTTATGATTGCTTCCATTGGGGCTCAGATAAGCAATAATTCCCCATCTACTATACTGATAAGATAGAATGAGTGTACGGACGGATGAATGCAGAGGAAGATGAAATGTGCCTCCCTACTTGCTAAAGTAATGGATTGCTAATTCAAAGTCAAAGTGAACTTAATTGCCATCTCAACCATATACAAGTATACAGATAGACGAAATTGTGAAGCTCAGGGTCCACAAAATGACGTGCAAATAATAAATAAAAAATAGAATTAAAATTTAAATTTAAAATTAAAACACAAACAAGACAAGACATTGTGCAAAGACAAGACAAAGAAGTAGCAGCAATATTGACGTGTAGTTAGCAATATGAACATTGATGCAATGTATGGTATTTGCAATCTAGATACATAAATATAGTCAAAAGATATGTAATATAATAAATAAATAATAGATATAGATAATATATAAATCATCAGTGTATGATAATAGTTGTTTAAGACGTGTAAACAATGACAGGTCAGAATGTTTCACAGCAGAAGGATAACAAGAGTGTCAAAATACTTAAAGGTCAGTATGAGATTTTCAGTTCTTTTCTACCTGCACACTCGTCTTTACAGGACAGGGGCTCACATGTATAAAAGATTTGTTTTTAGAGGTGGTTGAGTGGTGTTAAGGAGTCTAACAGCTTGGGGGTAAAAACTCTCCTGCAGCCTGGCAGATCTGGCTCTGATGCTGCAGTATCTTCTCTTGGATGGCAGAAGTGTGAAAAGTCCATGTGAGGGGTGTAAGGGGTCCTGCACAATACTGCAGGCCTTGTGGACACTATGTTTGTAAAATAGATAGATAGATAGATAGATAGATAGATAGATAGATAGATAGATAGATAGATAGATAGATAGATAGATAGATAGATAGATAGATAGATAGATAGATAGATAGATAGATAGATAGATACTTTATTAATCCCAATGGGAAATTCACGTTCTTCAGCAGCAGCATACTGATACAATAAATAATATTAAATTAAAGAATGATAATAATGCAGGTGAAAAACAGACAATAACTATGTATAATGTTGAATGTTAACGTTTACCCCCATGGGTGGAATTAAAGAGTCGCATAGTTTGGGGGAGGAACGATCTCCTCAATCTGTCAGTGGAGCAGGACAGTGACAGCAATCTGTCGCTGAAGCTGCTCTTCTGTCTGGAGATGATACTATTAAGTGGATGCAGTGGATTCTCCATAATTGATAGGAGCCTGCTGAGCGCCCTTCGCTCTGCCACAGATGTTAAACTGTCAAGCTCCATGCCAACAATAAAGCTTGCCTTCCTCACCAGTTTGTCCAGACGTGAGGCGTCTTTCCTCTTAATGCTGCCTCCCCAGCACACCACTGCGTAGAAGAGGGCGCTCGCCACAACTGTCTGATAGAACATCTGCAGCATCTTATTGCAGATGTTGAAGGATGCCAGCCTTCTAAGGTAGTATAACCGGCTCTGTCCTTTCTTACACAGCGCATCAGTATTGGCAGTCCAGTCTAATTTATCATCCAGCTGCACTCCCAGATATTTATAGGTCTAATATGTCCTGTAGTGAAGGGAGAGGCACCCCAATAATGTTCTCTGCTGTCTTCACTATCCTTTGCAGGCACTTGCGGTCAGATATGTTGCAGTTGCCATACCAGACAGTGATGCAGCTGGTCAGAACACTCTCAATGGTGCCTCTGTAGAACATGGTGAGGATGGAAGGGGGAAGACTTGCTCGCTTCAGCCGCCTCTGCTGGGCTTTCTTTTTTAGTGATGAGGTGTTATGTGTCCATGTAAGTTCCTCAGTTACATGCACACCGAGGAATTTGGTACTCCTAACAGTCTCCACATCTTAACCGTTGATGCTGAGTGGGATGTGGGTAGGATGCTAAAGAGTAGTCTGAGACAAAGCCAGAAGTTGATACACAAGAAGAGAGATTGATTATTAGCATTAAAAAGAAAAAAAACAAAAAAAAGCAAAGTGAGAATGAAGCCAACATCAAAAGCAGAAAACCATTCCCTTATTTATTTTTGCTTGATATAAGCCATTTTAGAAGTCTTTCCTTTAACAATTTCGCTTTAAAATTCAGATTTGTACGCACGGGCATTTTTCTATTATGGATCTTATGAGGTCTCACTGCACATGCATCCTGTGCCTGGCAACCATGCAGCATTGATGCAACCGAAAATACAAGATGATGGCACCCATGAGAATAGCCACATAAAATGGTGATGCAGTGTCATTATTAAATCAACAAAAAAATATTCTAACAAAAAAAATAAATTGTAAAGACACATAAATCTAATTCAAATATCTTATTGACAAGAATGACTTACTTTACTGCCTGTGTTACCACTGTAAGACAGTTAAACAATTTTATAAGCAGCTGTAAAGTATCTTGGAATGTTATTCACTAGGATAAAGCATATCATGGCCCTGCCAGCTCCCGCAATGTAGAAATATTGAAAGAGTAGTATACGGTACTTGACTAATGTCTTGAGAAGGACTTCACTATACTTAAAGCACTATATAATATCAAAGTTTTTATTTTCGTTCCCTCTAAACATTCTATGTAACATTCAGAATGTTACTTTACTTGCCAGAACTCATCACAAGCATAAACATTCTCAAACCTGGCTTATCACTAACAATAGAGTATTCCAACATTTTGGTGCATAAAAACAAAATGCCATCTTTCTAGTATTTTTATGATTAACCCTCAGAAAAATAAGCAAGGTAGTGTTAGAGAATGTAAGACTGGTGAGTGGTGGCTCTGAGGCTAGGGATCTGCACTGGGAATCAGAAGGTTGCCGGTTTGAATCCCATAAATGCCAAAAGAGGCTCTGCTCTGTTGGGGCCTTGAGCAAGGTCCTTAACTTGCAATTGCTAAGCACTTTGAGTAGTGAGAAAAGCGCTATATAAATGCAAAGAATTAGTTATTATTATTATTATTAGGAAGGTCAGGGGTCAAGTGCACCAAAATATAAAATCAGATTTTTGTTTTATTTGGTTAAGATTCATGCTGCTGCATTTTGGACTTAACTGTAGCTAGGGAATCCATTCTCGGACATTTTTCATTTCTGCATTCCCGGGAATTACAGCAGTTTCAAACGGGAATGGCCAAGCTCGCATATATAGTGTGTAAAAGTGTAAAAAATCGATCAAGAAATAATTATAGTTGAAAATAATTAAGTGGCATGGTTTTTTGGCCCACGATGTAGTGTGTTGCTCATTAATTCAGTCAACACAAGACCAGCAGCAGTCAGTCTCCCGGCTCCCACTAAGACTGAGCACAGTGGACTGGGAGGGGTCTGCACTCTACAGCTCACGAATGCCGGGAAGGGGCAGAGTTCATTGACGTCTATGCTGTTGACAGCTTTGAACAGCAACTTGAAATTGCAATGCGTCAGTCTGTTGCATCCGCATTATTTGTGCCAAGAAACTTGCCATCACAGAATGATGACAAGAAACTGGATGCATCAGTAAAAGCTGAAATGGTGGTGTTTCAGAGCAACGGCAAGCGCGGGCGTTGTTTAGAACAAGTGTATCAGTATAATAATAATAATTCATTACATTTATATAGCGCTTTTCTCAGTACTCAAAGTGCTATCCACACAGGGAGGAACCGGGAAGCGAACCCACAATCTTCCACAATCTCCTTACTGCAAAGCAGCAGCACTACCACTCCGCCACCTGTGAGGAGTATCTGATGACTGTGCCGCCTACTTCAGTGGAGGCAGAGCGTGCTTTCTCAGCGGCTGGCGTACTCTGCACGAAGGTGTGCTCTCGCCTGGACGACCGCACACTCGACACGTTGTGCTTTCTACGCTCTTATTACCGCAACTAACTAGATACATGTACTTATATGACAGCATGAACTGCTTGTAGATAATGTTAGTCTTTTATTGGTGTCAACATATTGCAGTAGTTATATTAAAAATAAGTGTCGGTCATTCTAAAACCGTTCACATGTGAGATACCCGTGCACTGTGTCGTCCCCAGGAGCCTGGGATTCCCGGGAATGACATGCGGGATTCCCGAATTCCTTTGAATGGATAAACCCGTCTGGAAATGGATTCCCTAACTGTAGCTGAGCTGTATGTTCTTTAGATGTTCCTGAAAGCAGTGCATTACAATAATCTATAGCAAAGATTACCTTCTCATCGTGCAATGATTTAAGAGATCTAACTCATGCAATGTGTCTTAAGTAAAGAACACAGTCTAAGGCCCTATTCAGACGGGATTAGATTTACATCAGGAGGTGGAGTACAGTGATCATTAGCAGGTAATCGTAATTTTAGTCCCATCCAAATCACTCATTCATTAATTTTGTGTAGACATTCATATCTCAGTAAAGATTATGGAGACTTTTACCTTCTATTAAAAGTTCATAAAAAATAAACCCAGAATAAACTAGTCCTGTGCGAATTGACATGTCAATAAAATTCCAACATTTGAGTGATTTGGACTGGACTAAAATCACAGAGTCCTCCAGTAATAATTACTTTACCCACTGCCTTAAGTGGAAAAAAGCACTGCCTCTACCCCTTGTTGTTCACGCTGATTAACAGAGTGGTGGGGTATCCCCTTCGAGATCCATAGCCATGCTAATTTATATAAGAAAGCAGGGGTGTGGTGTCCCCCTTAGTGGTGCGAATGGACATATTGTAATACATAAGTATTGCTAATATGGTCCGAACTGACTGTACACATCAGTACACATACAGTGCATCCGGAAAGTATTCACAGCGCATCACTTTTTCCACATTTTGTTATGTTACAGCCTTATTCCAAAATGGATTAAATTCATTTTTTTCCTTAGAATTCTACACACAACACCCCATAATGACAACGTGAAAAAAGTTTATTTGAGGTTTTTGCTATTTTATTAAAAATAAAAAAACTGAGAAATCCCATGTCCATAAGTATTCACAGCCTTTGCTCAATACTTTGTCGATGCACCTTTGGCAGCAATTCCAGCCTCAAGTCTTTTTGAATATGATGCCACAAGCTTGGCACACCTATCCTTGGCCAGTTTCGCCCATTCCTCTTTGCAGCACCTCTCAAGCTCCATCAGGTTGGATGGGAAGCGTCGGTGCACAGCCATTTTAAGATCTCTCCAGAGATGTTCAATTGGATTCAAGTCTGGGCTCTGGCTGGGCCACTCAAGGACATTCACAGAGTTGTCCTGAAGCCACTCCTTTGATATCTTGGCTGTGTGCTTAGGGTCGTTGTCCTGCTGAAAGATGAACCGTCACCCCAGTCTGAGGTCAAGAGCGCTCTGGAGCAGGTTTTCATCCAGGATGTCTCTGTACATTGCTGCAGTCATCTTTCCCTTTATCCTGACTAGTCTCCCAGTCCCTGCCACTGAAAAACATCCCCATAGCATGAGGCTGCCACCACCATGCTTCACTGTAGGGATGGTGCCTGGTTTCCTCCAAACGTGACACTTGGCATTCACACCAAAGAGTTCAATCTTTGTCTCATCAGACCAGAGAATTTTCTTTCTCATGGTCTGAGAGTCCTTCAGGTGCCTTTTGGCAAACTCCAGGTGGGCTGCCATGTGCCTTTTACTAAGGAGTGGCTTCCGTCTGGCCACTCTACCATACAGGCCTGATTGGTGGATTGCTGCAGAGATGGTTGTCCTTCTGGAAGGTTCTCTTCTCTCCACAGAGGACCTGTGGAGCTCTGACAGAGTGACCATCGGGTTCTTGGTCACTTCTCTGACTAAGGCCCTTCTCCCCCGATCGCTCAGTTTAGATGGCCGGCCAGCTCTAGGAAGAGTCCTGGTGGTTTCGAACTTCTTCCACTTATGGATGATGGAGGCCACTGTACTCATTGGGACCTTCAAAGCAGCAGAAATTTTTCTATAACCTTCCCCAGATGTGTGCCTCGAGACAATCCTGTCTCAGAGGTCTACAGACAATTCCTTTGACTTCATGCTTGGTTTGTGCTCTGACATGAACTGTCATGTGTGGGACCTTATATAGACAGGTGTGTGCCTTTCCAAATCATGTCCAATCAACTGAATTTACCACAGGTGGACTCCTATGAAGCTGCAGAAACATCTCAGGGATGATCAGGGGAAACAGGATGGACCTGAGCTCAATTTCGAGCTTCACGGAAAAGGCTGTGAATACTTATGTACATGTGCTTTCTCAGTTTTTTTATTTTTAATAAATTTGCAAAAACCTCAAGTAAACTTTTTTCACGTTGTCATTATGGGGTGTTGTGTGTAGAATTGTGAGGAAAAAAATGAATTGAATCCATTTTGGAATAAGGCTGTAACATAACAAAATGTGGAAAAAGTGATGCGCTGTGAATACTTTCCAGATGCAGTGTATATTACCTATGGGGTATCATAAACCAAGAATGGGGAAACTCTGATACAGTGTATGGGTGAGTCCCGGCTCACTTCAAGCCACCTCCTGTTGTAAAATCAATTTGGTCTGAATAGGACTTTAGTAATGTTTAATGTGTGATTTGAAATTTAGCTCTGAATGCAAGTGGTGCCTAGATTCTTTACTTATTTGTAAAGCCAGATAGTCTGATTATTTCTAAAGTCTTCATTTATTTTTTGCTGCCAATAAATACAATTTCTCTTTTTTTCTTTGATAAGTTTTAGAAAGTTATCACTAATCTACTTGTTGATGTTGGTAAGATAATGGGTAGAAGAATATCAGACTCTGAGTTTTCTGCTAGTATGGCTAAAAAATCTGTATGTCGTCTGAATAGCTGTGGTATGTTTTGAAATGATGCAACCTAATGGGAGCGTGAAGAGAGAGAATAACAAGAGGCCCAAAGTAGATCCCTGTGACACACCATGCACAACATCATGGATTGCTGACATATAATCACACAACTGAAAACAAAATTCTTTGTGTTGTATAAGAATGAAATCCACTCAAGGCACTGTTAAAAAAAGCCCACCAACTGTTTAAGGGGGTTAATAATAATCAATGGTATCCAATGCTATGCTCAAATCTCATAGAACAAGAAATGCTAAATTATATGAATCAGCATTAATCAGCAAGCCATTAACAAAACAGTTTCTGTAATATAATTTGGTCTCAGACATTATTTATTCAGGATAAGATTTTATTTACGTAGCCCACTTCATTGTTGAAAAATGACCTTTTCTAGATTTTTACCTTGAAAAGACAAGTTTAAAGTTGTCCAAGACAGAAACATCAAGATTATTTTTCTTAAGTAGTGGCTTACCTACTGCAGCTTTTAGACATTCAAGAAAAATGCTTGATTCCATTGAGCAATTAACTTTATCAGATATATTGTTGCATAATGATTCAGACTTCTTTATAATGGCTTATAGTGACTGGACACACACAGATGGCAAGGATCAGTTAGGCTTATTTTAGTAAAGGAGTTTAGTTCACTTTGTTCACTACATTGAGGTTTGTTTGTTCTTGATGTCTGAGGTATACTGAGACCTATGTTATAACTGTATCTAATTTGTACCTGCTAGGATGCTGCAACTTACCTCACATTTTTTGACTGTTTAAATATCCATTCCACCGACTGACCCAAGTGCAATGGACGTCGAGTCTTTCATAAATTTAAAGAAATATGATTGTCTCTCGAATCAAACTAAAACATTACATTTGTTGATGTGAGCTTTCAAAATGTCATAGTGGATTGTTAATTTAGTCTTTCTCCATTTTTTGTTAAATCATGTAGCACTTTCTATTAAATGTCTCATTTTCACGGCACTAGAGCCGTGGTTGATTATTTAACACGTGTTTCAAAGGCATCAATGTCTGCCACTTCCTTTGTACATCATTGGCTATATTACAGTACCAGAATAATCTTATTATTATTTTTAGAAAGTGAAACATTAGCTGCTGCGCCAAAAAAGTCTGTTAAAAAACATGGCCCCAGTAAAAAGACATTTTGACTCTGAAGAAAATACAGTAATGATTGGATAAACTGATATCCATTATGATCTAAAGCATGGTCCCCTTACTGTGTAGACTGCTAACACTTGTTGAGTAAGATCACAAACATTCCAAAGGTTTATAAATGCTGTAGCTTTCAGAGCACAAAGATTATCAACATATAAGGTGAAGTTGCCTACATTTAGAAAATTGTCAGAACTCGTTATTATAACATACTAGGGGGCTACGCCCCCCTGCTCGCTTCACTTGCCCACCCCCAGGTTTGGTTAACCAGATAAACAATTTAAAGAGATTGTTATTTTCATGGGAATTGTTACATACTGTTTCAATTCTATGTTGCATTGCTTCTCCGTGATCATAAATATACAACTGACCGAATTGTAGTTTCTTCGAAATTAAACTTGTCGTTGCTTTAATTGTTGCGGGACCACAGATTCTCATAGTGTATGGTCCATTATTGTGTAAATCTACATTTTGAGCATTGAATGATGCGATCACGAAATGTTTATTGTAGACTCAGATATTTTGCCTGTAGTATTTGTGAATTTCACTTTCACCAAACAACAAATCTTTTAATTCTCGTGGATGCGCCTCTTCATTGGGAGGCAACACTGCTTTCCCTGATGGCAACACGAATTACAACTCTCCGACTTAAACTTTAAAGCCTTACAATATCTACATACTTCTGACATATCACCTATGTCCATATATTCAATCTCTTTTTGCTGTTCCGTTATTTCACCGAGTAATAATTTCCGTTTGTTTGTGCTGATGCGATTTTTACTTTCTTGTTTTTGATACTTTCGAATTTTACTACTTTCATATCCTTTAACGGGCGGCATGGTGGCGCAGTGGTAGCGCTGCTGCCTTGCAGTTAGGAGACCCGGGTTCACTTCCCGGGTCCTCCATGCATGGAGTTTGCATGTTCTCCCCGTGTCTGCGTGGGGCGCTCCGGTTTCCTCCCACAGTCCAAAGACATGCAGGTTAGGTGGATTGGTGATTCTAAATTGGCCCTAGTGTGTGCTTGGTGTGTGGGTGTGTTTGTGTGTGTCCTGTGGTGGGTTGGCACCCTGCCCGGGATTGGTTCCTGCCTTGTGCCCTGTGTTGGCTGGGATTGGCTCCAGCAGACCCCCGTGACCCTGTGTTCGGATTCAGCGGGTTGGATAATGGATGGATGGATATCCTTTAACTTGCTCTGCATGTGTCAGAAGGGGACCTTGTTTTTCGATTTCCTGGATAATCCAGTTACTGATTGTGTCAGGGTTGTTTGTGTAGGTATTTGCTGTCTTGCAAAGGAGTCACCGCTTTGAAGTCTGGCCTTGGAGGATGTCTGTATTTACCTGAAATTAACATGTTTGACAATATTGGTTTCTAATCAGCAGATCTGTACTCATTAATGTTTGGTAACAATACATTTTGTTAACTTGTGTTTTCATTAATTGTTAAACCCAGAAAATTTAGATGTGCCATTGATTAAATTGATTGTCCAAGACTGACAACAGCAGGGACTGAAGGAGATTTAAACTCCTGGGCAGCAGAAGGCAGGGGGGACAGTCCACAGAAAATGCTGCCAAGACACTCGGACAGAGCACGGGGGCTCGCAGGCAAAAAAGGGTACGTGGTTGGCACGACGTGAGGCACAAGAACGGCAACACTTCCAGGGAGGAAGAGACAGCTCCACAAGGAGACGCCGGTTGTGGGTCCAGCAAGAGAGGGAAGCCGCATGAAAGGACCAAGAAAAGCTGACAGATGAGAAATGAGGCGTGCCTAGGTCACAGCAACACAAGGAGCCCAGAGTGGAAGAAGAAGGAACAACGAAGAGACGCTGACAGGGATGCAACAATTTGACACAACTTCTGTTGGGAAACGAGTGTCCGGGGAACAGAGTGCATCCATGGACAGTTGAACAATTAAGTGTTAGGGTAACACAGTGAGCAAACTGAACTCTGCATCACTAAAGGTTGTATCTTCCACTTCTTGCTTTTAACGGACTTTTAGAGTGTTCACTGTGTGTTTGCCTTTAAAAAAAAAGGAAATTCGTTCCTGATATGTTTAGATTTTGTTAGGTTCGTTTATCTTTTTAATGTACTTTTTATTGTCTTGTGTAATAGAACTTACTGTTGTTTTTTTCTGAAATTACTGTTGTGTCTTTCATTGTGTGTTTACTCATGGCCCAATTTAAAGAAACCTGTGTGCTATTATTGGTAAATTTCAGGAGTTCCCAGTCTCTTAATAAAACTGGGTGGCATAGTCGGATATTTAAATGGTGTCAAAGTTAGATTAACTGTAAGTGTGACCAGACACCTGTTACACATGTTTATCGCACCAACGTTTTTGAACGTCTTTATGAAGTCTTAGAACGTATAAATTTTTTAAGAGCTGGGATCACATGAAGTGTGTCTGCCAAAAGCATTCCAACCACTGAGAGGTTAGATAGCTATGATCTTGTTTTAAATTGTTTGCAAGTAAGGCGTGACGTGCAAAATTCATTGTCTCATGGGTCTTGCTTCCAAAGGTTGTAAAGTCTAGTCTCGCGGGATGTCAAAGTGTCTTTCCGAGAAGATCACGTCTCAACCCAAGATTTTTTTATTATAATAGAGAGATAATAAATTTGAAAATTCATTAATAAATGAGTCATTACATTTTGCCCGGTCAATAGTTAAAAAAAGGGAATGTGGTACTGCTTTAATGGTGACGGCAACCAAAACTGCTAAAGCTGGTATCCTTATAGCTTACATTGCTTGAGAAGATATTCAGTAAGTCACCACTTCTTTGCTCTTAATAATCCATCACTACTCAGCCACATTTTATGTAGAATTAAGAAGTCTATTTTCCTATCAGTAGTAAGATAATTTACATAAAATGTTTTACTAGTTAATGCTCTAATACTAATTAATGCCTTATTATGCATTTCAGAAGGAGGAGGATGTGTTGGTGGCTTCATATCTCTCCTTAACAGCTTGAAAGAGTGACTGGACATTCTCCTTTAGCACTTCTGACAGGCAACACTGGATGTCGTTCACACCAGTGTGCAGCACCACAGGTATGATGTCTCCGGTCCGGTGTTTCTCAGGAACTGATAACGTTTTTCTTGTGATATCAAAAATGCGGACAGCAGGGAAGCAGAAAATCACCTTTTTGTGATTAGATGTCCAAAAGTTCAAGTTCCGATCAATAGAGTCAGAAATTAAATATTAACTTGTTCCTAAAATTAGATGTGTATAACCTATTTCTAAATTGTAACAAACAGAATTTGGAATACAGTATTATGTTGCTATTTTGTTTGACTAGGGCAAGTGAAGTGCCCCATTGAACAGTTTCATACCATGTTCACAGTATTAGGGTGTTGTACTGTGTTAGCAATTATGGATGCAATGAGAAGTCAAGGAAAATGACAACTTTTATTGGCTGTTCAGTTAGCCAATAAATAGTGTCATTTTGCCTGACTTCTCATTACTAAGCTTAAAAAAGAATTGTTGAGTATTTTTGCTACTGTGAAGACTCAAATTGTTTGTTTGTACATTTACCAAAATTTAAAACCCAACCCAACCCAACCCAAAAACCAATGCCAACATGTGAAGTACAATTCCCATCAGGAAGAAGAAATATGCTGGGGCTGATGGGAGGACATCTTAATCAGCAAGCACAATTTTTTTCTACTGGCCGAAGCGAAATATCATCTAAGACACAGGTATGTGGTTTTCTTCTGAACTAATCTGTGAGTTATTTAGCTCACTGATTTATGGCCTTTGTATATCATAACGTCTTTTTGTGTTATTGTGAACTGTGTTTACCGTGTTGAATTTCCAATCAACAGTTTTTGCCCATTTATTTTAATTTAGACTCAATTCTGAAAAACGTATGAGTCCAGAAGAGGTGTATGGTGTTGCGAAACTACAAAATGCAATATTTCTTTCTCACGACCCCCCCAAAATGTTAAAAACTCCAAAACACCCTTTTTAATGAGTTTTGCAGTTGCAAAATTGCATGCAAAAAGAGGTTTAGTTTCAGTTTTGTTAAATTGTATGTAATAGAAAAGTCAGCAGTTTCTCCCACCATGACCCATTATTTTGTAATGTTTCATCTATAGATGTACTGTATTAGCCAAAGGGCCCTGCTTTGCCCAGGTATATTTGTAAAATGGGCTATAGAAAGAATGCATAGGTTTATGTGTTTTTTTAATGGTGATCGTGTTGTTATTGCCCCATCAGTCACCCCACTGCCTCTCTCTAAACTTCTCTTCTCTTGTGAGTCTTTAATTTGTTGTTTTTGAGTCTGATTGTATTTCACAATTGAGGTAACTCCTTGCTGGGTTATAAATCTTGAATGCCGTCATGTTTGACTCATCTTCTTAATGTGGACAGATCAGAGAAGAGCTGGTCAATCCATTAGGCACCAGCCTTTACCCAAGAGGCAGCGTTGATGAAAGCTAAGGCACACATGTTCTGGACACTGAGGGGAGGCGTTTATCTAAATAAGGTGGCGCATGTTCCAGCCACTGTGTACACCAAAGCGTGGTGTTTTGGTTATTCAAGTGGCGTATGCTCAGGGCCGGATTTTCCTATAGGCTAACTAGGCTTCAGCCTAGGGCCTCAAGATCAAGAGGGGCCTACATTCAAATTGTTAGCAAAATTTTATTATCTCTCATGTAATTTACAAACTTAAAAATGGAAGGTGAAAGGGCCTCATAAGTGGAATAGCCTAGGGCCTCTTTTCATATAAATCCGGCCCTGCGTATGCTCCAGGCAGTGAAGGAGCCCTCTGTCTTTGAAGTCTATAATACTGAATGCACATTATGGAAACCATTTATGTAACGCAAATGGCTCTGGACCTTTCAAATCTTCCCCCATCCACGCTATGGACATGGTATGGGCAGCATTTTAGTAGCTCAAGGGTACATCAAGGGGGACACCCCAACCCACCTAGGGTCCCATACGAGCTTTGACCAGCACTTGTTTGTAGTGCTTTAATTATGAAGAAAAGCTAATTCAGCAGAAGTTAAACAACAGCTGTTTGATTTTCATTTGTGTTGCACTGCATTTTCACTCTTGATCAAGCTTCATCCTGCAAAACTTCATAATGCTCCTTTGTACATTACAGTAGATAGAAGCAGCATGCAGCATTCTGAGAATTTTTTTCTTTTCAGGTCTGATTGGATTCCAGAATTGCAGTAATTTCTTGCTGGGTTGTATCCATGAATGCTGTCATGTATTACTCATCCTCTCAGCTCAAAATGGACAGTTTGTAGTGCTTAAATTACTGTATAAAGAAAAGTCAAGAAAGCAGGAGTTAAACAACAACCTTTTGATTCTCCTTTGTGTTGTGCAGCACTTCCACTCATGATGAGGCCTCACCTAGCAGTCTACTGTAAAAGCACACAATACTCCTTTTATATATTACAGTAGATAGGAGCAGTACTTGGAATTGCCACAGTAAGCAATATTAAGCTGGAACCCCTGGGGTCAAACTTTAGGGTTCCAGTGTAGTCTATCTTATCTGTTTGGTCCTAGAGAGCAGCTATGCAAAATTTGGTCCATATCGATCAAAGGGTTTAAGATTGTATATGGAACATACTGACAGACAGACATTCTGTTTCATATATACAGTAATCCCTCGCTATATCGCGCTTCGCCTTTCGTGGCTTCACTCCATCGCAGATTTTATATGTAAGCATATTTAAATATATATCGCAGATTTTTCGCTGCTTCGCGGGTTTCTGCGGACAATGGGTCTTTTAATTTCTGGTACATGCTTCCTCAGTTGGTTTGCTCAGTTGATTTCATGCAAGGGACGCTATTGGCAGATGGCTGAGAAGCTACCCAGCTTACTTTTCTCTTTCTCTTGCGCTGACTTTCTCTGATCCTGACGTAGGGGGATTGAGCAGGGGGGCTGTTCGCACACCTAGACGATACGGACGCTCGTCTAAAAATGCTGAAAGATTATCTTCACGTTGATATCTTTTGTGCAGCTGCTTCCTGAAACAACATGCTGCACGGTGCTTCGCATACTTAAAAGCTCGAAGGGCGCGTATTGATTTGTGCTTGAAAAACAAAACTCTGTCTCTCTCTCTCTCTCTCTTTGTCTGCTCCTGACGGAGGGGGTGTGAGCTGCCGCCTTCAACAGCTTTGTGCCGCGGTGCTTCGCATACTTAAGCCAAACAGCCCTATTGATTTGTTTGCTTTTCTCTCTATCTCTGTGACAGTCACTGCTCCTGACACGCACTCCTTTGAAGAGGAAGATATGTTTGCATTCTTTTAATTGTGAGATGGAACTGTCATCTCTGTCTTGTCATGGAGCACAGTTTAAACTTTTGAAAAAGAGACAAATGTTTGTTTGCAGTGTTTGAATAACGTTCCTGTCTCTCTACAACCTCCTGTGTTTCTGTGCAAATCTGTGACCCAAGCATGACAATATAAAAATAACCATATAAACATATGGTTTCTACTTCGCAGATTTTCTTATTTCGCGGGTGGCTCTGGAACGCAACCCCCGCGATGGAGGAGGGATTACTGTATATCTGTATATATATATATATATGTATATATATATATGTATATATATATATACGTATGTATATATTGTGAAGAAAAGACAACACTCTCATAAAGATTTGGGGTTTTGAGCCCCATATACTGAATGCCAACAGAAACTATGGTCAATAGTTTCAAAAAAACATTGGACGTTGAAGGGTAGGCAGACGGACAGTTTATAGGGGTGGACCGGAAATTAAAACGTGGAATGCTGGATAAATCGTGGTGGTGGATGGGAGTCTGACGTCATCTTTGGGGAAGCAGAGGGAATAACGGAACCTGGAACTGGTGCAGCTCTGTGAAACGTCTGGGTGAAATTATGGCAGCGGCATCTCGGTCTTTCTGAGGAAACAAAGAGAGACAGGTTAGTACGCTGCCATTGTCCCCTGGCACGGCTTTCTGTGGTGCAAATCGAGTCCTTAATCTGCTCCCCAAGTGCTCGTGCATGACAATATATATATATATTATGTATATACTAGGGGGCTTTGCCCCCTACTCGCTTCGCTCGCCAACCCCTGTGCCTGTACTAAGCGTTAGCCTCTTTGCAGTTCTGCCATTTGCGTATGGGGATGTGGATTTAAAACAGATTGTTATTATCATGGGAATTGTTACATATGCATATTTGAACTATTTTACATTACAGCGAGTAATGAACCGTATTAAAAAATTGTAAAATGTAATAATTTGAAAGTAAATTATGTTTCATGTTGCTTTAGAGTTAGTCGTTGTGTAATCTGATTTTGTTCTGTTTGGCTTTGAAATTAACACGCAAAAACTTTTTAAACTTACACTCTTACTGTAAAACTTCAGTAAAAACAATTTTTTGAATTAAATTTTCGTCAATATCGCATTGAATTTTAATTCTGTGTTTGGACTTTCATCGTGACAATGCAACGTATAACTGCCAGTGACTGAATTTTGTGTCTTTATCTCTAATAAATAAAATGACTTTCTTGAATGTTTGTCTCTTGAGATTTGTTAATTATCTTTGCAGAAGCTATTTAAATGGGAAACTATTAACGTTTTAATACGAATGGCATATCAAGATCTCCTTTGTTGTCTAATGTTATCCCCTGAAGATGTACTACATTACCTTTCTTGGAAACATCCTTCTTTCTACAGTAATTTGTGTGGTGGAAGAGCAGTTAACGGTTGTAGATACTGTATTCTTCATGATATTGTAAGTTGATGTTCTCATCTTCCACACGATCACCACCAACTGTTTCAGCAAAGTCTATTGATATGCATCTAACCAATTGGCTGTGTAACCGATCGACAATTTTGGCGTTAATTTGTTTGACTTCATTGTTTCTCAGTGCTAGGATTGCCTGTGTACTCATTTCTTCTGTTGATAACCCTTCGGGATGAAATTCTTCAATAAGATTTGGACATAATGCGTCTTCTTTAATTGGGAACTTAAAGTGAGGAAAACATTAACATTTATAAGGGCTGAGAGAGCAGGAACTATGTCTGTCACTGTGTCTGTCAAAAGCATTTACATGAATGAGAGGTGAGAGGACCGTGTGTGTGCTTGAATATTGTTGAGAGGAGGGTGTGACTTGAAAAATTTCATGGCCAAGGTCTCATTTCGTGGGACTAGAAAAAATCTCTTGAAAATAGTCTTGTCTTGTTTCAGGATTTTTTTATATAATAGAGAAACATTTTTTATTTATATATATATACTAGTCATTTAGCCCGTTACAATAACGGGCACTAGAACAGTAGTGCATAAACATTAGTAGGAACAGTCTATATTAAATGGCAAGGGACTTTGACCTCATTGCTTTTCTTGGTCGTATTTTTCTTTCTTTCAGCCTTTCTTTTGTTGATGTTTACTTGCTGTACTGACCGTTCTTCATGGGCTGCCGCCGTGTATTGTGTGTCTTTAATTTTCTGTGACAGTAATACCATCTTGTACGTCCGCTGGCTTGTATGTCCGTAATATACCTTTAATTTTTTCTGGTGGTAATACAGGCGTGCGCGTCGGTAATATGCCTTTAATCTCCTCTGACAGTAATACTGGCTTGTATGTGGCTGTAATATGCGTCACTGTATTATGTACCTTTAATTTCCTCTCGCAGTAATACTGGTTTGTATTTCCGTAAAACGCCTCTAACTTTCTCTGACAGTAATATCGCGCATCACACCGTGCCCCGCGCATGCGCACTTCACCAGAAAACACCCACACACGGACACCTGGACGCACAAAGGGATTTTATTAAAGAGGATATTATATATATATATATATATATATATATATATATATATATATATACACAGTATATGTATATACACAAGGAAATACAAAGAAGTAGCATTAGTGCTCCCATATAAGCGTGGGGTTACTGAAACTCAAAAATAACAAAGAGAGAGAATGAGAATGGTAAAAAGGGAAAGAAATCCTAATAACAAAACAACAATGCATGCTGCACATTTGAAACCCCACTTCCCAATATTTAAGCTTCAATCAGCTACATAAGCAAAAACATGGAATAACTAGTGGAGCCATCCAAAGATCAAGTACATGTAATACACAAAAATAATACATTTCATAATTCTGTGTAAATGCTTACATGTTTCTCCTTATATAAAAAATTTGCTAAATTTATTGTATTTTATTAACTAGTCACCAAAAACAGATTGTTTAGTGTACTGATGGTATTATTCACTTGTATTATAAAGAACTTTACATTATTTTGCCATTTTCCGTAATACTCCTAGCGCATACTGTACATGGTACATTTTGCATGTTTTTATTAAAGGTCATCTACATTGTTGTACAGTAATTGAAAGAGTTATACTTAAGCTGCAACAAAGGCAAGATGAAGAATATCCCTCATTACGCTGTTTACTCGGCTTTGTCTTTCTTGAGTTAGCAACATTGCATTGCTATTTCTATGCAGAATGGTGTCTTCCTCTCTTCATATTCTGCAGCAGGCAGGTGTGCTCTTCAGGTGCCTGTGGTGCCACACAATTAATTGCCTCTTTATTTAACCTGCGACATCTCATTTGTTTAAAACACAGACTGATGCAGTTACAGTTAATCACATACTCCTAGAATTAGGAACATGCAGGCAAATGCAGTTCACGCTTCGTTAGCTGTGTTTTTCAACACACTGCATGCTACACGAGCATTCTGCCCTCATAGAAACACTGCTCAGTTTTTCCCATAATGGAAAGTCACCAGGTTATCCAAGAATATCCTTAAAAACACATGATACTCCCAAAAGGTGTCTTTTATCTTTTTTGTCTACAGCTATATGATTCCTTTTATCATATTTTCATGTAAAGGGGCTAACATTTTGGTAGGTTACACACTGAGAAGGGGACGTCTGTAAGCAACTTGGAAGTTTTTGGGTTGCATTACTGGGTTAATGGTAGTTGAGTAGTTAAGATAAAACTATAAAAGTGTTCAGCTATTTAAAAAAAAATTTTATGTTGAAAAATCAACTTCTTCAAATTAAACAGGTCTGCTGCAAAGGAGAGATAGTATAGCAGCCAGAAACCTGAGTAGTTACTTAAGCTAATGGAATTCTTCTTTGGATTGATTAGCTAAGATGGTTTCCTTCTACACTATGCATGGATTCTGGATCTAAGTTAATATACCAAAATCCCAGTAGGGATCTGCTGTATAGAATGCACCACTCCAGTGGATAGGCCTGGTTGCATTGGTGCAATGATAAGTATTTGCAAAGGAGAACCACTGCTGCAGAAAGTGAGAGTCTATAACCAAAGCTCAAATGGAACAAGCCCACTGTGAAGAAGTCAGAAGTCTGATTATTCAGCTTCAGTTGACAGAGCTCTCCTTTGGTTCAACCAGTTAAGATGATTTCTTTCTGAACTTTGTGTTAGACATGGACCTGAGTTCACATCACAGGGGCCCAGCGTTGACACACCATATAAAGAATGCCACCTGAGTGAACTGATCATGGTTACAACATCAACATTCTCTGCTGCAAGTAAAGATTTATGGGTGAGTGGCACAGAGATGGGCTGCTATAAATTGAGCACTGCCCAAGCAAAGGTTATTCATTCACAAAGTCACAGTGCAATGAAGAAAAGAGTAGAATTAGAGCTAAACTGCTGGAAAGTTACATATTCTGCCAGATTACACTACGCTGGATACCAGAAAAAGTAGAAGCCATTTATAACACCTGTGCAATGTGCTGGATGAAACACAAAATTATTTGTAAACTATTTTGGAACCAAATTGGATGATTTTGAATATATAGCCCTTTCTGGATTATGACTCCGCACTTAGGAACTTGGGGAGAACTCCAACATTCTATGTTATCTGTTAGCTTTTTGTTTTTCATGTGGCATGCCATAAGCATTTCTGCTTATTCTAAATGAGTCACACACAGACATTACATAAAGGAAGATAAAAGAACACTGAAATGTCCACAGTTCATTAATCAAAGCAGCTTGGTCAATGGAAACCATGTCTGTTTTGCAGTATTTGTATTACAACGTGGACTGGTAGTCATAATAATTTGATAGTAACTTTGGTATCGTGATAGATAAAAGCCCAGAAAATACCTTGCCAGAACAGGAAACAGATCGAAATTCGAATATTTACAAGGAAGAGTGGAGGTGCCCATTATGGTTATGTGAAAAGGTTTACTAGATAGTTAGAAAACCCCAAGTTGATGAACTATCACAAAGGCTCTTCCTGACAGGTGAGTACTGAGGCTTGAATGCAGTGTGAGAAGAGTAAAGATATGAGGGATATGGAGAAGAAGGTTGTTTAGTAGTGTGGTATAGTATTTTGTACAGTTAATGAGTCACTCCACCTTGTACCATAATACATAGGCTAATGTTACCTTCTGTTTGCTTTTTTTGTTACTTTGGATTGTGTAATAAATCTCTTTTTGGCAAAGAATGTGTTTTCGACTTTGGTATTAGTTAAGGTGATCCACAGGAATTCCATTCGTTATACTCTTTTGACAAATTAATATTGTGCTGATATCCTGACAAAATTTAATAAGAAAACTGCCTAAAGAACAGGTGTCCCATGAGAAATCAATGATTCCAATATTGACATAAAATAACTGTTTTTTTTTGTTATAATAATAATAATTCTTTATATTTATATAGCGCTTTTTTCACTACTCAAAGTGCTCTCCACACAGGGAGGACCCAGGAAGCAAACCTACATGTCATACATCTCCCAGAATGTATGTCAATTTGTTTTTTTGTGTTGGATAAAACCTCCTCTAAGCTGGATGACATATTGTACTGTAGAATCATATTACACCACAACATAAAACCACTAACAGGTGAAGCGAATAAAATTGATTACCTTGTTACAATGGCACCTGTCATGGGGTGGAATATATTAGGCAGCAAGGGAACAGTAAATTCTTGAAAGTGATGTTTTGGAAGCAGAAAAAAACAGACAAGAGTAAGGCTCTGAGTGACTTTGACCAAGGCCAAATTGAGATGGTTAAGACCAGGGGTCACCAACTCCGGTCCTGGAGGACCACCGTGGCTGCGGGTTTTCATTCTAATCCGTTTCTTAATGAGTGACTTGTTTTTGCTGCTAATTAACTTATTTTGAAATAATTTTAATTGACTTGCTCTTGAAAACTCAGACCCCTTAATTGTTTCTTTCTCGTTAATTAGCAGCCAAACAATAATGAGATACAAAATGAGCCAAAACAACTGGTGTCCAAAGTACAATATCTGAAAATAAAAAAAATGAAGGTCTCAGGAATGTCGATCTGCTCAGGTCCCCAAAACATTTGAACAGCATTCTTAGAAAGAGAAAATCAACAATTTCGGAAGTGCCTGCTATTGCACCACGAGAGCAATAACAAGCCACGGAGTTAATGAACGGGTTTAATTAACGACAAGAATCGGCACCGCAATAAGCAGTTAGCTGGAGTGAGATTGTTTGGAGTTTTTTTATTTTATTTTATTAATTTTATTGTAATCATTCCATACAAGTAGATCAATTTTTACAAAGAATAGGATTAAAAACAAATCAACCCCCACCCCTGAGAAGGAGAGCATAGCCAAAAGGAGTAATACTTAAAGCTTGTAAACATACCTAAATTGTTGAGTTTAATAGGGCAATAAGGATAAATGGAGAAGGAAAAGAAATGCGGAAATAATTATTTCTTCTTATTCTAAAATAATATTGATTAGATCCTGCCAGGTTTTGAAAAAGTTCTGTACAAATCCTCTAACTGAGAATTAGATTTTTTCCAATTTCAATTAATATAAAACATCGGTTTCCCACTGACTTATAAGAGGAGAATTAGGATTCTTCCAATTTAACAAAATAAGTCTGCGTGCCAAAAGTGTAGTGAATGCAATCACTAGTTTGAGGCCCTGACTTAGTTGGTCTTCCACTTGGTCACTCACTTCATATTTCATTCCTTTTTGGGTGCCAATGAAGCAAATCAGAGGAACGATGAAGAAATTCAGGGAAACAAATCTTAAAAAAGCAGTTTAATTAAAATGAATTCACAAGTTAATTAGCAGCACAAACAGGGCACTCATTAAAAAAAGAGTTAGAATAAAGACCTGCAGACATGGTGGTCCTCCAGGACCGGATCTGGCTAGACGACTGTGTCAGAACAGGTCATGGGCATCCAAGGCTCAGTAATGTGAGTGGAGCGATTCCACAGAAGAGCTACTGTCACACAAAAAACTGGTGGAAAATTTAATTCTAGTCATGAACACACAGTACAGCATAGCTTGCTGCATACTGGGCTTTGTAGCTGTAAACTGGTCAGAATGCCAATACTGACCCCATCCACTGCCGAAAGTACCTACAATGGGCACATATGAGCATCAGAACTGGGCCCTGAAACAAATGTAGAAGGTGTACAGATCTGATGAATCATATTTTCTTTTAGATCATGTGGATGGGCAGGTGCATGTACATCATTTATCCTGGAGAAGATATAGTAGCAGGATGAACTATGGGAAGAAGGCAAACTGGCGAAGGCAGTGTGATACTCTTGGCTATATTATGTGGGGAAACCTTGGATACTACCTTTCATGAAGACGCAAGTTTGACTTGTACTACATATCTAAAGATTGTTGGAGACTACCTACATCACTTCATGGTAACGGTATTCCCTGATGTCATTGGTCTCTTTCAGTAGGACAATGTGCCCTACCATACTGCAAAAATTGTTATGGAATAGTTACAGGAACATGACAAAAAGTGGAAGGTGTTGACTTGGCCTTCAAATTTCCCAGATCTCAATCTGATCGAGAGTCTGTGGGATGTGCTTGGAAAACAAGTTTGATCCGTGGAATCTCCACCTTGCAACTTGCAGGACTTAAAAGATCTTCTGCTGAAAATGATGAATTATAATGATGATAAATACATCCTATTTCTACCTGTGTTTATGATTTGTACATCGTAACAACATGCATAACAGTGTAATCCAAATACAGTTCTCATAGCATACTACCAGAACAGTTAGTATAAAGGTAAGGGGCATTAATACCCATGACAGACAGTTGCATCTGCTGGTAGCTATAGGGCCTGTAAACGGTGTTTAACAGGACTGTCTTGTGTTATTGTTTACCAGGACATTACTCCCAAACAAAATCCTCTTCCATTTCTTTGTATATTATATAAAAAACGTGAAAGTGTTGGCATGAGGCAATATTAACTAACATGCTAGAGAATAAAAAAGTAACGGATTTAAGTTGCAGTCATTGTGACACAAATGACACACATAGGGTTCAACACTGGAGATAAATGTCGGTTCATGAAGGGCCAAGATGTAAGGAGAGCTATTTGGTCTGATACTATACATGAATTCAGAAGGCCTTTATACCTAATTCAACATCCTAACCACAAATTGCTGTCACTATTCAAAGCCCAGTTGTTAAATAAGTATTTCTTTCCTTCATTTCTATTTGAATAGCTCTAGCTTTTGTTGTTCTGGTTTTAAGATAAGCATATCTATCTATCTATCTATCTATCTATCTATCTATCTATCTATCTATCTATCTATCTATCTATCTATCTATCTATCTATCTATCTATCTATCTATCTATCTATCTATCTATCTATCTATCATATAGTGCCTTTCTCATCTATCTATCTATCTATCTATCTATCTATCTATCTATCTATCTATCTATCTATCTATCTATCTATCTATCTATCTATCTATCTATCTATCTATCTATCTATCTATCTATCTATCTATCTATCTATCTATTTTATAGTGCCTTTCCTATCTATCTGTCTATTTTATAGTGCCTTTCCTATCTATCTATCTATCTATCTATCTATCTATCTATCTATCTATCTATCTATCTATCTATCTATCTATCTATCTATCTATCTATCTATCTATCTATCTATCTATCTATCCTTCATACTGTTGGTTCAGTTATTAAAGTTACAACATTAATTCACACAGAATTGAACACGAAAGAAGCATCATTTTCCCACAATAAATGTTATATGGAAATAACAGAGACAAATGGAAGGAAAACATAGAACTAATTTGTTTATAACAAACAGCTAAGAACATACATCATTGGGAACCTGACTCTTTGCAAGTCAAAGGCAGTGCTTAGACAATGATAGAATAGTAAAGTTGCTAACATGGTTTCTGTGGTGTTTAAAGAACTTCAGACAGCATCCCTTTTTGAAATCTCATACTTATTGTAAAGCCAAAATAGGGAAGGGAGAAAACAGAAATCTTCAGCTCATGCTGACACAGCAAACATGGCTTCATAACTGAGTGTATATATCGTTAAGTATACAGGCTAAGTATCCCAAAGATGCTGGAAAGAACATTTCAACTTGTGATCATAATCAAAACAGGCAAGCCGAAATACAGTTAAACATTTTTCAAAGCTTTCATTTATTTATTGAGGTTGATGGCCCAGAAATGTCTGGCACCTTGTTTTCAACCCCACATGATAACAAAAGCTGTAGGACATCAGCCAAGATCACAGAAGGTGATTTTTCCTGTGATATTCAGTTGTGGCCTTCATGTACACAGTGTAAAGAAAGTTGCTGGATGTTAATAATAATAATAATACATTTTATTTATATAGCGCCTTTCCCATGCTCAAGGCACTTCACAGAGTTTAAGAAAGAATGGCGTGGTATACAGTATATAGCGTTGTACAAACCAGATAAATAAATAAAGAAGATTAAGACAGTAAATTCAGAGAAAATCCTAACAGACAACATAACTGATGGTCTCACACACACACACACACACACACACACACAGTTTACATGAGCATCTTGACAGAGAGGTAAACTGAGAGAAGGGTAATAAAGTCAAGTTGAGCTAAAAGCCTTCCTGAACAGATGAGTTTTGAGTTGTTTTTTAAAAGAATTCATGGAGTCAGCTGACCTGATTAATTTTGGTAGATCATTCCAGAGTCTGGGCGCTATACAGCTGAAGGCCCTGCTGTCACCCATGGAGTGTAGATTAGTGTGGGGCACAACAAGATTACCAGAATCAGAGGACCTTAGTGGGCGGGCAGGCACATAGTGATGGAGAAGGTCACTGATGTAGTTTGGCGCAGGTCGTTTAAGGCTTTGTAGGTTATTAGTAGGATTTTATATTCCATTCTGTAGGACACAGGGAGCCAGTGAAGGCGGAGCAGGATGGGTGTGATGTGCTTGCTGCTGCTGGTTCGAGTAAGGACTCTTGCAGCCGAGTTTTGAATAAGCTAGAGTTGTGATAGAAGATTAGAAGGGGCACCTGCCAGTAGGGAATTACAATAATCGATTCGGGATGTGATAAAAGCATGGACAAGTTTCTCAGCATTAGAAAAAGAGAGGAAGGAGCAAACATGTGATATGTTACAGAGGTGAAAGTAAGAAAGTTTCTTAATGTGATTTACATGGGCGGAATAAGAAAGGTAGGAATCAAAAATGACACCAAGATTCTTTGCAGTAGAGGCAGGTCTGATGAGATCACCGCCAAGGTGGACTGGGAAGGAGCTCATTTTATTAAGTTGACTGGCCTCACTGTTTTCCCAGTACCATCAGTACTGGTTTGATTTTATTGTGGTAAGTCACAAGTCATACCACCTGTGCTTCAGAACAGGTCAGCCATCTGAAGCTAAGCATTTTTTGACCCAGGAAACCATTTAGGAAAGCTTGGGTTTCTATAGGAAGAGGTGTTGGTGAGATCAACAGGGGGCGCGTACCCTGTGGTCTGAATCTGGATCCCAATGCCACAGTGCAGTGATGGGGATACTGTGCTGTAAAAGCCCTAACCCTAACCCTAAAAATGGATACTGTTCTTTAGATGAGATGTAAAATCAAGGTCCTGACTCTCTGTGGTCATAAAAGATCCCTGGGTATCCTTCAAAAAGAGTTGAATGTATCCTGACGTCCAGGCTAAATTGCCCACCAAGGCCTAGTCATTCTTACCCCCCTAATCTTCCCCTCTCTCTAATTGGCTATCACTCTCTCACCACTTCACCTCATAAAAGCTCACATGTGGCAAGCATTTTGGTGCAAAAATGGCTGTTGTCACATCATCCAGGTGGATGCTACACATTAATGGTGATTGAAGTGGCTCCCAACTCACTGAAACACTTTGAGTAGTGAGAAAAGAGCTATATAAATGTAAAGAATTATTATTATTATTATTATTTTAAAACGAGTGAGCTTTTGAATCTGTAAACTCCTCGGGAAGTACAATACAACCATTTCCCACAAACAATGAAGACCGACAGGCGCTGCCAGGGAAGTAGAAAAGTGAGCGTCTTGACTGTGTAAATAGGGAGAGGATCACCAGATCTTGGAGTCAACACAAAATATAATTTGACACCCTGAGAAGCAACGAGATCTAGAAATTGCTGTTGTTAAATTTAATATTCTCTGTAACTGGAATCATGCTAGGTCCTGTACTGAATGTTGATGAAATTATTCATCCAATAAATTTCTCTTATATTGCACCTTTGACCTTTGGATTGATACCCAAATACTGTGATACTTCTCACTGTGCCACCTTTGTCACACATTCAGTCCATAAATGCTTTTAAAAGTTCAGTTCAAAAAATTATTTCTAACAACTGTATAAGATAGAAACACATTCTGCACATCACTGGATAGAGGAAAGTTCAAAGTTTGGTCCTATGGTCCTTGAGGTGGCATGCACTCAACATGAGCACCATGTGTAGCGTGACAAACATCAAAACGGTAGACCATTTCTTGCCATACATGAGTCTACTGGTTCCTAGTTACTGAATTCACAGCTTCCTCAATTCGATGCTACAAATCTTGAAGATTAGAGGGCATAGGTGGAACAAACACTCTTTCTTTAATGTACCCCATAGATAAAAATCACAGGGGTTAAGTAAGGTCTGGAGACCTGGGAAGCCATAGACCAGTAGTTCTCAATCTGTGGGGTGGGCCCCCCTAGGGGGGGTGAGAAGATGTGAAAAAAACGAAAACAAGAATCGAAAATATGAAAAATACATCTATTGAAAACAAAACAAATTAACTTAAACTACATTCTGATACTAGAAAAATAAATATAGAGTTAGATAAATGTCGATAAAAGTTAAGTAGGTATAATAAAATATGCATCTATGATATATCATTAATTAAAAAAGAACAAATTGGTATTAGTGGGCTCCTTTCAAAAAAATGTTAGGGGGGCATGATTAAAACTGTTATGAAAACTCGGGTCGCAAATATTTAAAGGCTGAGAAACGCTGCCATAGATGATGACCAAGATTTTGTTGTCCACCTCTTCCAATCCATCGTCCTGAAATGGTGTCGTTCAGGTAACACCGGACCTCCATGTTGAGGTGGAGCACCATCTTGCATGAAGGTCCAGCATTACTTGAACGACACCATTCCAGGATGATGGATTGAAAGGTTCCACCTATGCCCGCTGATCTTCAAGATTTGATGAAGCCGTGAATTCAGTAACTAGTGAGCAGTTGAGTCGTGTGTTGTTAGTCATTAGCACTAAAACATAAGTAACATGATAGTTAGAATTGGATACTAACCCTCACCTATTCTGTTTTTCTTCTCGGTACTCAAATGTGGCACTTGGTGCCACGGCCCACCTGCCAAGTTGTTTTGCCTGCCTAAGGAAAAGTCATCCTTGATGGAGGATCACAGGAATCGTGGGAAAGAGGGGTCCTTTCAATGGATTGGCTGGCCCAGCACTGTTTCAGCCGTGGAATGGCCAAATGGGGGAGGCCGCATGAAGGATGAGGTCTCCAGGAGTCTAAAATTATCCAAATCTTATTATGTGATATCATCTACTGTTAAATTCTGCTCCGTACTTCTAAAAAATGTTTATTTTTTATTTTTTATTGAGGATTTGTTCTGGCGGCACGGTGGCGCAGTGGGTAGCGCTGCTGCCTCGCAGTTGGGAGACCTGGGGACCTGGGTTCGCTTCCCGGGTCCTCCCTGCGTGGAGTTTGCATGTTCTCCCCGTGTCTGCGTGGGTTTCTTCTGGGCGCTCCGGTTTCCTCCCACAGTCCAAAGACATGCAGGTTAGGTGGATTGGCGATTCTAAATTGGCCCTAGTGTGTGCTTGGTGTGTTTGTGTGTGTCCTGCGGTGGGTTGGCACCCTGCCTGGGACTGGCTTCTGCCTTGTGCCCTGTGTTGGCTGGGATTGGCTCCAGCAGGACCCTGTGTTCGGATTCAGCAGGTTGGAAAATGGATGGATGGATTTGTTCTGTTCTGTTCTTTGTATTGTATTGTATTGTATTGACCCCCTTCTTTTGACACCCACTGCACGCCCAACCTACCTGGAAAGGGGTCTCTCTTTGAACTGCCTTTCCCGAGGTTTCTTCCATTTTTCCCTACTAGGTTTTTTTTGGGAGTTTTTCCTTGTCTTCTTAGAGAGTCAAGGCTGGGGGGCTGTCAAGAGGCAGGGCCTGTTAAAGCCCATTGCGGCACTTCTTGTGTGATTTTGGGCTATACAAAAATAAACTGTATTGTATTGTATTGTATTGTGGCAAGAAATTCCATCCATCCATCCATTATCTAACCTGCTATATCCTAACTACAGGGTCACGGGGGTCTGCTGGAGCCAATCCTGGCAAGAAATTGTCTACCGTTTTTGATGTTTGTCACACTATATATGGTGCTCATGTTGAGTGCATGCAACCTCAAGGACCATAGGGCCAGACTTTGAACTTTCCTCTATCCAGTGATATGTAGAATGTGTTTCTGTCTTAGACGGTTTGTTTGAAATAAATTTTTGAAATCTGCTCTTTCATTTTGAATAGCCCTGTATAGTGCACCTTCAACAGAGACAGGGCTGTCCCATGAAATGTGTAAGCATTATATCGGGTCCTCCTTTATGTCTGTCCTTCTGAGCACTGTCCCCATCTTACCCCAGCCTGTATTTCCAACGTATACTTTAGTTTTCAAACTGAAAAGAATTTGTTAGCCATTTTTTAAAGTTATTATTGCTTTATCTAGTGTCGGTTTGAATCAAGTAAAGATGAAGGTAATGAATGATACAGAGGGGTCTGCTAATTCGCATCCATTCAAAAAGAAATCCAAGATAAGACCTCCCTTTTAATTTAACAGCATTGTCCACCTTTTTTTTTTTTCTTTTGCTTTGTCATATCTATGAGGGGGTGCCTAGAAGACGCCAAATACAAACCCAGGGCCTTTTTTTTAAAATTTTTAATAACCTTGCTGCAGGCAGTTCATTTCTGCAGCTTGCATTAAGTGCTCTGTGAGCAGAAGTATGGCCCAGTCCAGCAGGCCAGCCGCTTTCTATTAACTGGGTGACATAGTGGTTTGTGAAACACTCCTGATTGTCCACTCCAGTCAGGGAAGCAGGAGTTTCCATAGCGATGAGGAAGGCGAGTGCTCCATGCTGCCTAATTGGTATGCATCTCCAGATCAGGTTCATTGTGCTCCTGCTAATGACAGGGTTGTCTCAGTAATAAGGATGGTGTTCTGCCTCACTGTATTTTTTTTATTTTCTTTTTTTCTGGCAGGCGGATATTTTGAGAGAGAGCAGATACTAAGCGGAGTGACTGGCAGGCTGAAGGATGTGCTTAGGAGCATATGGGTAAAGCCTGGCATTTGGTGCCATATGCATATGGCTGCCATTAAACTCCAGCTTTGCACATTGTGAGCAGCCTGGTCGGGTGCCAGAAAGCCCACCTGCTGCAAGGATACTTGTAAAGCGCAACTCCAAATGATTGAAAAGCGACTAAAACAAACTGTAATAATAACACACAGCTCCCCAGATGGGATGAAATTGCCAGCTGAGCTATAAAGGTCCTCAAGAAATAACACCTCGTAGCCAAAAATTAGTAAAAGAAAGAAAAAAGTAGCAGGGTGGGGGAGGGACAGCAAGTTGACGATTGTGCGCTGAAACAAAACTGCACTTTCCGCCGTTCTTCCCTTCCTCCTTTCCTCGCATGAAAGTGAGATTTTTTTCCATACGTGTGAGCGTGTAAGGACTAATTGAGGAAGGCTTTAAATAATTTCTAATTAGCCCGAGTGCAATAATAATTGGATCCTTAATCTGATGTGTAATTAGCCGCACAATGCGGACGAGAGCGATGAAGCTGAATGAGCTCAGCGGGGCTCCTGCACAGGCGGCCGTCCGACTCGACACGTTCTTGAGGCCTCAGAGGCTCCACAGAGCTATCTTTGTTCTACGGCTTTTCGGTGGGTGGCCAGAGGCGGCTTGGTTGACAGGCTGACGTACTGTACAGAGGGTAGATTGAATGCTGACATTACTCGGTTGCTGTGCTCTGTTTGATTAGAGCTTGTGCAAAGTTTTTATTTCATCTATGTAGCATTTTCTACAGAAAAACAGGTAGAAGACAATGCTTAGAGGAGACTTTTACGCCTTTCTTCCTCTTAGTGTTTTATTTTTTTCTGCCCTAAAGAAAAGCTTGCAAATAAATGTGCCAGTGTCTTGTGTCATCGTATTTTTATACAGCATATAGATGGAGGGATCTGACTTGCCGGAGTTTGTGAGAATTTACGTCACAATAGAAACTGATATTCCACAGGTGAGGTCAGAGTCCCAGAGAAGGGGACATTTCATTTGTGGGTAACACAAGTGCATAGCATTATGTAATCAGGTTTAGAATGGAACATTGTTGGGGGCACTGTTTAGGCTGATGCTAAAACACCTTTTACAAATTCAGTTGCCATAGACTGCGATACAAAACTAGCCAGGAGAAGACTACAAGTGCTGAAATTGAGTAGGACTGATGAGGTGGCCTATTGCACCTACTAATATTTTATAGTGTCCAGAAAAGATTAGTGAGTGCCTTTTGAATGGAAATGTCAAAGAATAACCAAATACTACCTTGGGTCATGTGTTATCGTCTATTTACCTCTTTCTTTGTCAAGTTCGTTATTGGATTGGTCTACTCCCGCACCCTAAATAATAACACACACATACATAGATTCACACACACTCCGACCATAACCACAATAGTGCCCTACAAATGACACACACACAGTTGGCTAACTTTTAGCACTTAAAAACCACACAAATGCTTTAGGTATAACACAACTTGTCACTCTCTCAGCAAATCAAGAGACTTATTTATTATCGACACGAACAACATACGATGTTTTAAATAGACCTCAGACCTAAATGTTACTTTTGGTCTCCAAGAAAATATTAAAACATACAAAGACTCAGTATCCTTGACTATAGGCCATTTATCAGCCAAGAATACCTTCTTCTCGTACTGTCCCTAACTATTGAGTGGCGCCCCCACTCTCAGCCTTAAAACCCCGCAGCACAGAGCTAAACAACAAAATCTCCAGCTACTTCAGGTGCTCTTAGAAATCTACCTTATTACTTCAATCACTCTAGACATTAAGACAAAGCATAGAAAGATGAAAACAAGTTACTATTTATTAAAGAACAATAATAAGTAATAGAAAATAAGATCGATACTAAAGTCTGGATAAAATAGTCTTAAAAAAGCTTACTGAAAGGAATCAGTAATATCAAGGATGAAAGTCCCAGGGCGGCGTTTGATTTAGCATTCGATGTTCATGAGAATGCTATTAACTGACAATCGGATGAAAACTGGTCACACATGCCTTTGTTTAATTCTCCGACGTCGCTCTTCCGTCGTCACTGTTTCTATTCTTCTTCTGCTGACGTTTCTTTCAAAATGAGGCATATTTATTATAAAGTTTCATGCCATGGTTTCATAGCACATGAATGTTCCATGCACCTGATTGGCTGGCTGTCAATATGATGGATTAATTTTGCTTTCCAGGTAATAAAGTTCTTTGATATTGCCTCAGCCCTCCTTTCCCAGGCTGTAAATCCAATTGTTGTCCCTGATGTCCATCCATAAAGTAATCAATAGCCTGTGGTATCAGCTCAGGCTTCCTTTCCCAGGCTGTAAACCAAATTAGCACTAAGCTATGAACAACTGTTATAAAAGTCAGGTATAAGGGAAGAGGATATGCCTTTTTTATTATAATGCCTCCTACATCTGAATTCATCATGTTGGAATTGAGCAAAATATAATACAGAATAAGATGTAGATTTTATACACCATAACAGGTCAGAAGCATAAGACTGTAATGAGTATGAAAACCCAAAGTGAAGAAAGTAAACCGGGAAAAAGAACTGAATTAACCAAACATTGCCAACACATGTGACCAGCAACAGATGTTATTGCCATACATAACACGGCAATGCTCTCCCTGAAAAACCAAGCACAAAATGGTAGTGACACAATGACAGTGGTAAGCAAAAATAATGATGAAACTTGTGACAATGAGGAAAAATTAAAATAACATTCAAATCAAATCAAATAGCCTATTATTGTCAATTCACTATATGTACAGAACATACAGGAGAATCAAAATACTGTTTCTCTCTCATCTTCACAGAACAATAAAATCTTTATATATAATACGCTACCATGGCTGTTCATTTGTCTGTCCAGGATTTTAAATCACCTGTAGCTCGCAAACCATTTCACCTATTGACCTGAAATTTAGTACACATATACTATATGATGTCTACTACCCGCTTTTGGGGTGATGATTTTTATTACTGTTTTTATTTATATTTTATTTTATTGTAGAATCAACTCTCGGGAGCACGCAGCAAGGCGGCCGTGCGGCACATTTGTACATGCATCGTTCTCATTCCCTAGCACCTTCGCGGTCACTTCCCCTACATCTTCATATCTTAAATCATTCCTGAGGCAGATTGAACACTTAAGTGCAATCTTAAGTGAAAAAAGAAAAAAAAGTACTAAGTAATTGCAACACAAAAACTAACTTTATCAGTTTTAACGCAAAAAGATGACGATGAAAGAAGAGAAGAGAAGAGAAGCAGCGGGCCACTAGGGTGGAGAAAAGAAGATCTGCTCAGGAAGCAGCAAGCGCATCAACCTCTGAGCAAACGAACGATAAACGTACAGAGAAAGAGGAGGAAAACTAGGAATGCTCAAGTCAAGTGTGTTCACTGCACGTTATCGTGCAGTACGCCGTTACTGGTATATAATAAAAAAGTATATAACATATAAGTTAAATAAAATTAGAACTTTTAAAGTACAATGTGCAATAACCAATAACATCCCAAAATGACACTAAACAAACCAGACCAAAGTCTATTGCATTCCTTATAAAAAACTTTTTAGCCTAATAACTGTTTATGTGTTTGTGGAGAAATGCTACTCAAGTCCAGTTGGAAGTAGAGTATGTCAAAATTAAACCTGTACCTATCATGCCCAGATTAGAAAAAATGGGCTCATCCTGAAAAGGACAAATGCATTTTCTTTGCCTAGATAGATAGATAGATAGATAGATAGATAGATAGATAGATAGATAGATAGATAGATAGATAGATTATTAAAATAATTATTAAAATAAGAAATAAAATTGCATTATGATAACTGTGATGTTGTGGGTCATGTGCAAATCAAGTACCCAGCATCCATTGAGCATCATAGCAACCAGAGAAATAAAAACGCTGTGCCATGAAAAAGACAATTTAATATAATGATACTGTCCTCACAGAATGTAACGCATTGGACAGAAATTCCATTTAGGTTCAATATCTGTCTAGTATTTAACCAGTTTTTTTAAGAAAGTACTTATAAGTGATTTTGTAGTAAAATAACAGCAATACACTGACAATTGGATACTTGGAATACATTTAAGAAAGTGTTCCTCATGGATATAGTTTCGGTTTTCATCCACAATAAATCCAGAAATCATCCCATTCATGAAGCTCTAATTAAAATGAAAATTTGGGAAACCCAGTCTGCCTGTGTTTAGTATTCATGATTCAGTCATTTTCAGATTAAGTCAGATGTAGTAGAAATTTAATTTTCACTGAAATCATTACATCAAGTAGGAATATCAGTAAATTGAACCAATATTAGAATTTGTATTTTGTTTGTTCCAAAACAAAGAGGACAATATGCACATGCAGTTCAGAAAGGGAAGTTTTTAATACTTTTCTTTGCTAAAATGACTGATATCACTGATGTCTGTACCTACTGAATCTGAAAAAAGAAATTCTTATTTAGATTATGTTTCTAATCTCAGATACTTACAAAATGATTTTGAGTGAAATCAGTTTAATGTGAAAAAATAAAACTGTCCAGCAGAAGAGTAACAATAATTTTAGCACCAAAAACTGTACAGTTCTTGAGCTTTTCTATCTATCTATCTATCTATCTATCTATCTATCTATCTATCTATCTATCTATCTATCTATCTATCTATCTATCTATCTATCTATCTATCGATCATTATATAGTGTCTTTCATATCTATCTATCTATCTATCTATCTATCTATCTATCTATCTATCTATCTATCTATCTATCTATCTATCTATCTATCTATCTATCTATCTATCATCTATCTATCTAATATATATATAATATTGTGACAGATTGGGGGCACTATCGTCCCCTTGAACCCTCAGACCACACGGCAGACACCAGATAAAAGTCCAAATAATGAATTTATTACTATAATAATGTGCACAAAGCACCCTCCACTCCACAATACTCCAATAATCGTACAATACAATAAATCAATACACTAATCCTCCACTCCCAGCAGCTCAGTCACCCTTCCTCCCAACTCAGCTCACTGCTGGGATCTCCCACAGTCCTTTTATATCTCTTCACCTGGAACTACTTCAGTCCTTCACTTCCGGGTCAGATGAATTCCTCTTCTTTTCTTCAACCCAGAAGTATGTCATTTCCTCTGTCCCCATGGCTGGAAAGTACTTCTGGGTTATACTGAAAACATAAGTCCCTGAGCCTCCCTGCAGCATCCCCTGGCAGCTCCCATGGTATCCAGCAGGACTGTGAATTAAAACTCCAAGGTCCATGATGCTGTAGGGAGGGATCCATCTAGCAGTGTGGGGGTATTGGCTGGGATAAACTGCCGGCCCTATACCACAATATATATATATATATATATATATATATATATATATATATATATATATATATATATATATAATATATATATACTGATACATGAAAGTGTAGTTCAACGATTAAACTTTCAAAATATAAAGCATTTATAAACTAAATACTTGTTCAAAAAATTAAACAGATAAGATGGATTTTCCCTTATACTACTTCTGATTAGCACAGAGTATTTCACTCAATGGCTTCAATAACATACATATTAAAAGCTATAATTGACTTGCACAGTAACAAGTAAAACATATATTATTCAGTAGGCCTTGATTTTGATGTTTTCGTCAGTCAATGTCCAGGAATATATATGGAAACAGGAGGTGACTGGTGCAAAAAAAGCTTCAGGAAAAGGGGCATAGTACTGGGTTAAAATGCTGTGAGTATATACTGTACATTCATACATTTACATATTTAAATAAGTCCAAAAACTAAAAGAAAAACATCATAGGTTCACTTCCTGGGTTCTCCTTGTGTGGAGAGCGCTTTGAGTATTAAGAAAAGTGCTTTATAAATGTAAGAATTATTATTATGTGACTAACCATGGTGGATCATTTCTAGTAATAAGGCATGAGCATCCCTGTATCTGTTGTACAAAATAGGAGTGCCCAAGCAAGAAACCCTTCCTGCAAAATGTTGCCATCAAGATATTAAAATAGCAATCTTATGAAAAAAAAAACCAAAAGTAATTGAGAAAATTTCCATCCATCCATTTTCCAACCCATTATATCCTAACTACAGGGTCACAGGGGTCTGCTGGAGCCAATCCCAGCCAACACAGGGCGCAAGGCAGGAAACAAACCCCGGGCAGGGCGCCAGCACACTGCAGGGCGCACATATACACACACACACAACAAGCACACACTAGGGACAATTTAGAATCACCAACGCACCTAACATGCATGTCTTTGGATTGTGGGAGGAAACCCACGCAGACACGGGGAGAACATGCAAACTCCACACAGGGAGAACCCGGGAAGCAAACCCAGATCTCCTAACTCCGAAGCAGCAGCGCTACCTACTGCGCCACCGTGCTTTAATGAGATATTTGATAAAGATTTAGTTTCCTGAAGCAGGGAGCAAGCTGTTCTTAACTGTAAAGATTCTCCCATTAGTCGTAAGGATCTGAGAAATATCATGTGCCAGTTACCAAGCGACTTAACCAGGAGGACAATCCCTGCACTGCTTATTTCCTATAGTATCTTGACTGAGCACGTTTCCCAAGGCACCAAGAGCAACTGAGTACTTGGAACAAATGTCATCAAGTCAGATGATTCACTGATTTCATGTCAACGTATCTTGATCTTTTTCTCCCAAACTCTATAATGTGCTCTTTATTTGGCACAACTAGGTAAGTTGTAGAAACTATAGAGTAAACAATTCTATCTATCTATTATATAGTGCCTTTCATATCTATCTATCTATCTATCTATCTGTCTGTCTGTCTGTCTGTCTGTCTGTCTGTCTGTCTGTCTGTCTGTCTGTAACAGATTATTTTTAAAGGATTCTGCCTTGACCTTAATTCAGCTTCATTAGTAGCATTATACAGTACATACATTTTCCAAGTAGACTGTCATTCCAGGAATTTGAAGTTAGTAAATGCATTCAATATGCAATTTATTTCAGTAATTCAATTCAGAAAGTGAAACTCATATATTATATAGATTCATTACATACAGAGTGATATATCTGAAGTGTTTATTTTTTTCATTTTGCTGATTATGGCTTACAGGTAATGAAAACTCAAAATTCAGTATCTCAGAAAATTAGAATGTTACTGTACATAAGAACAATAAAAACAATTGATTTTTAATACAGAAATGTTGGCCTACTGAAAAGTATGTCCATGTAGGCACTCAATACTTGAATCAATGCGGCGTGGCATGGAGGCGATCAGCCTGTGGCACTGCTGAAGTTTGAGTGTTTATTAGCTATAAGCCAGAATCAGCAAAATGAAAAGAAATAAATGCTTGTGTATGAATCTATATAATATATAAGTTTCACTTTTTGAATTGATTTATTGAAATAAATGAACTTTTCGATGATATTCTAATTTATTGAGATGCACCTTTGTGCATCCATGTCTGTAATGGTGCTAGATGACAGATTTACTTTATCTGTTGAAAGCTAACCTAGGAGCCACCAGGCAGAGAAAGCTCATACAAACTCTCCAATCCAAACATATTTCTGCAATTGGTCGTTTAGCAAATAATGAGTCTCACTCATTGCTTCATGGCAAGCAAGAACTGGTGAATGGAAGTGAAATTTTAAACAGTATTGTGCCTTAGTCACTAGTGGTCAACATTAGATTTTCACAGAGACACATTAATTTAATCTGTATCTATATTTTCTATTTCATTAATAGTTTAATTCAGTTTGGAGTTTATGAGAAGTGAAGCTTACCTGGGAATCAGTGGGTGCAAGAGAGGGACCCAATCTGGAAGGGGGGGGGGTGGTGGTACGTTCCCTTTGTTAGACACACACTCACTGGGGCAACTGAGAATTGCTGTCGACTAGACAGAATGTCAGAGGACTCCATGCTGTAAATGGCGAATCAGATGAGGGCCTGAATGCTCGGAGGAGATAGGACGACTCCCTGTGTTACATCAGCGCCCCTTCCCATCCCATGTTAGATTGGGATATGTATATAATTTCTAGAATGACATGAATATTATTTTACAAGTGCAGTCTGGAACTAAGATATGCTAACACACACAGAGGTGCCAGTGGTCCCCTGGCCTTTTGCTGACATTTACAGCTTCTGTGCAAGGACATGCCCTTTTCTTTCTGTTTCTATTTTTTTCAGTTAATCAGGTGGCTTGAAAAGGAGCTAGATAAGGGTATTGTTTGCTGTGACAATGTCCCGATGATACGGTCTGAGGAGATCGCAGGAAAATGCTCCCTTTTCAAATGGATAGAGTCACCAGAGGGAACTCATTACTTTGGTGTGCCTCTGGGTTAATTAGGACACCAAACCTGGAATCAGTATCTCCACAAATTTCCAGAAGAGCTATTTAACTGGGGCATTGTTGGTTTGGATGCGTGTATATATATATAATATATATATATATATACATATATATAATAATTCTTTGCATTTATATAGCGATTTTCTCACTACTGAAAGCACTCAGCAATTGCAGGTTAAGGGCCTTGCTCAAGGGCCCAACAGAGCAGAGTCCATTTTGGCATTTACGGGATTCGAACCGGCAACCTTCCAAGTGCCAGTGCAGATCTCTAGCCTCCGAGCCACCACTCCACCTTTATATATATATATATATATATATATAAAATATATTTATATATATATATCTCCTGCACAATATATAGATACACTAAAGAAAGATCATGGTTATGTGGATAGTCTGGCGTTCTCAGTTGTGAATACACTATACCTGATAGAAAGACTATCTCTCATACATTTTGACTTTTAGTAAATATATAGAAGTGCTGGGAATAAATGACAAATTTGTCTGACAAGTGCTTCTTTATTGCCAGAAGTGTAATGACATGTCATAGCTCTGGTTTTCCAATGAAAAAAGAAAAAAAAGATCTTGTTTTGAATTATTTATCATGATAAAAGGTGACGGCTTCACGGCAGCACAAAAGGTTTTTAGTTTAGTGTGGCTGATCTTTGAAATGAGTGTAAGATTCCAGGAATTCTCGGGAGGATTCCCTTATCTCAGTTCTGTTCTCTTTTAGCTGTCGAGAATGAAAAAGTAGCTGTTTTACAAAAGTTTGAAGCATCTGTAATGTGACTGAGTGCTCAAATGGAAAAAGGTTACAAAGTGTACTTAGTTGCCCATCAGAGGTCCTATGTCACAGCGATGGGAGGAGGACAATTGAAACCAGGACAGACAGGTTAATGATTAACTCAATATGCTTGCATTCACATTTGTGTTCCTGGGATGTAGGCGCTGATAATAAATGGGAGACAGTTGTCCATGTTGAGTAAACCAAGTCTGAAGGGGCAGGTTGGGTACAAGGCAGAGGTTTTAGTGAGAACCCAAATTGCTCCCTAATCAAAAGAAAGGGGAATCATTGGAGTTATATGTGTTTTGACTGATGGCGGTGACTCACTAGAGTGGATAAATTCAGGTTTCCCTGAAATATGTGATTTGACACAGGACATATACTGGCATCTGGTGGTTGTCCATGTGTAGTTTGTGTATTTCTCCCTGTGCGTTTTCCCACCACAGTCTCAAAGATTAGTGGTGATCAGCCAAAACTGTAAGTTTGTTCGACTCTGTCTGTCATAACTGACCATGGACCACATCAGAAGGTTTATTTTCTCCAATTTTGGTTTTCCTTTCTTCCTTTGCCAACTGACCATATCTTAATGGTATTATTAATGAACATATATTGTTAGGATCCTTTCATACCAATCAGTTTGAAATTTCTTTGTTTTAATGTGTTTTAAAAACTAATTTCACTTTATCTTCTAACCTGCTTAATCCACACCTGGGTCACGGGGAATGGGGACTGGAGCCCGTGACATCAAGTATAGGGTGCAAGTCCATCGCAGGTTTTTAAACTAATCTGTATTTTTATCTGTTGTAACAGATTTGACAATGTAATGTGAGTCATTGTTTAAGGAAGTGTTTTCTAGAATTGACTTTAAAATACTGCTTATGGTTTACAAATCCTTAAATAGATAGATAGATAGATAGATAGATAGATAGATAGATAGATAGATAGATAGATAGATAGATAGATAGATAGATAGATAGATAGATAGATAATCTCACTTCGTCCTATATCTCGGAATGCCTCTACTCTTATACTCCAAACCGTAGCCTTAGATCTTCAAATGAGGGTCTGCTTAGAAATTTGCCAGGCTAATATGGTGGAGCACTTTAAAAAATTGCTAAAACTCCCTTTGTTTAAACATGGATTTCTCATAGCTTCATTTTAGTGTAACCCTGATATTCTGTAAATGCATTTAATTATCTTTTTATTTTTTTTATTTATTTTTTCATGGCTCTGAAATCCGTACTAACCCTTACTTTCTCCGCTTTTCTTTTCTGGTTTTCTGTGGTGGTGATCTGCGCCATCACTACCTGATCAAAGCACCGTTGCAGTCCTTACATTGAGGGATTGAAGACCAGAGGTCCACATGACCATCATCGTCTAATTCTTCCACGTGAAGCCTTTAAACCATGAGATCTGATTGAGATCATTTATGTTAGGTAGAATGCCTAGACGGGGCTTGATGGTCTTGTGGCTTCAGAACCCCTGCAGATTTTGTTTTTTTCTCCAGCCGTCTAGAGGTTTTTGTTTTTTTTTTTTCTGTCCTCCCTGGCCATCGGACCTTACTTTATTCTTTTTACTTAGTATTGCCTAATCTTATTTTTATGTATTTTTTTTCTTTCTTCATGTTGTAAAGCACTTTGAGCTACATCATTTGTATGAAAACGTGCTCTAGAAATAAATATTGTTGTTGTTGTTGTAGAAGCTTTAAGAAAGTATAAGGGACTGTCCTGGTCCATGAAATTACAGCTTAAGGGGCTTATAAGGGCACAGTACTGGCTTCTTCACATGCAGGTCCGTGAATGAACTCTGCTCATATACAGTGGACTCTGCTGAAGAGGTGAAGTCCTTGTTTGTTGCTTCTTCCACTGAAGACGCAAAGGGAGAATTAAAAACTGTGTCATACCATTCTCTGACCCTTGGGTATTTACTTGTGCAGAACCCCTCAAAATGCTCCCATAGTGCTCTTGTGTGACACTATGTACATTATGCATTTTGTGAAGTTTGTAGTTATACTGTATTTTACCTGTAAACAGTGAAAAAGTACTCCATGAAGAGGATAATACAAAAACAGACTGAATTTAATTAAAGTGAAAACAAATAAGCTGAGAGAAATAAGAAATTTGATAAACGAGAGGAGACCATTCAGTCCATCAGGCCCAGAGGTCTTTTTAGCTAATAGCTAAGCTACCCTGTTATCTCATCCAGATTTTACTTAAAGCATGTCGAGGTTTCTGCTTCAACTCAATGGCTCAGTAGTTTGTTCCAGAGTCCCACAACTCTTTGTGTAATAAAAGTGCTTCCTGGCTTCAGTCTTAAATGCACTACCCCTTAATTTCCACTGATGTGCTTGAGTCCGTGATTCACTCACCCCAAGCTGAAAGAATTTTGCTGGATCTACTTTATCAATGCCTTTGATCGAGTCTCCATGCAGTCTCCACTTAGCCATACTAATTATTATGGTAGGCAGTGTGGTGTAGAAGTTAAGGTTTTGGAGACCTAGGACTTCAAACTCTGAAGTATTTTGTTTAAATCCTGCTACTGACACTGTGACTTTGAGCAACTCACTTGACCTGTCTGTGATCCAACTGGAAAAACAAATGAAATGTAACCAATTGTATCTCAAATGTTGTTAGTCATCTTGGAAGAAAGTGTCTGTCAAATACTTAGTAGTAATATTATTAGGTCACTGGAGCTACTTACTCTAGGACATGCCATACACAATTGTCCATGAGTAAAATATTCCTGCTATTAGAATGAAAAAGCTAAGAGACCCATAGAAAGTTTATCGTCCCAAGATGAAAATTTTGATTGACATCATTTCTTCAAACAAGTCTTCAAACATAAATTTGTACAAATGAATTAAATATTGTATTGAACATAATACTTATGATCTGATGTACGTAAATACATATTATGCGGCACTGAGTCTTGTTCAATAATTTACAATGCTGTGTGCCATTTGCACTACATGTGTGTGTACGTATGCTTGGTTTTATTGCAGGCATCTTATTTAAGGCTGAGCTTCATGTGTTGGTATTGCCTAAACCTTCACAAAAGAAAATGAATTTCCCTAGCAATCTGTTATATACAGTGCATCCAGAAAGTATTCACAGCGCATCACTTTTTCCACATTTTGTTATGTTACAGCCTTATTCCAAAATGGATTAAATTCATTTTTTTCCTCAGAATTCTAGACACAACACCCCATAATGACAACGTGAAAAAAGTTTACTTGAGGTTTTTGCAAATTTATCTTCTATACTAATAAAAGGCAAAGCCCTCACTCACTCACTCACTCACTCACTCACTCACTCACTCACTCACTCACTCACTCACTCACTCACTCACTCACTCACTCACTCACTCACTCACTCACTCACTCACTCACTCACTCACTCACTCACTCACTCACTCACTCACTCACTCACTAATTCTCCAACTTCCCGTGTAGGTGGAAGGCTGAAATTTGGCAGGCTCATTCCATACAGCTTACTTAGAAAAGTTAGGCAGGTTTCATTTCGAAATTCTACGCGTAATGGTCATAACTGGAACCTTTTTTTTTGTCCATATACTGTAATAGACTGCAGCTCAATGGCCGTGGGAGGCGGAGTTGTGTATCGCGTCATCACACCTCCCACGTAATCACGTGAACTGACTGTGAACGCAGTACGTAGAAAACAAGGAAGAGCCCCAAAGAGCGCTGAAGAAAACATTCATTACACAATTGAGAAGGCAGCGAAACAATAAGAAACAAGCGAGTGACGCATACAAGCATATTCATAAGTGCAGCTACTGCGGAAACAAAGCACGGTGTAAACCGTAAGTTTAAATTAAGTTTATAGAAACGCTCCCGCTGCCGTTTGCAATACCATATTCGCGACATACAAGTTTAATGAGAAGACACGAGGTATAAACGAGACTTTGGATCACTTTGTAACGGAGTTAAAATTGCTGTAGCAAGAAACTTTTAAGTGCCGGGTCTTAGCTAACATTAAATAAAGCCATGGACATCGCAACATCACACAAGAGAGTGGCTCACGTGAACTGATTGAACGCAGCACGAGTGATCACTTCGATGAATCAAACCTGTTCAAAAAACACATTACACAATTGATAATGTAGGAAAAGAATATGAAGCGACTGACGCATACAGACATATTCATGAGTGCAGGTACTTCGGAAACAAAGCACCGTGTAAACCTAAAGTTTAAATTAAGTTCATAGACCTACAAAAGGTTGCCATTGATTTGAGGCAAGATTGCTTTTCTCCTGTACAACTATACGTTGCATTCTCAACAGTAAGCTTGCACGGCTTGGTCATATTACAACCGGAGTGCTGAACTGACAACGTGGTATACAAAGAGAACTATAACAATCGTAATAAACGAACAATAAAACAGCGGAGAACCCGTGGATTAAATAAAAAGGCTGCTTCCTTGGCGAAGCAAGGAAAAAGGATGACCTTATATGGCGTTCGTTTATAAAACAGTGGAGAAGCTGTATAAAGGCTGATTCACAAAAAAACAGCAGAACACCTTATATGAGCAGGCAGTCAACTAAAGAAGGGAATCAATAAATAACTATAATCGTAATAAACAAACAAAAAATAGCGGAGAATCCACGGACTACATAAAGGAAATGGGTACCTGAACTGAAAAGTGAGTCTCGAATAGCTACACAATAACTATAACAATCGTAATAAACGAACAATAAAACTATACAGAACCGCAAAGCAAGGAGAAAGGACCGCCTTATATGGCATTCGTTTATAAAACAGCGGAGAGGCTGTGTAAAGGCAACTTCACAAAAAAACAGATCCTTAACAAATTGTTATTGGTATATTTTCCCTCAATTTAAAAAGGTTTTCTTTTCTTCCTAATAAAAATTTAAAAGCAGTACTTCGTCGCTGCGAAGCGCGGGGATTTGGATATATATATACATATATACAGTATATATATATATATATATATATATATATATATATATATATATATATATATATATATATATATATATATATATATATATGTGAATGTATGTATGTATATATGTATGTCTATATATATATATATATATATATATATATATATATATATACTGTATATATATATATATATATATATATATGTAGATATGTATATATATATATGTATGTATATGTAGATATGTATATATATATATGTAGATATGTAAATATGTATATGTATGTGTCTGTATGTGTATATATATATATATATATATATATGGAAGAGAAGGTCTGTGATACGGTTTGCATATTTGCAGTTAGAGATCCACAAAGGGAGAAAAAATGAATCACGTATCATAAAGTATCATAAAATAGTTTTATTCCTGAGCTTTCAACCCCTATCAGGGGTCTTCATCAGAGGATAATGCTTAGACTTACAAGAATCAAAGGCAATATATAGCATCACATTCAGTATTGGGGGGGATGGGATGGGGGGGTGGGTGGCGGTGACTAAGTCAGTTTGATCAAGGGGGGGGGGGGGTGTATCGTTTAATTAAAGTGCATATGTCCTTCTTAAGTTGGCATATGCTGGGTTTATGTCCAAGTGTCTGTTGATGGCGTTTTCATCTAATAGCCAAGACTCGGCCAACTCTCTGGCGCTTTTTGTACTGGCCTTAAATTTTACTTTTACGTTGTCCCAGTTGAATGTGTGTCCTGTCAATTTAGTATGTGCATATATCAAAGATAGTGCGTCCTTTCTTCTGACGGCGTTGCGATGTTCCTGTACACGTGTTGAGATTTTTTTTGGACGTTTGTCCTATGTATACAGCTGAGCAAGAATTGCATGGAATACTATACACTGCGTTTCGTGTTTCGGCTGTCGATTTCTTGTTTTTAGCATTAAACAGGACCATGCGCAGCGCTCAGCTGTCTTGGCTATCAGATGAAAACGCCATCAACAGACACTTGGACATAAACCCAGCATATGCCAACTTAAGAAGGACATATGCACTTTAATTAAACGATACACCCCCCCCCCCCCCCCCCCCCCCTTGATCAAACTGACTTAGTCACCGCCACCCATCCCCCCATCCCATCCCCCCAATACTGAATGTGATGCTATATATTGCCTTTGATTCTTGTAAGTCTAAGCATTATCCTCTGATGAAGACCCCTGATAGGGGTTGAAAGCTCAGGAATAAAAACTATTTTATGATACGTGATTCATTTTTTCTCCCTTTGTGGATCTCTAACTGCAAATATATATATATATATATATATATATATATATATATATATATATATATATATATATATATATATATATATATATATATATATATGTGTGTGTGTATGTATGTATGTGTATATGTATATAGGTATATGTGTGTATATGTATGTGTATATATATGTTGATATGTGTATATATATATATATATATATGTATATATATGTGGATGTGTATATGTATGTATATATATATATATATATATATATATGTATATATGTATATATATGTATATGTAGATATGTGTATATATGTATATATGTATATGTATATATGTTTACATAACCTCTTTAACACACTACTTCTCCGCTGCGAAGTGCGGGTATTTTGCTAGTTAAAAATAAAAAAATTGAGAAAGCACATGTACATAAGTATTCACAGCCTTTGCCATGAAGCTCAAAATTGAGCTCAGGTGCATCCTGTTTCCCCTGATCATCCTTGAGATGTTTCTGCAGCTTCATTGGAGTCCACCTGTGGTAAATTCAGTTGACTGGACCTGATTTGGAAAGGCACACACCTGTCTATATAAGGTCCCACAGTTGACAGTTCATGTCAGAGCACAAACCAAGCATGAAGTTAAAGGAATTGTCTGTAGACCTCCGAGACAGGATTGTCTCGAGGCACAAATCTGGGGAAGGTTACAGAAAAATTTCTGCTGCTTTGAAGGTCCAAATGAGCACAGTGGCCTCCATCATCCGTAAGTGGAAGAAGTTCGAAACCACCAGGACTCTTCCTAGAGCTGGCCGGCCATCTAAACTGAGCAATCGGGGGAGAAGGGCTTTAGTCAGGAGGTGACCAAGAACCCAATGGTCACTCTGTCAGAGCTCCAGAGGTCCTCTGTGGAGAGAGGAGAACCTTCCAGAAGGACAACCATCTGTGTAGCAATCTACCAATCAGGCCTGTATGGTAGAGTGGCCACTCCTTAGTAAAAGGCACATGGCAGCCCGCCTGGAGTTTGCCAAAAGGCACCTGAAGGACTCTCAGACCATGAGAAAGAAAATTCTCTGGTCTGAAGAGACAAAGATTGAACTGTTTGGTGTGAATGCCAGGCGTCACGTTTGGAGGAAACCTGACACCATCCCTACAGTGAAGCATGGTGGTGACAGCATCATGCTGTGGGGATGTTTTTCAGCAGCAGGGACTGGGAGACTAGTCAGGATAAAGGGAAAGATGACTGCAGCAATGTACAGAGACATCCTGGATGAAAACCTGCTCCGGAGCGCTCTTGACCTCAGACTGGGGTGACGGTTCATCTTTTAGCAGGACAATGACCCTAAGCACACAGCCAAGATATCAAAGGAGTGGCTTCAGGACAACTCTGTGAATGTCCTTGAGTGGCCCTGCCAGAGCCCAGACTTGAATCCGATTGAACATCTCTGGAGAGATCTTAAATTTGGCTGTGCACCGATGCTTCTCATCCAACCTGATGGAGCTTGAGAGGTGCTGCAAAGAGGAATGGGCGAAACTGGCCAAGGATAGGTGTGCCAAGCTGGTGGCATCATATTCAACAAGACTTGAGGCTGGAATTGCTGCCAAAGGTGCATCGACAAAGTATTGAGCAAAGGCTGTGAATACTTATGGACATGGGATTTCTCAGTTTTTTTTATTTTTAACAAATTTGGAAAAACCTCAAGTAAACTTTTTTCACGTTGTCATTATGGGGTGTTGTGTGTAGAATTCTGAGAAAAAAAATGAATTTAATCCATTTTGGAATAAGGCTGTAACAGAACAAAATGTGGAAAAAGTGATGCGCTGTGAATACTTTCTGGATGCACTGTATATATTGGCCACTTGTTATTTAGGATTTCATGAAACTACCACTTTGCTCAAGTATTCTAATAATATTAAATAACCTTTATTCTTCTATAAAAAATTGGCTAGATGGCCAAAACAGGAGAAAATGGGAGTACCTAAACCTCACTACTGGTCTGAAAATGAAACCCATCTATCTATTATATCTATCTGTCTATTACATAGTGCCCTTCATATCTATCTATCTATCTATCTATCTATCTATCTATCTATCTATCTATCTATCTATCTATCTATCTATCTATCTATCTATCTATCTATCTATCTATCTATCTATCTATCTATCTATCTATCATATAGTGCCTTTCACATCTATCTATCTATCTATCTATCTATCTATCTATCTATCTATCTATCTATCTATCTATCTATCTATCTATCTATCTATCTATCTATCTATCTATCTATCATCTATCTATCTATCTATCTATCTATCTATCTATCTATCTATCTATCTATCTATCTATCTATCTATCTATCTATCTATCTATGGCATTGGGTATTTAAAGTAAAATCATTCCATAATGCAGAGCCCACATTATGGCAACTACAGATGTGTAGTGACCAGAAATTTCTGTTTACAAATTCCAAAGTGAGAAAACAGGTGCTTGGTCTTCTGTTATTTGTAACTCTGTTATTATTTAAATGAAAATGCTTATCATTAGTGTATTTTGTCGTTAGATTCTGGGCAATATTAAGTTATACTATCATGGCAGTCTTACTTCATGAGGCTTTATTGGAACCCCAATGGACCACTGTTTTCTAGTCCATTGAAGTGTGTTAGAATGTTTCTTTTGCCTCACTAGTATTTCCCCTGCTTGTGTTTTGTGTTGTCTGCAGATGTCACAAGTGTTCAGTTAAAGGACAAAGGTTCATGGCTCTGACACAGATTCTTGAAGGACTTCATGAGTGACCTGACCTCAGGTAAAGCGTTCTCTCTTATTTTCACTTTGTGTTGGGTTTGCTGACCTGCCTATAATCCAGTTTTGTAACTTACCACAGACTCCGGCAACACAATGTGAACTTTAGCGTGACAGTTCCTTTTTTGTGGCAGTCTGTTTGGAGGTCGTATCTATACCTGTATAAAAATGCAAATGCTGTACACTGCAGTTAAAAGATTTCACAAGTATTATTACAATTTATTCTTGAATTATTATTCCGTAATATTTTATTATGGAATAGAAGTGTTTAACCTCTGTTTTTTGCATTGTTTCAGTTTTTAGTGGACACTAGTTCTCCATGCAATTTTACAATTGCCTTTTATTCACTACAGTGCTGCTTCAAGCGATTAGCAAATGGCTTCAAGATTTCATCCTTTATTTTTGCAGGCTGAGATCTACCAGGTTTTATTTGTCCTTAACATAGCTATGTCTAGTCCTTCTCTTTTTCAATCATAAACTGTAGAGGTATTCCTATTTGCTAAAAACTAGAAGGTTGACACTTTCACTTCTTATCAGTCTATCATAAATCTTACAGAAAGAACTGTCAATTGATTTACTGATCTATTGCCAGTGGAAGGAGTCAGTTAATTGATTTCTAAAAACTGGTGTGAACTCATTTCTTGAAGAGGGGGTGAAAAGCACCTGGTAAGTGAAGTGACTGGTAGCACAAGGAAAGCAGAATAGCTGCCCCTTATTTAGATATGGATCTCACGCTTGATTAAATAGGCCCATAAGGGACTGATAGGCATTTATTTTCTGCTTACGTTGTGAATAACAAAATGACTTGAGTCCAAGTCTCAGCCAGGGACTCTGAGTCTACAGTATGTCAGGTTCCATAGGGTGAGGATGTAACAGCCAGCTCCTCATGTAGTGAAAAATCAGAAATAAGAGGGGATGATGGGTGATTGATTGACTTTATTGAAATAGTGAAGAAGTTTAAATCAAAGCTATTATATGACAATATTATCTAAAATATAAAATTGTCATTGATCACTACATCCCATAGATTTAACCGTGTTGTTTTCCTTTTTTGGTTTACTTCTCTTCATGTTTCTCCTCTTTTAGTGCTTAGAGTTGAGTCTAAGTGAACAGGGCCTCCAGTCACCCCCAATAGCTCAGGTGTTGTCACTGACTATAGCAGCTACCTTAGCTTTAAAAAGGGGTTGCATAGACTGCAGCATTGTGTGTGTTTCCTCATGAATCATGTACAGCTTGCTGTTTCTAGCTTTCTCGTTTTCTTGTCTGCACAATCCATTTATTTTGGATTGTGACCTGTTTTGTACTATGGTTAATGTGTTTGAATTGGTTGTAAAATACCTGGATTTAGGTTGTAATCTCAATGAATAATACTGTTTTGGATCTTAGATCTGTCATGCTTTTATAAACAGAATTACAATTTGAGCATTTAAATTTTTCTTTATCCTTTTGCAAGTATTTTCTGTTTGGATTATTAGATGAGTGGATTCAGTTTAGTTTTCTTGTTTAATTTTCTGTTGTCTGTCTTTTTTACTAGTGTTAATTACGTATATTTAGGTATTTATTAACACATATTTAAAAACTATTCACAATAGTTTGTCATCTGAGGGTTTAGACAGTGCTTGTCTTATTTTGAGTAGCTGTGACTCTACTCTTGTGAATAGACATTAAAAGGCAAGCATAATGCGTCTTGTCAGGAATGTATTTAAGATCATCCTAAATTTCTTCTAAATTATTTTTCTTTATATAAATATTTTTATATTGATATTTGATTTGTTTTCAATATCTTTCTGTAAAGTTTTTGCGCTGCCATAATGTTTACTGTTTTCTTATTATTGCGTTTGATTTTCATTGGTGCCCCCATATTGTTTATAGCAATCATATGATATGGATGGTGTGTGTTGTGTGATATCATTATGCTACTGCTAGAGGAGATGGTGAAACCCTTAGCAATACATGTGGACTTTTCCACTTAAATGAACACTTTGCACAAAAATGATTATTTTAAATGATAATAAGGTTTCTGACATTAAAAGCATTTATGTTGACCAGGGGGGTATTTTTCGTACGTCGCTTAAATCATCCAAGATCAGGTGCCTCATCTTGGATAAGTTAATGCCGGTGACACTCATCCGGGATAGGTCGGTTTTTCAAACACAGCCGTGTATTAGATTAGTCGAGCTGGATCTAATCATATGAGATGAATGCGGCGCCCACGCTGAGTGAAAAGCCCATATAGGTCCTCACAGGTGGCGCAGTGGTAGTGCTGCTGCTTTGCAGTAAGGAGACTGTGGAAGATTGTGGGTTCGCTTCCTGGTTCCTCCCTGTGTGGATAGCGCTTTGAGTACTGAGAAAAGCACTATATAAATGTAATGAATTATTATTATTTATTATTATATATATTGAGTCTAGAAAACATGATCAGCAAGTCTGACGAAATGACGAAAGAACGGGCACATTTTTTTTTCATACACGCGGCGCAAGACCTTTTATTTGAAGGACATGAAGAATGTCAAGATTTAATATGCACAAGGGGTAACACTGCAAAAGTAGCCCAGACCAGAAAAGACGGCTGGCAAAAAGTGGCCGACGAATTAAACGCTAAGTAGTGTACATTGTACTTACTGAATGCAGAGTTTCATTTCCTATGTGTCAGATTAATTATTATTTAATATGTCATAATTACAGATCAAATGTGAGCACAAGGAGAACATGGGAACAGGTTAAAGTGAAGTACAAGAATATACTTCAAACTGGTAAATATTGGTATATAACTATTTAAAGAATTGTTGACATAAAGAATCATATATAATATAAAAAACATTAATTTTTAAGCTAATAAGAAGGCAGACAAGCAAAAAACAGGTGGAGGTCCACGTGGTCCAGACCTAACCCGTGCAGAAGAGTTGGCTCTCCAGCAAAATGCCCATCGCCCTGTTTCTGAGGGCATTCCAGGGGGTAGCTCCTCCTCAGAACCAGTGGCAGGATGCAGTGGTCACTTCATTTCAGGTAAAGGATGGTCATTGCATATATTTGTCATCGATGTGTGCCATAGGTATGTTCCATATAGCCCTCTTTTTTGTTGGGTCAGTTGCAGGGAATGTCATATCCCTAGAACCTGTGTCTGACCAACGAGATATTGACGAAGGTCAAATATTTGATGAAGACACTGTGTCTGATTATTCATCAGGAGGAGAGGTATATTTTCAAAATAATGTTTGATCAGACTCCACTCTGATCAATCCCATGTGCCCCAATCACATTTGGAAATCCTGGTAATGAGAATGTTAGGCTGATTGTGAGATTCTTCATGGAACTGTGGGTGTTTTAGCCTGTGTATAACCTACCTGCAATGGCATGAAACGCCTCTTTTATTGTCTGCACACGCAGGTGTCCAGGAAACACGATGAAAACCCGAAGGAAATATTTCAGAACCAAACAGACTTTACGAATTGGCCTGGCAAACTGCACTTTTAGTTAGATTTTCCGCATCGCCTACAGTATATAAAAAAGTGCCGCTTGTAAAAAACCTCAAAGCAATGCCTACTGTCTGTGTGGTTGTGAGAGCCTGACTTCGCCGAGTTTGACTTGAATATAAGGTGCTAATAAATCTTTGAAGTACAATATTCCCCCTCGGCTAAAGCGGTATCTTTCGAAAAGAATTTCCTCCGGGAGCAATAAAGGATCTTGCCGATCGCGCAAAACCCTCTCTATATGAAATTCTCTTCTTATAATTTGCACACCAATATCAATTGGTCGCTCATTCATGAACGGCGAAGCCATGACTGGATGACTTCCACTCACCGTCACTGATCACGTGTGTAAACTAATCCTTGTTTACGTAGAACAAACCTGCTACGAGCAGGTTTGAGGATTAGGATGTGCTGCTATGACAACACATCCAGCAAGAGTTTCGAAAAACCGAGAGATCCAGGATCAGGCCGTCAACAATTACATCCGGCTAAACGACTAATCCACGTACGAAAAATACCCCCCAGTGCTGCACAACATCAGCATTGTCCGTGAAAAAAATTACTTTTATGATATAATCCACAAGTCATCCAGTCGTATGCTCACAACATTCCAAACACATGTATTTCTACTAGGCCTGAGAAAGTTAACACATTCATTTTTGTGATTAATGCTACCTGTTTAACTCATTAACACTAGAATTACCAGAGTCTACGAAAAAACTCGTAGATCCGGCCCACTTTAAAAGCGTTCTCACCTCTCCTTTGTCTTCTAAATGTGCCGATTAACACGAGCAGCAAGCAGCCGGCTATTCCATTCCCCACCACAGAACGTTCACTAAGTTTTCCCAGCTCATGCCTTGTTTGATTATCTGGGAGTGACTGAACTGCTGGAGTTTTAGAGTGGAAATAATAGATCGCTATTTGGAACACACACATTTCATGTGTGTTCCGTTTCTACAGTAATCGGTGTAAACACATTTTTGAAACAGAAACGTTTTTCATATTTTAGTAGTAAATGACAAAATGTAGGCATAAACTATACAGTGTATGAAGCCTGAAGTCCAAAGATCAAGTAAACACTTTCACAAAAGGTTCAAAGAATAGACAACAGCTTCTATGGCGTAGCAGTAAGATTTGCTGACTTGTAATCAAGTGTCCCCGGTTCGATCCCCACTCACTCCTACAGATATATTTGCCATTTTCAGTAGTGAGCTGCTCCTTTGTTAATATTATACAGTACACACATACATTTGGTTTGCGTCTGTAACACACAGTGTGCATTTATAGGACTTGTAAAAGTTACCATTTTTTTTACTTTTATTCTCTCTAAATCATGATCACGATACATACTTCTACTACTACTACTTTTGTTTAAAAAAATAATCTGTGTTCTGGCCTTTGCTATCTGTGACTGCTCTTTTTGCCTGTTGCCTATTAAAGAAAGATTTTAGCTCCTCAATGCTGCACTACACTTTAAATGTCCTCTGGTTGGATCTCACCATCTGTCCAATCGAAGTTAACACATTTATTCTCCATCCACTTTTTGCTCAGAAACAATGAAAGAGGACTTGATCACCCAAGCATTAATTATTCAAGAAGAATCTGAAAGTTCACTGGTCACTAGCACCTGTTAAAGTTATGTGCTAAACTCCTCTCAAATCCTTGCAAATCTTCCTCCCTATTTATTCTACTTCCTCATTGTTAGATTAGAAATTGAAAAAGACAATAAATGCAATATGTGAACTTACAGTATATCTTGCAATATATTTAGTTTGTTTATTCATTGACATTTATTTATGTAGGTGATGCTTTAACACTAGAATTACCAGAGCCTACGAAAAAACTCGTAAATCCGTCCCACCTTAAATCGCGTCTTAAATCCGTTTGCACCTCTCCGCCAGAGTCCTTTGTCATCTAAATGTGCTGATAAAGCTACTAGCAGCCAGCTATTCCATCCCCCCACCGACTTAGAATGAACTTCTCTCCTAGCTCAAGCCTTGCCTTGATTTGATTACCTGGGATTGAAGTGGAGTTTTACAGTGGAAATAATTCTAGCGTTATTTGGAATACACGCATTTCATGTGTGTTCCATTTCTATAGTTGGCTGTGCAAACACATTTTTAAAACAGAAACGTTTTTCATATTCTAATAGTAAATGACAAAATGTAGGCATAAACTATATAACGTATGAAGCCTGAAGTCCATATATCAAAGAAACACTTTCACAAAAGGTACAAATAAAAGAACACGTGCGCCTTCATTCAAAAAAAAAAAAAAAAAAAAAAAAGACACGTTAGCATGTCACATTGACATCTCTTACTACAACCGCCGCAGTGGTGTAATGGTATCAGCGCCTGACTGGGAATCAGAGCGTGGCGAGTTCGATTCCGCATGGCTCCACTTTGAGAAATTAACTGCTCTTATTCTTACAATTTTAGAATAACAATATAAATTTGATTTCAGTCTGTAACAGGCGGTGTAACTTATGATACTGGTAAAGGTTAGCTTTTTTTTTTTTTTTTTTTTTTAATTCACTTTTCATTCTCGCAGTCACATTCAGAATCAATCCATACAACCCCATCTGACACAGCTGGTTTCACATAAATAAAAGTGCACTTTTATTCAAGACTATAACCGAAGAATAAAGAAAGCAAGTTACAGTTGGTGGTTGATACGACAGCTTGCGTGGTGCAATGTTAAGAACTGCTGATTTCCGATCCGTGCTATATAAAATCATCACATTCAAATATTAACAGTTCCCACACACCCAAGGTCCGCCATTCCTACATTTACAACATGTGTACTTGTTGCAGTGTACACACCTCTCTGTGCTATGGTTCCTATTACAGTGAATGAGCACCTGACACTGTACTTTCTTCCCTGGGGGAAGCTGAGGTCTTAGAACGGAAGTTTGTTGACGCTGTATCATCTTTTCTTTTTCCATCGCCTTTTCCTGTAAGAAGCGACGACGAAGTTCCTCTGCAAGGTGAGCCATGAACACTCTTCTTTCCTCAGCGGACCCCGTGCATGCCTTATACAGTATGTGTGCGTTCATCGCTGCTAGGTCAAGGATGTTGTAGAACACAGCAACCGGCCACCTGCGTGTTCCTGTGCGCACTGAACAAGCACGCGCCGTCTGGTCCATGATGTCAACGCCACGCTGGGGAAAAAAGAAAGACAAATATATGTGACATTTTGAAGAAATCATTTTATCACCAGAAGAGCACCAGAATACTTCGTCACACTAATATTTTTTTCATTAGCATACCTTCATGTGGTTGTAGTCTGTGACCGTGTTTGGTTTTTTTTTTTTTATCTTGCCCAATCTCCACATCATGGTGCATTGTGCTGAGAATGCAGACAGACTTCATCTTTTTGGGCACATACACTGTCAGCATGGCACTGGGAGATCTAAACACCAGCGTGGAGAATTGTTCGTGTACTGAACTGACTTTAGCTGCAGGTGGAAGTTCCCGTCGCACTTTATTCATGGTGCCAAGCAGAGTTGTATTGCGGTGCAGCAGTCTATTAGCCAGCGAAAGTGAGGTGAAGAAGTTGTCTGTTGTTACGGTTCTGCCTTTGTCCAGCAATGGCTCCATAAGCTTTATGACCACAGACTCGGAAAGTCTTTCTCCCGTGGGACGACTGGGATCTTTTCCTAAATAAGGAGTGGCATTGCACATGTACTTTGTCTCCAAATCTGCCGCAATCCAAAAAGGCAGAACCGTAACAACAGACAACTTCTTCACGTCACTTTCGCTGGCTAATAGACTGCTGCACCGCAATACAACTCTGCTTGGCACCATGAATAAAGTGCGACGGGAACTTCCACCTGCAGCTAAAGTCAGTTCAGTACACGAACAATTCTCCACGCTGGTGTTTAGATCTCCCAGTGCCATGCTGACAGTGTATGTGCCCAAAAAGATGAAGTCTGTCTGCATTCTCAGCACAATGCACCATGATGTGGAGATTGGGCAAGATAAAAAAAAAAAAACCAAACACGGTCACAGACTACAACCACATGAAGGTATGCTAATGAAAAAAATATTAGTGTGACGAAGTACTCTGGTGCTCTTCTGGTGATAAAATGATTTCTTCAAAATGTCACATATATTTGTCTTTCTTTTTTCCCCAGCGTGGCGTTGACATCATGGACCAGAAGGCGCGTGCTTGTTCAGTGCGAGCAGGAACACGCAGGTGGCCGGTTGCTGTGTTCTACAACATCCTTGACCTAGCAGCGATGAACGCACACGTACTGTATAAGGCATGCACGGGGTCCGCTGAGGAAAGAAGAGTGTTCATGGCTCACCTTGCAGAGGAACTTCGTCGTCGCTTCTTACAGGAAAAGGCGATGGAAAAAGAAAAGATGATACAGCGTCAACAAACTTCCGTTCTAAGACCTCAGCTTCCCCCAGGGAAGAAAGTACAGTGTCAGGTGCTCATTCACTGTAATAGGAACCATAGCACAGAGAGGTGTGTACACTGCAACAAGTACACATGTTGTAAATGTAGGAATGGCGGACCTTGGGTGTGTGGGAACTGTTAATATTTGAATGTGATGATTTTATATAGCACGGATCGGAAATCAGCAGTTCTTAACATTGCACCACGCAAGCTGTCGTATCAACCACCAACTGTAACTTGCTTTCTTTATTCTTCGGTTATAGTCTTGAATAAAAGTGCACTTTTATTTATGTGAAACCAGCTGTGTCAGATGGGGTTGTATGGATTGATTCTGAATGTGACTGCGAGAATGAAAAGTGAATTAAAAAAAAAAAAAAAAAAAAAAAGCTAACCTTTACCAGTATCATAAGTTACACCGCCTGTTACAGACTGAAATCAAATTTATATTGTTATTCTAAAATTGTAAGAATAAGAGCAGTTAATTTCTCGAAGTGGAGCCATGCGGAATCGAACTCGCCACGCTCTGATTCCCAGTCAGGCACTGATACCATTACACCACTGCGGCGGTTGTAGTAAGAGATGTCAATGTGGCATGCTAACGCGGCTTTTTTTTTTTTTTTTTTTTTTGAATGAAGGCGCACGTGTTCTTTTATTTGTACCTTTTGTGAAAGTGTTTCTTTGATATATGGACTTCAGGCTTCATACGTTATATAGTTTATGCCTACATTTTGTCATTTACTATTAGAATATGAAAAACGTTTCTGTTTTAAAAATGTGTTTGCACAGCCAACTATAGAAATGGAACACACATGAAATGCGTGTATTCCAAATAACGCTAGAATTATTTCCACTGTAAAACTCCACTTCAATCCCAGGTAATCAAATCAAGGCAAGGCTTGAGCTAGGAGAGAAGTTCATTCTAAGTCGGTGGGGGGATGGAATAGCTGGCTGCTAGTAGCTTTATCAGCACATTTAGATGACAAAGGACTCTGGCGGAGAGGTGCAAACGGATTTAAGACGCGATTTAAGGTGGGACGGATTTACGAGTTTTTTCGTAGGCTCTGGTAATTCTAGTGTTAATCCATCCAGTGACTTAGGGTACAAAGGGCCTAGTTGATAGGTCCACTTATTTCTTTAGGTGATTTGCTGTTTTGTGAAGTGATTCACTCAGGGTGATTGGGAAATGAGAGCATTACAAATTTGTGAAGCATTGCCACTTCAGCATGGCCTAGGGCTTAGCATAACAGGCATTAGCAGAATGTAGTAGGCCTCGCCGTGGCAAGTCAGAGCATATGGGATGTTTATGTTTGCAAATTTGCTTCTTTTGAAAATAATAAAAGATATGAAACCAGTTTGGTCCACTTTTGGACAAACCATCCTGGAATGAATGGGACTAATGAAACCATCAAGACTTGAACATAACTTAAAAAGCTGTGCCTTAGACTGAGAAGAGAGAAGGAGTGAGAGAGAAGAAGCTCACCAACTCTAATCAGCACCAATGGACTGTACCAATTAGCTGTTGTAATAAAATAAATTCACTTGGAAAACTCCACAAAGAGTTAGGGAATTGCCCCGTATAATGTCCGTCGGACGTTGTGAAGATTTGAATGAGAATTGATAAAAAAAACCAAAGTACATAGTTAACATAAGGATTTATATACAAAAATGGCGACAGGAAGTGATTTGGCTGGAAATGACACCAATACAGAGAGACGGAAGTGATGTCATTATGGCGGAACCGGAAGTGAGGTCATCAGTAGGGAACCGGAGGTGACGTCATCATGGTGGAGCCAGAAGTGGCATCATCATCGTGGTGATCAGAAGTGACGTCATCCTTGGCAGTCAGAAGTGGGATTGTTATGGATTGGCCATTTTGTGAAACCGTAAGTATTGGAGGTAAGTGTGTGAGATTGTTATTTATCTTCTTTTACTCTGTTGGAAGAGAGAGAGAGAGAGGCATGAGTATCCAAAATCAACCCTTCATCTCCTGGCATATCACTCACCTTAGGGCTTGTTGGCTGCCTCCTAAGCACATGTGTGTGACATTGTTTAAATAGTTAGAACAACAAATGTATTAACCTTTTAGATGAGCATAAAATCAATTTGTAATCATTTACATTCCTTGACTCTGTCCCACCTCAATGGATGTTCCATGTAAACCCTTTAAAACTTGAACCTGTTATAGTGCATCTTGGACAAGATCTTCTCAGCTGGCACGGGATGACTTTGAAATTCTCAAAGCTCGGCCCGTCTCTTCATTTGCCTTGGACTTCCTTCTGTCACTTCCGATGATGACGATTCTTAACAATAAAAGCTTTTTTCAGTTAAACAACTTGCTCATTGTACATTGGTATCATATCATTTTGTTTGTTTGTTTGTTTTTATTTCTATCTGGGAGTGGGCACAAGAGGGGCTGATTTAGGCATGCTGTCTCATCTCTAATTAGAAATGATAATTCCTGTGCACTGGGTGACACAGTGGGCTGGTGAATGAGTCTGATTCATCAACCTTGTCCGTTGTTTTCAGTCTAACTTTTTCAATGAGTGGTGGCACATACTGCCTACTGTACATGTTTTTCAAATTGATATCATGGAAATGCATTTCTGTATGCTTTTGAAGCTGAAAATAGACAGATGAGAAAAAATGAAAACCACTGCATGGAAACAGTAACACTGTTTTGGCACTGGGTGTCGCCTGTTTACAAAACTGAGCAGAAATGTGCGCACGCATGGTGTGAGGCCGCCGTGAAAATGTACAGAGCATTACGCCAAGTTTAGTTTTTATACATCTCGATGTGAGGGTGGAAACGGACATGCGCAACATATTTGTGCGCATGCACCATTTATGGATGAGGCCCCAAGAGATTAAATAGCACAAAGGTATCGAGCAGAGACATGGTCCACTGCCAGCAAGGGCTGTGATTACCAAGAAGCTGTGAGGAACTGCAGATCATCAAAACCACAAGGAAATGTTAATCAACGTCAAAAAAAAAGAAAATTTGTTTTTAAAGAAAATCCCACACGAGGCTGTGTTGTCAGCATGCTTCTCAATGCTATTGAACATGACTAGCAAACAAGCTTCATAACCATAAATTAGATGGCTGTGATTATTTGACAATATGTCAACAAAGACAGTGTCACACTAAAGCAATAGACCCCAAATAGCACTGTAATGATGTCACATAAAATAATGTTATATGTATATGTCAATAAGAATCATGTACAGTAATCCCTCGCTACTTCGCGGTTCACTTTTCGCGGATTCACGACTTGGCGGATTTTATATGTAAGCATATCTCAATATATAACGCGGATTTTTCGCTGCTTCCCGGGTTTCTGCAGACAATGCGTCTTTTTACTTCTGGTATTTGCTTCCTCAGTTGGTTTGCCCAGTTGATTTCATACAAGAGATGCTATTGGCGGATGGCTGAGAAGCTACCCAATCAGAGCACGCAGTTAAGTTCCTGTGTGCTGCTGATTGGCTCAGCGACGGAGTGCTGCATTAACCAGGAAGTCTCATCTCACTCATTCAGCATTAACGTGCTCTTGCTACTGCATTCAGGGGATTATCACCTTCATCGTCATCATTTTTACTGCGCAGCATATTCATCACCATCATCACGTCATATATAGCTACGTGTACTTCGCTATACAGTAAGTGTAAACTTATCTACCGATTTCATATTGCTTAGCAGTTGTCCCTGTTATTAATAGAGTAAAGGGTGGGTTGTAAACAATACAGGGAGGGTTTAAAAACGTCCAAATACACGTTAAATAATTAAATAAATATGGTGTCCCTACTTCGCGGAAATTCAGTTATCGCGGTCGGCCTTGGAACCTATCTCCTGCGATAAGTGAGGGATTACTGTACTATAAGACAAAATGTCTAGAATTAATTCATTTGCTAAGAAACTTTAATTCAGAGCAGAGAAATGGCCCTGTAAAACTGTATGTATAGCTCTCTAGCATCATGAACAAGTGTTCTGAGAGAAAGCTCTCCATGATTCTGAAGAACACTAGATGGCAGTAGGTAAGTCCGGCAAGGTTTTAATAACTTCCTGCTGATGTGAAAAATGTGAACGTGGAGTGTTGCTTTTGGCGCATGGACTTTGGCGTTAATGACAGCCCAGAACCTTGGGAGATGTTAGTGTTTTAGTATGGTGTAACATAAGTTTAATATGTCACTGTCCTCTGTACAAAAATATTTCATAAATCTACTTTTCCTTCTACTCACATGCACAGTGGACACAGATTTAGCACAGGGGTCATCATTTAGAACTGCTAGGCAAGCATTTTAAGACAAGACAAGTTAGGGACAACTGCAAAATGGGCAGTCAGACTGATGACCATTGTATACTAATGTATTTCTGTGTGTCAAACTCAGCATGAAACTGCATCCTCTTTGCCTTGTTTGGAATGGCATGATTCATCTAAGTGGGGGCCTACACATAAAGAAAGAGTATAAAGCCTTGGAACACTGCTCGGCATACCTTTGAAGCCGACGGATGGATGGGAAATAATGTCATCCGATCCTGAAAATCCTTCCAACGCAGCAACGAAAATGGTAGAATCTGTACATTGGGCTCCCACTCTCGAACTGGGTTCTTGTCATGGCTTCCTTCGTCTGTTATGCAGCGTAAACCGTCATAAAAGAAAACTATTTCTCCTATGTGATTTCTTACCGCCGTATCACTAAGGGAGGGGTATAGTCTTTTATTATTATATCTATATAGATTTGGGTTATATAAGACGCCACAATTACAAAAGAACTTATTCCAACAAGGGAGCTAACGCCTCCTGCTGGATACATGTGGTGGGTAATGTTGCTTGCCTTTTAGCCTTTGAGTTAAAAAGAAACCAGAGTGCACCATGGAAAAGCCCAAGCAAATATGGGTTAAAGGTGTAAAGGCTAGGTGTACTATTTTTGGTGTAGGGTAGCTGTGAAATATTCTGTGTAATATATATAGTGTAAGTGATATGTATGTGACTCGGACGGATGTGTTCTCTCAAATGTCCAGGACAAATTTCTCTTAAGAAAGACAATAAAGTCTAACCTAACCTTACCTAACCTAAAAACGTGAGACAGGCTAAGAAATGTGCTAACATGCACTGTACTTTTCACAAGTACACATAAAAAAGAAAGGAAAACTGAGCAGCCAGAGATACAGTGCAATATGGCTGTGAGATGCTGATATTCCTTATTGACAGTTTGCATCTAAGGTGACTTGATTAAAAGAGCTAATATCCTGTTCTGTCAGCTATGAACATTAGCTGTAGCCAATCAGTTATTGATCTGGTCACTGACCCAAAGATCTTCCCAGGATTAAGATGACTCCTTAGGGCTCGAGAAATCACTGTGGGAACAAGTTTGATTTGGTGTAAAACTTGGGAACTGCTAACTGCAGATAGCAGCATATTGGAAATCAATTGACAGCACTGTGGCTCACAGTTACACAGCTGATGTAAAGTAACGACTGATATCTACCTCCCAATAATGTCAATGCATTTTTCTTCCAAGCAGGCATAACCAACTTCACCAGGCACATTAGGCTAAAAGCCACAAGCAACACAACCCAACAGGCTGCATTGTCACTAATGGTGACAAACAGGACCCTCGATTCTCCCTTCCGCTTCCTTTGCCCTACTATTCTGCTTACCTCATACAAACCTGTGAAAAAGACTCCTTGGGTGCTCTGGGGCCTCACTTTAATTCGCCTGAATGGTTGATTGCCCCAGTGTATTAGCCAGTGCTACTGTACATGAATCCAGCTTTATTATCTTTACAATTAGGGGGCTTCACCCCTTCTCGCTTCACTCGCCAACCCCCTGTCTTGCGCTATGCACCAGCCACTTCGCATCTCTGCCGCTTGAGTATGTGGCTTTCACTTTCACCAACCAGCAAATCTTTTAATTCTCGTGGATACGCGCCTCTTCATTGGGAAGAAACACTACTCTTCCCTAATGGCATCACAAATTAGATGATCTACAAGACTTAAAGTTTAAATCTGAACAATATATTCAATCTCTTTTTCTCTGTCCCTTTATTTCACCAAGTAATAATTTCCATTCCGTTACGGTCTTGTTGTGATTTGAGATTTTTGCATATAACTTGATAAATATTTTGTATGTCTTTATTTGTAATTTAGGCAAAGCAATGTAATTTAGTGTTTTACCACCCCCCACCCCCCCATTTACGACTGAGTCTCTTTGAATTTTACGACAGAGTTGGGAGAAGATGTGCCTTAAACCAGTTTGGCGAGTGTTTCTTTGCTAAAGTCTTTTATGGTTTGGGGGCAGGTGTTAAGATGTTCTATTTTCCCCTATTGGTCTGAAGTATGGCTGTTTGGAATTGGCTTGGATCAGAAGCTTTTAAATACCATGATGTCCTATTGGCTCTAGGGGTTGGACAGAACATCTATAAATGTACGTGCTTAACCTCACAATCTTTCTCTTGCTAACCTATGATGATGAAGACAACACAATGAAAAGCACAGCTCAGCAGCCATATTGAACAGGCTTAAGGCCTGTTCTGAAGAAAGCTGAGCACCAATGATGCCTTAACTAGAGACATTTAAGTAACTACAAGTCTGTATGCCACCTGAAACTACACATCACTATTTAATCAGGTTGTATGGTTACCAATATTCAAATGTACTTTGCATATTGTTATTATTTCTGAATATTATTAATAATACATTATGTTTTGTGTAACTTCTGCTTGTCTTTTTACTACATCTAATTGCCTGAGGTTATAGATATAGAAGGGAAGGTGGGGATAAGTTATATACAATAATACCTTATAAACAGTGGTAAGTCTGTGAGATTAGGCATTCTAAGGCTACATATTAAGAATACAATAGGGGAAAGTAGAGCAATATATTACTCTACCAAGACAAAACAGTCCTGAATCGTGTAAATCTATGTTTTGAGCATTGAATGATGCAAACGCGAGCAGATTATTGTAGATTCGGATATTTTGCCTGTAGTGTTTATGGGTTTCACTTTCACCAAATAATGGGAAGAAATACTACATTTCCCTGATGGCAACACGAATTAGGCGATCTACAAGTCTCTGACTTAAACTTAAAAGCTGAACAAAATTTACATACTTTTGGCATATCACCTATGTCCATATATCACTACACAACAAAGTTTTTTCTTCTTGAACACTGTTGGGTGTTTGTTATAGATTTTTGGGTGCTGATCACGAATATCACATCAAACCGTTTCAGAGAAATCTTCAGTTTTTTTCTTATATTTGTATCCAAACATTTTCGCTCCCATAAGTTACTTATCAACAATGGTTTGTGCAGCCTGGGCATGACCAGACATGGAATCAGGCCAGGTTGGAAGCTGTTCTGTGGAAGTTGACATCCTGGGCAGGTCTGAACGAGCTTGACGCTGTCTCAGCATGCTATAAAGGTGGCTTGCATACACCGATCCTGCTTATTTTCTTAATATAGATAGTCAGCGTGTATGTATAGTATCAGTATAGTAAAGTAGAGCATCTGTAGCAATATAACAGTAAGTAAGCTTGATGCTGTAGACGTTTTGGTGTCGGGTGATATGTCTCGTCAATGTCGTAACAGTTGCAATACATTCTGCTGTATCTGTGGCGAATATACACTTGCGCCTCAGAGATGTTGGATGACTGCTCTTGTGAATAAAGCTTATCATCTGTATTTCGGTTGCAAATTGGTGATCAAGACAAGGAATGGCCACTTCACATTTGCTGTGCGACATGTGCTGTCAGTCTGAGAGCCTGGCTCAGAGGCACTCGAAAGACAATGCCGTTTGCTGTTACGATGATATGGCGAGAACAGAAAGACCATGTGACGGACTGTTACTTCTGTTTGACTTATGTGTCTGGTTTCTCTGCCAAAAACAAGAACTCAATTAAATATCCTAATCTGCCTTCAGCAATGAGACCCATGCCACATGGCGACAGTCTTCCACCAGAGGATTGGACCTTAGACGAAGCAGATGAAGAAACTGCAATGCAGGGTACTGACAGTGACATTGACCCGGATTTTGAACTGTGCTCATCAGGCGATCCACATCTATTAACAGTCCAAATTGAACGATTCGGTCAGAGATTTGGGTCTGTCAAAAGCAAAAGCCGAGGTGCTGGGTTCGAGACTGCAGGAAAGGTGTTTGCTGTCACCAAGTACGAGCATTTCAAGGCCGACATCAGGATATAAACAAATTTTTTGCACAAGTCGACAGTCTCTGTTTCTGTTGTGACATTGAAGGATTGTTCTCAGCCTTGGGTTGTGACTGCAACCCGGAAGAGTAGCGTCTCTTAATTGATTCATCAATGTTAAGTCTGAAAGCTGTTCTGCTACACAATGGCAACATTTATCCTTCAGTACCTGTTGGCTATGCAGCACACATGAAAGAAATGTATGAGGATTTGGAATTGTTGCTGAAGCACGTCCAGTATAGCAGGTACAACTGGAATATCTGTGGAGATCTTAAAGTCGTTGCTCTGTTACTAGGACTGCAGCTCGGCTATACAAAGTACTGTTGTTTCATCTGTGAATGGGACAGCCGTGCCAAACAGTCGCACTATTTTCAACAGAACTGGCCACTCCGTAAAAAGTTAGTTCCAGGACAGAAAAATGTGGCACATGAATCGCTTGTCAACCTGGATATTTTTGCCTCCTCTTCACATAAAACTGGGACTCATGAAGAATTTTGTGAAAACACTGAACAAGGAAGGTGAAGGTTTTCGTTATTTAAGACAGATGTTCCCAAGAATGACTGACGCCAAGATCAAAGAGGGCATTTTTGTTGGCCCCCAGATCAGACATGTTATGAGTGATAAGCGGTTTGAAGATCTGTTACTTGGGCCAGAAAAAATTGCCTGGAAAGCCTTCAAAGAGGCTGTTGACAATTTTCTGGACAATTACAGAGCCCCAAACTCCATTCAGCTGGTAGACAAACTTCTCAAAGCATACAAGACAATGAAGTGCAATATGTCACTCAAGATTCATTTCCTCTGCTCACACTTGGACTTCTTTCCCGCAAATCCTGGTGCTGTCAGTGACGAACACGGTGAAAGGTTTCACCAGGACATTGCTATGATGGAGAAACAGGGCAACTGGAATCCGTCAATGGTTGCTGACTACTGTTGGACACTGCAACATGATGCACCAGACATTGAATACCAAAGAAAATCAGGAGCAAAACACTTTTAATTCTGTTGAATTTAATAGCTTATGTGAAACATAAACATAACTAAATATGTTATTGTCAGTAAACATATAAATGTCTATTTCTCAGAGTTCCTACGTGATGCAGTAAAACCAAAACTATATTTCTGCATACCCAGTAGGTACCTGTCACAATCAGCAAAATCTTTTCAGGAAGGAAGACTTTTCAAAAAAATTGTTGTGCAGTGATCTCTTTTTGCTGTTCCGTTATTTCAGCGAGTAATAATTTCCGTTTGTTAGCACTAATGTGATCTTTAATATCGTTTTTTTGAGACTTTTGAATTTTAGTACTTTCATTATCTCTAACCAGCTCTGCATGTGTATCGCGCCAGCGTTTTTGAACCTCTTTACGACGTTCTACTTTGTCATCTACTCTTTGTCATTTATTTCTGAGCCCGAGTGTGGTTAAATCTCTTGGCACAAAGTCTCGTCTCATGGGACTTGAAAGTATCTCTCAGAAAAAGTCACTTCTCACCCCAGGCTAAAAAGTCTTGTCTTGTCCCAGGATTTTTTTTATATAATAGAGAGAATATTATTAAGTGCATTTGGCAGATGCCAAATTTTTGGTAATTCACTTAGAGTCTCACTATAAGTTTGAACTAGCAACCTAGCTGTAAACATGATACCATTCTCTATATCTGCTTTATTATTTGACAATTTAGTTTCTTGGTTTTGCCACATCCATTCCTTGTAAGTATGTAGTTTGCGTGTTCTTCTTATGTCTGTGTGGGTTTTCCTCTGGGTACTCTGGTTTTTCTTTCACATATACAAAGATGTGCAGGGTAGGTTGATTAGTGACTCTTTGGTCCTCATTAAGTGTGTGTGTGTTTGTGTGTGTGAGTGCTTGATGGGATGAACTGGCTCCATCCAAGGCTATTTTCTACGTAGCGCCCAGCACTGCTGGGGTAACTTCCATCCCCATTAATTATGAATTGGATTTGGTAATGTTATATCATGTGATGCTATATTACCTTATGCCATGTCACATTATATCATGCTACATGGTGGTATGTTACATTGTGCTGAGCTGTTGTTTTACTTTATTTTTCCCATTTTAAGTCCTTGTAATCTTGCTGTTTTTTTTTGGATTTGAGTGCCAAAAATAGGTGTAGGCAGTATCTTTTATTTTAAGGTCATTTTAATAAACAATACAAAATAAAACCGAACAACAGCATATTTTTCAGACATCTGAAGTGTAGCCTGTGTAGCTTTTTGAGTGGGTGTTGAACAAAGACAGAAAAACACATGAGATCCTTTGAAATAATAATAATAACAACAATAAATGTATTATTGTTTGCAAGGAATTTCTATCTTCTTGATGGAAGAATAAAGTGTAACGCATCTGTACAGATAAGTTGGAAACAAAAAAGATGTCCCTGGGGCACCCGGAAGCTTCATACATTGGAAAGAGCCACACCACACTACAGCTTCATGAAATGGACAACTGGAGCCATGAAGATGTGATGTCTGTGAGAACAGTGATTGATATATATTGTAATGAGACACAAAAGACAAGGTAAAGATTTGGGGAATCCACCGTGTATAGTGTAAGATTCTGAACAAAACAGGAATTCAGAAGAGTAATCATCAAAGACTGAGTCATACAAGGACTGAGTAAAGGAGAGGTTCGGTTGGGTTTTATAGGTGGAGGGCAGGAAGTGTTGGGTCTTCAGGTGGAAATGTAGTCAGGAGGGGCTGGACTGGAACTGAAAGTGGGAGGAGTTTTAGATACACTTTTCTTCTGGTGATCTGTGGAAGAGGGAGAAAAGGCATTAGTGCAAGTAATCAACCCCAGAGTCTCATACTTCCACCTAAGCCCTTAGGCTGCCTCCCATGCGCACGTGTGTGACACTGTCCCCCCCTACAGCCCAGACCTGCCGGGTTGGGCATCCTGGACTGAGAGGTCATGAACCCAAGAGAGAGGCCCTTGCGATTAAATGGGCAGTGACGCAGTTGAGATACTACCTCCTGGGCAGCAATTTCACCCTTGTCTTGGACCATGCTTCCTTCCAGTGGATGGCCCTGCACAAAGAGTCGAACCCTTGGGTCACACAGTGGTTTTTGGATCTTCAGCCATATTGCTTCTCTGTCATTTAACGGAGGGGTTTTCTTCAGACCAATGGCGATACCCTCTCTGAGGTGCACAGCCTCTCGGTCCAGGACGCCCAACCCAGAGGGTCTGGGTTGAGGGGGGCGGTGCCTGTGTCACACCTCAGATTCCACAACCTGTGCCTCGCCCTGTTGTAGTTTGGTTGCGAGGTTTACCAAAATTGTATTTAGGTCTTGTTCCTCTGACATTCTGGAACAGATCCTGCCGACTACGCCAGCTGTAATGAGAGACAAAATTCAAGGTAAAGATTTGGGGAATCCACCTTGTATAGTGTAAGAATCTGAGCAAAACAAGAATTCAAAAGAGTAATCATCAAAGACCGAGTCATACAAGGACTGAGTAAAGGAGTGGAATGGTTGGGTTTTATCGGTGGAGGGCAGGAAGAGGTGGGTCTTCAGGCAGAAATGTAGATAGATAGATAGATAGATAGATAGATAGATAGATAGATAGATAGATAGATAGATAGATAGATAGATAGATAGATAGATAGATAGATAGATACTTTATTAATCCCAAGGGGAAATTCACATACTCCAGCAGCACCTTACTGATACAAAAAACAATATTAAATTAAAGATTGATAATAATACAGGTAAAAACAAACAATAACTTTGTATGATGTTAATGTTTACCCCCCCCCGGGTGGAATTGAAGAGTCGCATAGTTTGGGGAAGGAACGATCTTCTCAGTCTGTCAGTGGAGCAGGACGGTGACAGCAGTCTGTCGCTGAAGCTGCTCTTCTGTCTGGAGATGATACTGTTTAGTGGATGCAGTGGATTCTCCATGATTGACAGGAGTCTGCTCAGTGCCCGTTGCTCTGCTACAGATGTCAAACTGTCCAGCTCCATGCTAACAATAGAGCCTGCCTTCCTCACCTGTTTGTCCAGGCGTGAGGCGTCCTTCTTCTTAATGCTGCCTCCCCAGCACACCACCGTGTAGAAGACGGCGCTCCCCACAACCGTCTGATAGAACATCTGCAGCATCTTATTGCAGATGTTGAAGGACGCCAGCCTTCTAAGGAAGTATAACCGGCTCTGTCCTCTCTTACACAGAGCATCAGTATTGGCAGTCCAGTTTAATTTATCATCCAGCTGCACTCCCAGGTATTTATAGGTCTGCACCATCCGTACACAGTCACCTCTGATGATCACGGGGTCCATGAGGGGTCTGGGCCTCCTAAAATCCACCACCAGCTTCTTGGTTTTGCTGGTGTTCAGGTGTAGGTAGTTTGAGTCGCACCATTTAACAAAGTCCTTGATTAGGTCCCTATACTCCTCCTCCTGCCCACTCCTGATGCAGCCCATGATAGCAGTGTCATCAGCGAACTTTTGCATGTGGCAGGACTCCGAGTTGTGTTGGAAGTCTGATGTATATAGGCTGAACAGGACCGCTCCTGTGCTGCTAACCACAATGCCAGACGTGCAGTTCCCAAGATGCAGATATTGAGGTCTGACTTTAAGATAGTCCACGATCCATGCCACCAGGTATGAATCTACTTCTATCTCTGTCAGCTTGTCCCTAAGGAGCAGAGGTTGGATTTTGCTTTTTTTTTTGTGCATTTTGCTTGGCTTTTCTCTGTAATCCCAAGGGGAAATTCACAATACTGTATTCAGGAAGGTGTGGACTGGAGCTGGAAGTGGAAGGGGTTTTAGGTAGGCTTTCCTTCTGATGATCTGTGGAAGAGGGAGAAAAAACGTTAGTGCAAAGAAATCAACTCCAGCATCTACATCTTACTCCCACCTAAGCCCTTAGGCTGCCTCCCATGCGTACGTGTGTGACAATATATATGTATATATCTTGTGTTGTTTGAGGCACAGTCATGCACTACTTTAGCACTGCTGCATCACAGCTCAAGTTACCTTTTTGACCACAATAATCGGTCTTGCATAGTTTAATTTACTCAAAATTGGTTCAGTTCCTCCTTCCCCATTGACTTCAATGCATGTTGTGGAGTTTGGTGAAATTCCCAAGCATTCCTGACTCTTTGCATAACTCAAGAAGAGCAGCATCACAAGGAGTTTTATAAAGTCACACAAGTTGAATAATAATTGAATTCAATGTCACTGTCAATTTATTTATAGAACTCATTTAAAACAACATCAGTAATGCTGTAGCCAAAGTGCTTTACATTAAAACATACTATGAACATAAAATAAATAGAGATAAAGTACAATAAAATGAAATGCAGCCAGCAATAAGTTTAAGTAGAGAAAGAAATGACCAAGAGTATGGCAACCATCAGTATCAGTGAAGGTCACTGAAAGCTGGACAATTGTAATGAGTCTTCAATCTGGTTTTAAACAGTTCAATTACAGGTGACTCCTTAATGTAACAAGGTAAAGAGGTCCACAGATGAGGTGCAGCAGCTGCACAAGCCCTGTCTACCTTAGTTTTAAATTTAGTGGAAGAGACAATAAGAGACAACTGACTGGTAGGTCTAAGCTCTCTGAAAGGCAGGCGTAAAACACCCAATTCAGATAAAGAGGTAGGAACATATCAATGTAATGCTTTAAAAACTAGCAGCAAAACTTTAAAGTCAATTCTGAAACTAACAGGCAGCCAGTGTAGAGAGGCTAATATTGGAGAAACAGAATCAAACTTCCTTGTCCCAACCAAAAAATGGGCAGCAGCATTCTGAACCAACTGCATGTATCAGGGATATACTGATCCCAGAATACAAACGAGTTGTAGTAATCAAAGATAAAAGCACGAGTAGCTTTCTCAAGATCCCTATGGGATAAAAAAGGCTTGACCTTAGCTAAAAGACAAAGCTAGAAAAAGCAACTGTTGTCCACAGAATTTAATCTGTTTCTCAAAAGAGAGGTTACTGTCAAAAATGACACCAAGATTACAGACTTGAGGATTGCAAAAAGAACCGAGAAGTTTGAAACCAATATGAGCTTTGGCAGGAGGACCAGCTATCAGCACTTCCATTTTATTTTGATTGAGATCAAGAAAATTGTCAGCCATCCAGGATCTAAGTTCAAAAAGACAATTGTTCAGCTGATTAATTGCAGAATTACAAACAGGAATATAAACCTGTGTGTCATCAACATAACAGTCGAAAGAAATATTACATTTCCTGAAAATAGCTCCTATAGGATGAAGATATAGTATATAGAAAATAAAATAGGACCCAAAATAGATTCCTGAGGAACACCACATTTAACAGAAGCAGTAGACGAGAAATGGGAATTGAAATTAGCTTGATTATGTGTTGCACCTAGCACCTGTCCAGGGTTTGCTCCCCGCCTTGCACCCTGTGCTAGCTGGGATAGACACTTTAAATAATGTATTATTGATAATATTCATAAATAATAACAATATGCAAAGTAATTTGAATATTGGCAACCATACAACCTGATAAATGTTGATGTGTAGTTTCAGGCGGCACACAGACTTGTTAGTTACTTAAATGTCTCTAGTTAAGTCTTCATTTGTGGTCAGCTTTCTTCAGAACAGGCTCACATGCCTCTCTCAATATGGCCGCCAAGCTGTGCTCTTCATTGTGTTGTCCTTTTCAGTTCATTATGTGAGATGTTCTTTCATCAGTTTGGTAAGAGGGAGACAGTGAGGTAAAGCAAGCAAATTTATAGGTTTTCTGTCCAACCTCTACAGCCAATAGGGTGTCATGGTACTTAAAGGCTTCTGATACAAGCCAGTTCCAAACAGCCATACTTCAGACCAATGGGGGGACAGAATACCTTCACACCTGCCCTCCAAACCATGTGTTAAGGTAAAACTTGCCAGGTAGGCAGTCTGGCTTTCCTGTGGGGGTTGACTGAGAGTGCTTAGCAGAGAAATATTAGCCAAACTTGTTTGAGGCACTTCCACCAAACCTTACATAAAATTACTCATTCCTAAAAGGGGAAAGGGGTCCTTAAACCATCAAACCATTGCTGTTATTATCTATAATGTACCACTAATATTACATTGCTTTGTCTAAGTTACAAATAAAGACATACAAAATATTTATCAACTTGTATGCAAAATTTCACATTACAACACCAGGTAAAGAAGTTGAACCAAGGGTGATGGGGCTATTAAGAAAGCAGCTGTAACCACTACATTACCTAACAATTTTAAGGCAATGCAAAGTAAATTACAAGAAAATGAAATTCAACCAGTTGTTGATAGGTCTTTTCCATAAGAAAACAAAAACACATAACTAATTACAATATAATTGTCATTGTCTTTCACTGTGCATCATCCAGATGAACTTTAAAACTCTGGCTATATTTTGTATAGAATTCTGAGGTCATTTTAAAAAACATCATAACTGCAATCAATTACCAGTGTTTTTGATTAGTTAGTGCCTGGCACAGGCCATCAAAGTATCAATTCACAAACTGCATATTCCATTTTTAGAGTTGTCAGGGGCAAAAAGGTTCCCCAACTGCACTAAGCTTATGACAGGAACCAACCCTGGATGGGATATCAGCCCAAGGCAGGAAAGACTCACATGCAGTTTTATCAATTTGGAGTTGATAACCCTTCTGAACTCTCACTCTCAAAGGGTTTGATGTGTGGGATGGATCTGAAGTAGCAGAGAAGAGTCATAAGGGCACAGAGAAAATGTACAGAGGCCACAATGAGATTTTGAACCCAGGACACTGGAACTTTGAGACAGAATTACTCTTTACTGTATATTAGATTAGATTAGATTAGATTAGACCAATTTTATTAATCTCAAATGGAATTTGGATTCCTACAGCAGTAGAAACATAAACCACAAAGATACAAACTCAATAGGATGAATAATAGATAAATAAATAAATAAATAAATATTGTGCAGAAATTGCAAAATTAACTTAAAGAGAATATGCATCTAGTTTGGGACGCCGGGAAGAAGTACTGAACTGCCTGTTTCCACCAGGCAGGAAAGATCATAAACCTATGGTTAAAATTGCTACAAACAGACCACCTCCTGGAGGGGATTTTTCATAATAACATCCAATTTTCCACAATTCTCTTTTCTATTAAAGCTTTTAGTGTGTCCAGGGTTAGCTCGGTGATGGAGCAGGCTTTTCTGATACGTTTGTTCAGGCATTGTGTGTCTTTTGAACTCAAGTTGCTTCCCCAGGATACCACGGCATAGAGGACCACATTTCCAGCAGCTTACTGCATACATCAAAAGACCTGAGTCGTCTTAGGAAGTATATTGTGTTGTAGTCATCTGAGAATTTCTGTAGATGGCAAGTGCTGGTATTGTACTGGAAGTTTGTTGTGTAGAGGGTAAACTGGAAGAAAGATGGGGCAGTTTCTTCTGGTACTCCAATATTAAACACCACCTTTTCTGATACACATTCCCTCAGCCTCACAAACTACTGCCTATTGGTAAGGTAATCCATTATTCAGGAGATATTGGGGTCATAAAGATGCATAGCCTTGAGTTTTTTCCTCATTCGTTGAGGCATAATGGTGTTACAAGCACTGGAGAACTCAATGAACATTATGCTGAATGTGGTGCTGGCTTTGACCAGGTGGGAGTAGGCTCAATGGAGCATATAGATGAGAGCATCCTCTACACCTTCTTCTTCTTCTTTCGGTTGCTCCCGTTAGGGGTTGCCACAGCGAATCATCTTCTTCCATATCTTCCTCTCCTCTGCATCTTGTTCTGTTACACCCATCTCCTGCATGTCCTCTCTCACCACATCCATAAACCTTCTCTTAGGCCTTCTACTTCTCCTCTTCCCTTGCAGCTCTATCCTCAGCATCCTTCTCCCAATATACCCAGCATCTTTCCTCTGCACATGTCCAAACCAACACAATCTCGCCTCTCTGACTTTGTCTCCCAACCGTCCAACCTGAGCTGACTCTCTAATGTCCTCATTTCTAATCCTGTCCATATTTGTCACACCCAATGCAAAGCTTAGCATCTTTAACTCTGCCACTTCCAGCTCTGTCTTCTGCTTTCTGGTCAGTGCCACCATCTCCAGCCCATATGACATAGCTGGTCTCACTACTGTCCTGTAGACCTTCCCTTTCACTCTTGCTGATACTCGTCTGTCACAAATCACTCCTGATACTCTTCTCCACCCACTCCACCCTGTCTGCACTCTTTTTTTCACTTCTCTTCCACACTCCCCATTACTCTGTAATGTTGATCCCAAGTATTTAAACTCATCCACCTTCGCCAACTCTACTCCCACCATCCTCACCATTCCACTGACCTTCCTCTCATGTACACACATGTATTCTGTCTTGTTCCTACTGACCTTCATTCCTCTCCTCTCTAGAGCATATCTCCACCTCTCCAGGGTCTCCTCAACCTGCTCTCTATTATCGCTACAGATCACAATGTCATCAGCAACATCACAGTCCACGGGGACTCCTGTCTAATCTCTTCTGTCAATCTGTCCATCACCATTGCAAATAAGAAAGGGCTCAAAGCCGATCCCTGATGTAATCCCATCTCCAACTTGAATGCATCCGTCACTCCTACCACAGACCTCACCACTGTCACATTTCCTCCGTATATATCCTGTACAACTCTTACGTACTTCTCTGCCACTCCCGACTTCCTCATACAATACCACAGCTTCTTTCAAGGCACCTATATGTGCCTATTAGGCAAATTGCCCAGGATTAAATTGTTCTGAAACCAGCGGTTGGAGCTGTTTTTAGACCAACTTGTCATAGGTTTCCAGGATGGTTTGATGCCCTTGGGATCACTGGAATGCATTTTCTTTGACACTGGGACTAGACAAGATGTTTTTTAGTTTTTACTACTGGGGAACCTTCTGCAAACACGGAAAAGGAGAGTTTGGCAGTTTTATTAGCATTATCAGATTTACAAACAATTATCAACACTTGATGTTATACTGTATAGTCAGTTAGTCATTGTCCAACCCGCTATATCCTAACACAGGGTCACAGGGGTCTGCTGGAGCCAATCCCAGCCAACACCGGGCGCAAGGCAGGAACAAATCCCGGGCAGGGTGCCAGTCCACTGCAGTATACTGTATAGTGCCTTTCACAATACTCTATTGCTAGTCACTTTATAGAGCAACATAAGAAAGTTTACAAGGTAATTAAAGTCAGAGGGCACCCTAACAATGTTCTTTACAATGTAAAAATAATAATACAGTAGACCATAAAACCTAATGAAATGCCGGCTCTGGAGAAAGGAATCATTCCTCTGCACAATGGGTTTATATGCAGGAATGTCAGCATAGGTGTAACACGCTGCGTTCTGCTCCATTTCTTTTATATAGCGCCCTTCTTGCATGCCTTTTGTTTCCCTCCCGCAGGCTGTAAGCTCCCTTTCTTATGCCTGAATACTGCCCATTATTCATGGAGACCCCACTAAAAGAGTCACGCCAATCTACAGAGTAAAAGAAATTGGTCGGCAGATGAAATCCACAAATACACAAAAAGCTTGGCTTTCAAGGAGAAAGAGAGAGGAGAAGTAAACCCTGATTACGCGAATCATTTGCAATTCCCCAGGAATCAGAAGCCGCATGGCATACAGAAATGATCCTCCCGTATTCACCTGGGCCATTGACACATTTATGGAAAACATTTCAGAGAGATGTTGTTGCCTGCGCCGGCTGGGCAGGTGAACCTTGTTAATTTTTCCGGAGCTCTTCAGCTCGTGATGGAGCCTCTAAAAGGTGTATTATGCACTTTGAAATGTACCTGGTGTGTGCCTGTTCTCTAAATGTATCGGCAGTCGACATAATGATTCACTTAAACCACCGTGGTCAGACGTATTTGGCAGCATTTCTATGTAAATAATACGCTGTACAATTGCAGTAATATGTGATAAGTGTAAAATACCAGCTATTATTGCTTTTATATTATACCTTTCATCACTTAGACTGACTGCAGAGAATGCTGGAACCCTTTTATAGCTTTAGAACATTTCTAATTGGTCAGGAACCTTATGGGATTATTCTTGGCAAAAGTAAAGTGCATTTCACAGAGTGCTGCTGGTGGAGACGTCAAATTCACTGCCAGCCCTGAGGGGCAATTGTTGGCTTGAAACTTTTTAAAAATGTGCAGGTTGACATAAGGGCAGTTCCGTAAGTGTGAAGTTAATGTATGGTCATGAATTCATTGTGCTGGTACTTCTGTTCCTAGCCTGTGGGAGACATGCAGGTAAAAAATTCCTTTGTACTGTGTATACTTGACAATGAATCTGAACTTGAACTGAAAGTTCAGCCAAGGTGCTGATTGGTTGCATACCTTAACAACAATAGTGAAATTCATGGAGGATATACTGAATGTTCAGTTGCGTAAACAGCAGCAGGCAGCCAGTGTCCACATATTGTATTATAGAATTCTGTTTAGTTTATTTTAATACAGTTTTATACAGTTTTTTTTTTAATCATCCCAATATTGACAAAGGCACTGGCCTGCCATTTTAGTTCCTCCAGAAAGTTCCTTCACCTGTCACTTGTCATTAGATTTGGAATAAACTATGGTATGTTATTATCTGTTACATCATATGCTTGTCAGTTTAACCCTCACTTAGGCCTACTGCGTGACCCTAACTGAGCTGCTCCACCACCAGAGATTACTGGGAGCCTTGCAATCCAAGGATGAAACATATTACACTGCCCAGAACATGTACTTCTATAATACTGTGGAATGTCCGGGAGGGGAGTTGCCGGCCAGTTAGTTTAGGTCACCAGAGCTGTGACTGTATTTGTTTTGAACAACCATGTACAGTGCGTCCGGAAAGTATTCACAGCGCATCACTTTTTCCACATTTTGTTATGTTACAGCCTTATTCCAAAATGGATTAAATTCGTTTTTTTCCTCAGAATTCTACACACAACACCCCATAATGACAACGTGAAAAAAGTTTACTTGAGGTTTTTTCAAATTTATTAAAAATAAAAAAACTGAGAAATCCCATGTACATAAGTATTCACAGCCTTTGCTCAATACTTTGTCGATTCACCTTTGGCAGCAATTCCAGCCTCAAGTCTTGTTGAATATGATGCCACAAGCTTGGCACACCTATCCTTGGCCAGTTTTGCCCATTCCTCTTTGCAGCACCTCTCAAGCTCCATCAGGTTGGATGGGAAGCGTCGGTGCACAGCCATTTTAAGATCCCTCCAGAGATGTTCAATCGGATTCAAGTCTGGGCTCTGGCTGGGCCACTCAAGGACATTCACAGAGTTGTCCTGAAGCCACTCCTTTGATGTCTTGGCTGTGTGCTTAGGGTCGTTGTCCTGCTAAAAGATGAACCGTCACCCCAGTCTGAGGTCAAGAGCGCTCCGGAGCAGGTTTTCATCCAGGATGTCTCTGTACATTGCTGCAGTCATCTTTCCCTTTATCCTGACTAGTCTCCCAGTCCCTGCCACTGAAAAACCCCCACAGCATGATGCTGCCACCACCATGCTTCACTGTAGGGATGGCATTGGCCTGGTGAGGAGCGGTGCCTGGTTTCCTCCAAATATGACGCCTGGCATTCACACCAAAGAGTTCAATCTTTGTCTCATCAGACCAGAGAATTTTCTTTCTCATGGTCTGAGAGTCCTTCAGGTGCCTTTTGGCAAACTCCAGGCGGGCTGCCATGTGCCTTTTACTAAGGAGTGGCTTCCTTCTGGCCACTCTACCATACCGGCCTGATTGGTGGATTGCTGTACAGATGGTTGTCCTTCTGGAAAGTTCTCCTCTCTCCACAGAGGACCTCTGGAGCTCTGACAGAGTGACCATCGGGTTCTTGGTCACCTCCCTGACTAAGGCCCTTCTCCCCCAATTGCTCAGTTTCGATGGCCGGCCAGCTGTGGGAAGAGTCCTGGTGGTTTTGAACTTCTTCCACTTACGGATGATGGTAGGCCACTGTGCTCATTGGGACCTTCAAAGCAGCAGAAATTTTTCTGTAACCTTCCCCAGATTTGTGCCTCGAGACAATCCTGTCTCGGAGGTCTACAGACAATTCCTTTGACTTCATGCTTGGTTTGTGCTCTGACATGAACTGTCAACTGTGGGACCTTATATAGACAGGTGTGTGCCTTTCCAAATCATGTCCAGTCAACTGAATTTACCACAGGTGGACTCCAATGAAGCTGCAGAAACATCTCAAGGATGATCAGGGGAAACAGGATGGACATGTGCTCAATTTTTGCTGCCAAAGGTGCATCGACAAAGTATTGAGCAAAGGCTGTGAATACTTATGGACATGTGCTTTCTCAGTTTTTTTATTTTTAATAAATTTGCAAACATCTCAAGTAAACTTTTTTTCACGTTGTCATTATGGGGTGTTGTGTGTAGAATTCTGAGGAAAAAAATGAATTTAATCCATTTTGGAATAAGACTGTAACATAACAAAATGTGGAAAAAGTGATGTGCTGTGAATACTTTCCGGATGCAATGTACCCCCCGAAGTTTCTTTTCTCTGGGGACGCTGTGCCCCAAAGATATATATATATCCTCTCCTCCATTGTCAAATCAAATTTGACGATTGTTGTACTAACAGTATCACATTTGCTCTATTTCACTTTGTACTATTTCTATACTATTTCTAATTTGTATGTTTATGAATGTAAAAGACACTCTAAATAATAACTGTAACCTTGTTACAGCACTCTGAGCCTGTACACAGTAAAGTATGCTATATAAAAATAAATAAACTGACGGTGTCATTTTACTGAAATATAGAAACTGATGTTTAAAATTGTTCTGTTTCACCATCACTATATCACTAACAGGACACTTAATTAGACTGGAAGTGATGCATCATTTGGTTAATCTATTTACTGTTAGTTTGCCAGCTATGCAGTTGTGTAGGTTTGAGTTTATTCCACCTCTCTATTCCACTTCCAATAATCAATTTTTGCAATGTTGAAAATCACCACACAAGAAAAGCATCAAGGCTGGAACACATATTCATGGACAAATTCCCATATATTTACTAAGGTAAGTTTATTAACTGTCTTATACTATCTATCTATCTATCTATCTATACTACTATGCTAACTGTTTCAGCTAACCTATTTCTTTTTATATTTAATCTTAGATGGCTCTGTTTCAATATATATGGGTATACTGCAATACAGAATTAACAAGGCTTTAATCTTATAACTGTATTTGATCTATAGTTGCAAGAAAAAGTGAGTGAACTGTGATGCCTTAGGCTGGAGTTATACTTCACGCGATGCGACGCATCCTGCAGCGGACACTCCTGCTACGCAAGCGTTGTACTGTTTATACTTGCGCGCGTACTTTACATAAATCTGGAGGAATCCACCAGGTGGCAGTGCAAGATATTATCACTGTGAAAACAGGTTCGGCTTCGCTGTGTTGTGAATTGCCTTGAACACCCTTTAAATTCCGATTACACCTTACCACAATATCTCTGAAAAGGATGTTTAATGATTAAATCCATCAGTCCAGGGATTTGTCCATTCTGGCTAGCATTGGGCACGAGGCAGAAACAATCCCTGGATGAGGCATCAGCTCATTGCAAGGTGAATACAAGCACACACATACACGCACTGGCATCATTTTAGTGTCACCAAATCTGCATATCTTTGAAAGGAAACCAGAGCACACTGTGAAAACCCAGCAGGAAAACATGTAAACTCCAGGCAGGGAATATCAGTGACGTGACTCCCTGCAAGACAGCAGTGCTAATGATCCACCACCGTGTCACCCCCATGTGTGTAATTATTAACAGTATTCATAATTTACATAAAATTACCTATTTATCTGTAACATGTAACATACATGCTTTAATGCATTTCATCATGAAAGTGATATCAAGTATAAATCTAAGGATTCTAAATGTGCAGAGAGTTGGAATATCATACATTTAATGTGTTCGATGTGGTGATCTATAGCTGGCGATCCGCTGCTGTCAGGACCAGATGGAAGCCCTAGAAAAAAAGACGGCACAGAAGACGTTATGTGAGACTTTTAAAATGTATCGTGTCATTACGATCGGGAATATGCGACGCTTGAATATAAAAGCACCACAAATACATCTGTATGTCGCCATTTTGCTTCACCACATCGAACCATTCATCAAACATCGAAGCGCGCACACCAATCTCGTAGGATCCGCAAAGCTTTCTGTCACATGTACTGTAGATAGTAACCAGAGACTCTGACGTCACATTCCAACTTTTAGCACACTGCGCCCCCCGACTTTTTGCTGGTACTGCAACTCGCACACGTGTCGCGTTAATTTCTGAGGACCTGCTCAGAGGACACATCAAATGAACGCTCCGAACGCGTGGCATGCAATGATGCGGGCGCTTACGCGTTCTGAGCTTGCAGTATAAACGAGCCCTAAGGGCGCATGCAGCCGCCCTAACCTCGACACAGACAGGCAGGACACTAATTGCAACACAACACATGTCTTATTTACAACAAAACACTGTCCATACAGCACAGTCCCTTCTGTCAGCCAGTGCTTTCACATCCACTTCCTCCCGACTCAGGCCATTGAGTGGTGGTGACTGGCCCCTTTTATAGGACACCTGGAAAGAGTCCAGGTGCCCAACGAGCTTCTTCAGGCAGCACTTCTGGGTGTGGCAAAAGTCCAGGCACCCCCCTGGTGGAGGCCACACAGGCCCCAACAGGGTTGAGCTTACATGCTCATAACCTGTGGCCCCACTGTAAGCCTAGGGGGCTTCCCTCTGTCTGTCCGTCTCTCCCCTCGTCGCGGCATCACGACCGGGTAAGGGCCCCAGTCGTCCACCACAAACCCTTTAGAATTATTTGGATTGCTGTATTGATTACCAAAACAAGTAAATTGTGGTCTGATCTTCATCTAAGTCTCAATTATATACAAACACATTATGGCTAAACTGTAACACTTGAGCTGTTTTGCTTTTTGTGTCTTCTTAAGAACACTGAGTAATCATTCACAGTGTAGGCTGGGAAAAATCGAATCTTGGTTTGAATAGCTTGTAGACCCTCCTTTAGCAGAAACAGCCTTCACCAAATGTTTCCTGCAGCTCCTTTGAGGATGAATTTTGAATCATTCCTCCCTACAAATCTGTTTCAGTTCATTGATATTTCTGGGTTATCTTGATTGTACTGCCCTCTTCAGGTCTTGCCATAGCATCTCAATCGGGTTAAGGTCAGAACTCTGCCTGTTCTTTTCCAGCCATCCTTTAGTTGATTTACTTGCGTGTTTTGGGTCATTGCATCACCCAGCCTCTCTTGAGCTTGAGGTCATGGACTACTGCCATAACATTCACCTCTAAAATGTCTTGACGCATCTTTGAATTCGTTGTTCCCTCAATGATTGCAAGGTGTTCAGGCCCTGAAACAGCAAAGCTGGCCCAAACCATGATGCTCCCTCCACCATGCTTCAGAGTTGGAATGAAGTTTTGGTGTGCAGTGCCCTTTTTCCTCCAGACATGGAATTGTGCATTTGTGCGAAAAAGTAAAATTTTTGTCTCGCCTGTCCACAAAATATTTTCCCAGACATATTGTGGAATATCCAGGTAGTCTTGGGTAAACTTGAGATGTACTACAATGTTTATCATTTCTTGAAAGCAGGGGTTTCCTTCATGTTGTCCTTCTGTGAACACCATTATTGTTAAGTGTTTTTTTCTGATAGTGCATACATGATCAAAGACTTCTGCAGTTTGTAGACTTTTCTGGAGGTCTTTGGTGTCAACTTTGGGTTCTTTTGTACCTTTTTCAGGTGTGGCCTGCAGGGGGCGCACCAGTCGCCCAATCCGACACAGTCGGACACAAGGCACAAGTTTCACAACACACTACATGTTTAATATAAGTGGGGAAGTGCTTCTCTCTCGCTCCCCATAGCAGCACAGTACACAAGCACCACGAAGTACAAGTAAACAGCACTTTCATTTGCCTTTTTTCTTTTCTCAATTTCCATCTCTCACTTCTTCACCTCCACTCTTCCTCCGGAAAGCTTTGTCCACCTCCTCCTGACTCTGGCTCCTGGAGTAGTGGCAACTGGCTCCTTTTATTCAGGTACCTGGGAGTACTTCCTGTGCCCCAACAGAGTGGTCCGGAAGCAGTTCTGGGTAAGGCAGAAGCCCAACAAAGTAGGGCTCTTCATCCACTGCAGCACCCATCCTGGAACAGGGCTGTTCTGAACTCCAACTCCCATGAAGCCCTGTGGGATTCCATGGCACCACAGCAACCCAGAGGGGCTGCCACCTAGCGACCTGGAGGAGATAAAGCCCTGACTATTCTCTCCTTCCACATTAAATGCTGTGCCACAAGATTGCCCTTTGTGCCCTTGGAGTGGTCTTTGCAGGATGCCCACTCAAAGAGAGAGTATTTAAAGTCCTGCATTTTCTCCATTTGTAGACAATTTGTTTTATCATTGATTGATGAACACCTTGGTCTTTTTGCAGTGCTTTGAAGCCCTTTACATCATCATGCATCTCTGAAATGTATCTTCTAAGGTCCTGAGGTAGTTGTTTGGATCGAGGTGTGGTTCACACTAACCAGTCTTTCTTGAGGAAAACAGATTTGTCAGTAACCAGACTTTGTATGCATTTATTTAAAGGGTGAGTTTGGAGACGTCATCAACACAGATGTTTGCTTACTTTTTCCAGTCTGCACTGTGAATGATTACTCAGTGTGCTCAATAAAGATACGAAACATACAGCTGTCGGAGTGTTATTAGTTTAGTCAGATTGTGTTTGCCTATAACTGTGACTTAGATGAAGATCAGACCATATTTTATTAGTAATCGATGCAAACGTCCAAGTAACTCCACAGGGTTCACTTACTTCTTCTTGCACCTCCATGTTTATTTACCAACCATTTACAGTGCATCCGGAAAGTATTCACATTTTGTTCTGTTACAGCCTTATTCCAAACTGGATTAAATTCATTTTTTTCCTCCAAATTCTACACACAACACCCCATAATGACAACGTGAAAAAAGTTTACTTGAGGTTTTTGCAAATTTATTAAAAATAAAAAAATTGAGAAAGCACATGTCCATAAGTATTCACAGCCTTTGCCGTGAAGCTCGAAATTGAGCTCAGGTGCATCCTGTTTCCTCTGATCATCCTTGAGATGTTTCTGCAGCTTCATTGGAGTCCACCTGTGGTAAATTCAGTTGACTGGACATGATTTTGAAAGGCACACACCTGTCTATATAAGGTCCCACAGTTGACAGTTCATGTCAGAGCACAAACCAAGCATGAAGTCAAAGGAATTGTCTGTAGACCTCCGAGACAGGATTGTCTCGAGGCACAAATCTGGGGAAGGTTACAGAAAAAATTTTGCTGCTTTGAAGTCCCAATGAGCACAGTGGCCTCCATCATCCGTAAGTGGAAGAAGTTCGAAACCACCAGGACTCTTCCTAGAGCTGGCCGGCCATCTAAACTGAGCGATCGGGTGAGAAGGGCCTTAGTCATGGAGGTGACCAAGAACCCAATGGTCACTCTGTCAGAGCTCCAGAGGTCCTCTGTGGAGAGAGGAGAACCTTCCAGAAGGACAACCATCTCTGCAGCAATCCACCAATCAGGCCTGTATGTTAGAGTGGCCAGACGGAAGCCACTCCTTAGTAAAAGGCACATGGCAGCCTGCCTGGAGTTTGCCAAAAGGCACTTGAAGGACTCTCAGACCATGAGAAAGAAAATTCTCTGGTCTGATGAGACAAAGATTGAACTCTTTGGTGTGAATGCCAGGAGTCACGTTTGGAGGAAACCAGGCACCGCTCATCACCAGGCCAATACCATCCCTACAGTGAAGCATGGTGGTGGCAGCATCATGCTGTGGGGATGTTTTTCAGTGGCAGGGACTGGGAGACTAGTCAGGATAAAGGGAAAGATGACTGCAGCAATGTACAGAGACATCCTGGATGAAAACCTGCTCTGGAGCGCTCTTGACCTCAGACTGGGGCTATGGTTCATCTTTCAGCAGGACAACGACCCTAAGCACACAGCCAAGATATCAATGGAGTGGCCTCAGGACAACTCTGTGAATGTCCTTGAGTGGCCCAGCCAGAGCCCAGACTTGAATCCGATTGAACATCTCTGGAGAGATCTTAAAATGGCTGTGCACCGACGCTTCCCATCCAACCTGATGGAGCTTGAGAGGTGCTGCAAAGAGGAATGGGCGAAACTGGCCAAGGATAGGTGTGCCAAGCTTGTGGCATCATATTCAAAAAGACTTGAGGCTGTAATTGCTGCCAAAGGTGCATCAACAAAGTATTGAGCAAAGGCTGTGAATATTTATGGACATGGGATTTCTCATTTTTTTTATTTTTAATAAATTTGCAAAAACCTCAAGTAAACTTTTTTCACGTTGTGTGTAGAATTCTGAGGAAAAAATGAATTTAATCCATTTTGGAATAAGGCTGTAACATAACAAAATGTGGAAAAAGTGATGCGCTGTGAATACTTTCCGGATGCACTGTACGTTTGAAATGTTCAGGGTTAGATGTGGGGATCGAACTTGCAACCGTGTGGTTTAAATAGCATCATATTAATTACTAGGCTATTGTTTTTACCTGCTAATGCCCAGGTCAACCAGGACCTGACCCCCTCAACTGACTGAAATGGACTGACTGAGTTCATTTAAGAATATTACGTTACATATTTCTGTAATTGCAGGAAAATAGGTGTGACTGTGAAATATGAAGGTATAGAAGATTAAATATAAGATTATAAATGTCCACAGAACGTTCTCCCAGAACAGGGTAAGAACAGCCTGTTTGTTTGCAGCTTTCTTTTGATGTTTTGACACCTGTTGATTTAGGTGTAGCTGAGATTTTTTTTTTCAGTGCTAGTCTTATGATGCGGTGGATTGGCACCCTTCCCGGGGTTTGTTCCTGCCTTTCACCCTGTGTTGGCTGGGATTGGCTCCAGCAGACCCCCCGTGACTCTGTGTTAGGATTCAGTGGGTTGGATAATGGATGGATGGATGGATGGTCTTATGAAGCAAGAGCCCAAAACACCACTGAAAGTCAAAATGACATATTATCGCTGTGGATGGGGACCCTGGAATTACCCTAAAAGTGAATTTGCAGACAGAGTACCCCCATACTGAAAAGATTTCTTTTTTATTAGACTCAAATGAATGGAAAGTTATTTTCGGATTCTCAAAGCTACCGCTGGACATCAAGGAAATTAAGTTCCTGGGGAAAAAATTGTTTTAAAATATACCAAGAAGGGTTCCTCCTTCTGACATCTCTAGGAATGCTCCTGAAATGTTGCATTATAAATAAACTAATTTGCTTGATGTTTTTTTATTATAAGAAGTCAATAGAATTGCACCCACAGAGCTGTGCTATGATTTATTACCAGATGTTCCTCTCTTTCAGGGAACCATTTACTCTTTCTCTATATCTGAAAGCAGGGTAACGGACCAGTATTTTAACCCTCAGGGTAAACTGAGCATCTTTTGCTCATCAATGTTATGTTTCAATAATGCTACGTACAGTGATTTCAAGGAGCTTCATATTTTTGTTTTCAGCACAAACACAGCTACAATGATATGTGAATAGTAAGTGGGTCAACATCATATGCAGCTTGTAAATTGCTGTAAATCTAGCAAATTGTAAATAGCAGTTTTGAACATGTTCAGGAATTTTATAAAACAAACTCACACTAGGCAGTTGTGATGAAGTTTACTGAATGCTGCAATATTTCATCAAGGTTCTAAGAATGTAATGATGTCAAAATAGTTCAGATAATCAAATAAGAAAAGCAATATACATGGCTAAAATGTTTTATTACAACTAACCTTTCTGTGTTGAATATGTAGTAGGGTTGGATCATTCCCACATTAATTATTCACACCTGAGCTCAGGCAACAGCCCCGACCCACCCGATGAGGAGCATGAAAGACAGAAGAAAAAGAGAGAACTTTTTTTTTCCTTTTAACACTAGAATTACCAAAGCCTATAAAAAAACTCAAAAACCTGGCACACCTTAAATCTGTTCGCACCTCTCCGTCAGCGTCTTTTGTTTTGTAAATATGTCGATAAGTGCAAGCACCCTACTATCCCATCCTCCCACAGCAAAAAGCTCTCCCTGCTCACGCCTTGTTCATCTAGGACTGCGGTACAGGGAGTTGTATAGTGTAAATAATACAGTGCATCCGGAAAGTATTCATAGCGCATCAATTTTTACACATTTTGTTATGTTACATCCTTATTCCAAAATGGATTAAATTCAATTTTTTTCCTCAGAATTCTACACACAACACCCCATAATGACAACGTGAAAAAAGTTTACTTGAGGTTTTTGCAAATTTATTATAAGTAAAAAAAATTGAGAAATCCCATGTCCATAAGTATTCACAGCCTTTGCTCAATACTTTGTTGATGTACCTTTGGCAGCAATTACAGCCTCAAGTCATTTTGAATATGATGCCACAAGCTTGGCACACCTATTCTTGGCCAGTTTCGCCCATTCTTCTTTGCAGCACCTCTCAAGCTCCATCAGGTTGGATGGGAAGCGTCGGTGCACAGCCATTTTAAGATCTCTCCAGAGATGTTCAATCGGATTCAAGTCTGGGCTCTGGCTGGGCCACTCAAGGACATTCACAGAGTTGTCCTGAAGCCACTCCTTTGATATCTTGGCTGTGTGCTTAGGGTCGTTGTCCTGCTGAAAGATGAACCGTCGCCCCAGTCTGAGGTCAAGAGCGCTCTGGAGCAGGTTTTCATCCAGGATGTCTCTGTACATTGCTGCAGTCATCTTTCCCTTTATCCTGACTAGTCTCCCAGTTCCTGCCGCTGAAAAACATCCCCACAGCATGATGCTGACACCACCATGCTTCACTGTAGGGATGGTATTGGCCTGGTGATGAGCGGTGCCTGGTTTCTTCCAAACGTGACGCTTGGCATTCACACCAAAGAGTTCAATCTTTGTCTCATCAGACCAGAGAATTTTCTTTCTCATGGTCTGAGAGTCCTTCAGGTGCCTTTTGGCAAACTCCAGGCGGGCTGCCATGTGCCTTTTACTAAGGAGTGGCTTCCGTCTGGCCACTCTACCATACAGGCCTGATTGGTGGATTGCTGCAGAGATGTTTGTCCTTCTGGAAGTTTCTCCTCTCTCCACAGAGGACCTCTGGAGCTCTGACAGAGTGACCATCAGGTTCTTGGTCACCCTTCTGACTAAGGCCCTTCTCCCCCGATCGCTCTGTTTAGATTGCCGGCCAGCTCTAGGAAGAGTCCTGGTGGTTTTGAACTTCTTCCACTTACGGATGATGGAGGCCACTGTGCTCATTGGGACCTTCAAAGCAGCAGAAATTTTTCTGTAACCTTCCCCAGATTTGTGCCTCGAGACAATCCTGTCTCGGAGGTCTACAGACAATTCCTTTGACTTCATGCTTGGTTTGTGCTCTGACATGAACTGTCAGCTGTGGGACCTTATATAGACAGGTGTGTGCCTTTCCAAATCATGTCCACTCAACTGAATTTACCACAGGTGGACTCCAATTAAGCTGCAGAAACATCTCAAGGATGATCAGGGGAAACAGGATGCACCTGAGCTCAATTTTGAGCTTCATGGCAAAGGCTGTGAATACTTATGGACATGTGCTTTCTCAATTTTTTTATTTTTAATAAATTTGCAAAAATCTCAAGTAAACTTTTTTCACGTTGTCATTATGGGGTGTTGTGTGTAGAATTCTGAGGAAAAAAATGAATTTAATCCATTTTGGAATAAGGCTGTAACATAACAAAATGTGGAAAAAGTGATGCGTGGTGAATACTTTCCGGATGCACTGTACGTCAGGGCTTCCGTCCTCATGCTCCACTAGTACTTCCCAGGGCTATAGGGAAAACATGACTCCCCAGGTTCTTCGACAGCTCCCACTGGCGGCACCCAACAGGGCTGAGAAACCGAATTCCAAGTCCCAGGATGCCCCTGTGGGAATCTGGGGCAACCCTACACTCCATGGGAACTGCCATCTAGTATTCTGGGGGAGGCAGTGTCGTCAAGTAGCTGCCTTCCCCCATCCTTCCATTTTAGGGGCGTCCCAGCCGGGTTGAACTGCCGGCCGTCTCTCACGCTGTACAAAAACGTAATATTTTGTTTCTTGATAAAGATAATCCAGTTTTCATGTATTTCTTTATATTTGGAAAACACTATGAAGGCTCATGCATAGGACTGCCACGTAGAAAGTGGACATGAGGTGAGCACTTTTACAAGTACACTGTGTTTAAAGAGGCTGTCCTTTCACACTCAAGTGGTTACTGCACAGTGCACAGGCACTTTTAAACTGCTCCTCAAATGTTTTTACTCTCCCAGCACCCATTGACTGTCATTGCACAAGTGAAGGGTAACAATTGCACAGACAGTGATGTTTAGCGCATCTTGATAAATCGCTTGTCGCTGGGCCATTCGGAGTGTATCTCAGCCAGCATGTGTGAAGCACGGTAATTTGTGTTTGTTTCTCTTTTCCTTCTCTGTTGAAAATTATACATTATTACATCAATTCTCAACCAGATTACTGCCTTTGTGGGGTCTGCATATTCTCTCTGTTTTCCCTTGATATTCTCCAGTTACTAAACTGGCTCTGAATCTTTATGATGGTTAATGATGGAGTTTAATGCTTTTGCTATTCCAAAATATATAGCTTGCCCAATTATTTTTAGGCAAATTATTTATACAGTGATTATTTTAGAAATTGAAAAGTGTAATGCTGGTGATATGACAAACTGTATGAAAAGTTTCTTATCATTCTGTTATGACAAATATTTGAAATTTACTGGAACTAGTATTTTGTAATTTTTTTTATGTCTGGAGCAAAACTAATTTTGTTCAATGTTATACTGTATTTAATGTTTACCACAACTCCATTTGTTTTTAGCGGGTTCATTTTGTGGCTCTGTTCAATGTGACATTTGGTTGCTAAGGGGTTTGTCCCCAGAAGGCGTCTCTCATTATGCTAAGGGTGCAACATTTTAAAAGCAGGCACCACATGCAGTTGGTATCCATGATTGCAGATTGCTTATTAAAACCTCCGGCAGTGTTCATTGTATGTTGTTTGCTTATTGATCTTAGAAACTTGTAATTCTATTTTTTCGACTAGGATGTCAGTTTACATATTGTGCTTTGGTTGCTACTTTATACTGTTACTTGTGATTTCAAGCCCCAGTCTGTGTTTTTACTTTGATTCCTAACTTGTCCATCTCCTGTTCCTTTTCATTTTGTTGATCTTGCCTCATTTGAACAAGACATAATAAAATCTGGGCGGCACGGTGGCGCAGTGGGTAGCGCTGCTGCCTTGCAGTTCGGAGATCTGGGGACCTGGGTTCGCTTCCCGGGTCCTCCCTGTGTGGAGTTTGCATGTTCTCCCCGTGTCTGCGTGGGTTTCCTCCGGGCGCTCCGGTTTCCTCCCACAGTCCAAAGACATGCAGGTTAAGTGGATTGGTGATTCTAAATTGGCCCTAGTGTGTGCTTGGTGTGTGGGTGTGTTTGTGTGTGTCCTGCGGTGGGTTGGCACCCTGCCCGGGATTGGTTCCCTGCCTTGTGCCCTGTGTTGGCTGGGATTGGCTCCAGCAGACCCCCGTGACCCTGTGTTCGGATTCAGCGGGTTGGAAAATGGATGGATGGATGAATAATACAATCTAGTGTTGCTGCCTTGTGGATCCAAACTCATGAATTGTTGTTTGTGTGAATTCTGCACTTTGCCGCTGAGACTGCAAAAGTTTTCCTAACAATCACAAGATGTGTGCATGTTATGGAAAATCAGCCCCGACATAGACAGGCACAGGGACACAAGTACTAAGCACACAGATATTTTTATTCTTTTTGTTTTTGCCTTTTCAGCACACAAATTACCAACCAATATGCTCAGTCTCTTCTCTCTCTTTTCTTTCACTCTCTCTGTCTTTGCCACCTCCACTCCCCTCCCGCAAGATCTGTCCTCCACCTCCCGACTCCGGCTTCCTGAACTGAGCGTCCTCCTTTATTCTGTACCCGAAAGCACTCCAGGTGTCCTCTGGCAATCATCCGGCAGCACTTCCTGGTGTGGCGGATGTGCTGCATAGACACCTGGAAGTACTCCCGATGCACCCGGATCTTCTCTGGGCCAAGTTTGGCAGAAGTGCTGTAGTCCAGGACACCGGAACTGACCAGGTGGCCCTGATGCAATCCAGGCTTTTTGCCTTCTCATGTATGGGGATGGTATTATTGTAGCCATGTTCTTTCCCCTGGTCTTTCCATCAGAAGGGCATCCCGACCGTGCAAGGCAACCTGGCCGTCTGTCACAATGTATAAATTAAATTAAAGGGTTATTGACTACATTCAACATTCTGCTGTTATCAGTATGAATAGATAGATAGATAGATAGATAGATAGATAGATAGATAGATAGATAGATAGATAGATAGATAGATAGATAGATAGATAGATAGATAGATAGATAGATAGATAGATAGATACTTTATTAATCCCAAGGGGAAATTCACATACTCCAGCAGCAGCATACTAATAAAGAACAATATTAAATTAAAGAGTGATAACAATGCAGGTATAACAGACAATAACTTTGTATAATGTTAACGTTTACCCCCCCCGGGTGGAACTGAAGAGTCGCATAGTGTGATGGAGGTACGATCTCCTCAATCTGTCAGTGGAGCAGGACAGTAACAGCAGTCTGTCGCTGAAGCTGCTCCTCTGTCTGGAGATGATCCTGTTCAGTGGATGCAGTGGATTCTCCATGATTGATAGGAGTCTGCTCAGCGCCCGTTGCTCTGCCATAGATGTCAAACTGTCCAGCTCTGTGCCTACAATAGAGCCTGCCTTCCTCATCAGTTTGTCCAGGCGTGAGGCGTCCTTCTTCTTTATGCTGCCTCCCCAGCACACCACTGCACACTGCACTCCCAGGTATTTATAGGTCTGCACCATCTGCACACAGTCACCTCTGATGATCACGGGGTCCATGAGGGGTCTGGTCCTCCTAAAATCCACCACCAGCTCTTTGGTTTTGCTGGTGTTCCGGTGTAGGTGGTAGATTACTATTGTTATAAGCTTTATTGTGACACCTAGTGATTGATTGGGGTTTCAAATTTAAGAAAACATCTCTACATAGAGTTTCAGTATATTAACACGGTGAATGGACACCCTGGGAAACACCCTCCCAGGTCCCCGCAGGGAAATATGTGTTGAGGGATACATCATTAAACAAGACTTTTGGATGAAGAAAATGCTCAGTACTTTCACAAGTTGACAACTTTTGGGAATGTTTGGTTTAGTTAAAGTTAGTGTGAGCTAATGAGATGTATGACAGTATGTTTGTTGTTCTCTATAAGTTTTGCTTTCTGTTATGTATGGTACTCATTGTCACTGCATTTGTTCACACCTATTAATTGTAATTGTTCACCTTTTTACTGTATATATTATATATGTCATTTTTACAACTGTGTACTGTATGCAAATAACTTTCAAATGTTAATCTGTGCCAATTACTGTGCTGTAAAGTTCTGAATATGTATACATTTGAAATGATAAAGTCTTGAATCAACATAAAGTACAAGTGTTTAGAGGGAAAACACACGTTTACACAGAAGAATGTGCAAATTTTGTAAGACGTTAATCTGGTTTGTGATAGAATAATTTGGGGGTAAACATAGTAAAGTATTTTGATTTACAGTGCAGATTGAAATCATAATTCAAAAATGTCCTAAAGAGACTGCTGAAATGGCCAAGTAAACAAACAGATAGCTCCAGGCTGGCTGATGTCATGTTTTTTCAGGCACCTAGTAAGACTTGCTACTTGGCACATCTATGGTTTTCATAACAGAATAAGAGCTGAATTCAAGAGATATTGAAGAACAAGGATATAATGGAGAATGGCTGCTTGTACTCTATGCTAAAGCACCTCATGTCTTTTAAGCAGAGTATGATATGTAAGCATTAATTCAGCACTGTTGGGAAAATTCAGTTGTTTATAAAATGGACCTCTACCTTTACTTTATTTTGATGATTCTCTAACAGACTGCAGTGATGATGGATGCTCCCTCTTCAGCATGTGCTGCAATAGTAAATAAATGACGCACTGGACAAGTTTTCTCCTGCCTGGTTTCTGACTCAAAGATGTTTTATTAGACTTGTCCTGGTAGAGGATTTTTTTATTTAATTAATATGTTGACTCCTACTACAGGTTAGGGATTTGAACCCTAACCTGTAGCACCCCAGCCATAACCATAGTTACTTTCCCTTTGGGATTAATTGTGAATTTCCCCTTGGGATTAATAAAGTATCTATCTATCTATCTATCTATCTATCTATCTATCTATCTATCTATCTATCTATCTATCTGTCTGTCTGTCTGTCTGTCTGTCTGTCTGTCTGTCTGTCTGTCTGTCTGTCTGTCTGTCTGTCTGTCTGTCTGTCTGTCTGTCTGTCTGTCTATCTATCTATCTATCTATCTATCTATCTATCTATCTATCTATCTATCTATCTATCTATCTATCTATCTATCTATCTATCTATCTATCTATCTATCTATCTATCTATCTATCTATCTATCTATCTATCTATCTATCTATCTATCTATCTATCTATCTATCTATCTATCTATCTAACCACCACCTAGCCAGAGGGCACAATGTCTAAATACTCTCTTCTTCTTCTTCCAGCTGCTCCCATTAGGGGTTGCCACAGCGGATCATCTTTTTTTCCATATTTTTCTATTCTCTGTATCTTGCTCTGTTACACCCACCACTTGCATGTCCTGTTTCACCACATTCATAAACCTCCCATTAGGCCTTCACCTTTTCCTCTTGTCTGGCAGCTCTGTCTCTAGCATACTTCTATCCAATATACCCACCAACTCTGTATTGCACATGTCCAAACCAACACAATCTTGCCTGTCTGGCTTTGTCTCCAAATTGTCCAACCTGAGCTGACCCTCAAATGTACTCGTTCCTAATTCTCTCCATCCTCGTCACACCCAATGCAAATCTTAACATCTTTCACTCTGCCACCTCCAGCTCTGTCTCCTGCTTTTTGGTCAGTGCCACCGTCTCCAACCCATATAACATAGCTGGTCTTACTAACGTCTTGTTGACCTTCCCTTTCACTCTTGCTGGTGCCTATCTGTCACGAATCAGTCTTGACACTCTTCTTCACCCACTCCACCCTGCCTGCACTCTCTTCACTTCTCTTCCACAATCCCCATTACTCTGTACTGTTGATCCCAAGTATTTAAACTCATCCACCTTCACCAACTCTACTCCCTGCATCCTCACCATTCCTTTGACCGCCCTCTCATTCGCACACATGTATTCTGTCGTGGTGGTCCTACTGACCTTCATTCTTCTCCTCTCTAGGGCATATCTCCATCTCTCCAGGGTCTCCTCAACCTGCTCCCTACTCTCATTACAATACAATACAATACAGTTTATTTTTGTATAGCCCAAAATCACACAGGAAGTGCCGCAATGGGCTTTAACAGGCCCTGTCTCTTGACAGACCCCCAGCCTTGACTCTCTAAGAAGACAAGGAAAAACTCCCAAAAAAACCTTGTAGGGAAAAAATGGAAGAAACCTTGGGAAAGGCAGTTCAAAGAGAGACCCCTTTCCAGGTAGGTTGGGCGTGCAGTGGGTGTCAAAAGAAGGGGGTCAATACAATACAATGCAGTACACAGAACAGAACAATTCCTCAGTATACTAAAAAATAAAAAATATAAATTTTAAAATTACAGTAATCCCTCCTCCATCGCGGGGGTTGCGTTCCAGAGCCACCCGCGAAATAGGAAAATCCGCGAAGTAGAAACCATATGTTTATATGGTTATTTTTAGAATGTCATGCTTGGGTCACAGATTTGCGCAGAAACACAGGAGGTTGTAGAGAGACAGGAACGTTATTCAAACACTGCAAACAAACATTTGTCTCTTTTTCAAAAGTTTAAACTGTGCTCCATGACAAGACAGAGATGACAGTTCTGTCTCACAATTAAAAGAATGCAAACATATCTTCCTTTTCAAAGGAGTGCAAAGCAAGCAGTCAAAAAAAAAATCAATAGGGCTTTTTGGCTTTTAAGTATGCGAAGCACCGCCGGTACAAAGCTGTTGAAGGCGGCAGCTCACACCCCCTCTGTCAGGAGCAGGAAGAGAGAGAGAGAGAGATAGAGAGAGACAGATAAAAAAAATCAATACGTGCCCTTTGAGCTTTTAAGTATGCGAAGCTCCGTGCAGCATGTCCTTCAGGAAGCAGCTGCACACAGCCCCCCTGCTCACACCCCCCTACGTCAGCGCAAGAGAGAGAGAGAGAGAGAGAGAGAAAGTAAGCTGGGTAGCTTCTCAGCCATCTGCCAATAGCGTCCCTTGTATGAAATCAACTGGGCAAACCAACTGAGGAAGCATGTACCAGAAATTAAAAGACCTATTGTCCGCAGAAACCCGCGAAGCAGCGAAAAATCCGCGATATATATTTAAATATGCTTACATATAAAATCCGCGATGGAGTGAAGCCACGAAAGGCGAAGCGCGATATAGCGAGGGATCACTGTACATAGCAGAATTTAACAGTAGATGATATATCCCATAATAAGATTTGGATTTGTGTAGAGTCCTGGAGACCTCATCCTTCATGCTGCCTCCCCCATTTGGCCATTCCACGGCTGAAACAGTGCTGGGCCAGCCAATCCGATGAAAGGACCCCTCTTTCCCGCGATTCCTGCGATCCTCCATCTGGGATGACTTTTCCTTAGGCAGGCAAAACAACTTGGCAGGTGGGCCATGGCACCAAGTGCCACATTTGAGTACCGAGAAGAAAAACAGAATAAGTGAGAGTTAGTATACAATTATAACTGTCATGTTACTTATGTTTAAGTGCTAATGACTAACAACAGAGATGCAGTCTGTACAGTTAATCAGCAGCTCTAGTCAGGGTGTGCTAAACTGAAATAGTGAGTCTTCAGCCGGGATTTAAAAGCTGAGACCGAAGGGGCATCTCTTATAGTAGCAGGCAGACCATTCCACAGTTTAGGGGCCCTGTAACTAAAAGCTCGACCCCCCACTGTTATTTTATTAAACCTTGGAATCATAAGCAGACCGGCATCTTGAGATCTTAATGTGCGCTCAGGTTTGTAAGTCATGATAAGTTCAGACAAGTAAGCCGGACATCGACCATTTAATGCTTTATATGTTAAAAGAAGGATTTTGAAATCTGCCCTAAACTTAACCGGGAGCCAGTGTAAGGATTTAAGAACTGGAGTTATGTGTTCGTATTTTCTTGTTCTTGTAATAATTCTCGCAGCCGCATTTTGGATTAACTGGAGGCTATATAAAGAACAGTTTGAACATCCAGTGAACACCGCATTGCAGTAGTCAATCCTACTAGAGGTAAATGCATGAATTAGTTTCTCAGAATCCTGTTTATTTAAAAAGCGCCTTAATTTCCTAACATTTTTAAGATGGAAGAAACATGTTTTGGACAACTTTGTAATATGCGCTTTAAATGACATGCTAGAGTCAAAGATAACTCCTAGATTGTGGGCTGATTCAGTAAAATTGACTGGGATTCCCACTGAGTTAAATGATGACAGAATATTGTTGTGATCAGCGTCATTCCCTCCAACAATTAACATCTCTGTTTTATCTGTATTTAAAGACAAGTAGTTCTTATTCATCCACTCCTTTAATTCGCTAACACAACTAATTAAAGACAACATCGGAGAAACTTCATCTGATTTAAATTAAAGGTATAACTGGGTGTCATCTGCATACGAGTGAAAATTAACATTATGTTTCCTAATGAGAGATCCCAGTGGAAGCATGTAAAGTGAAAACAGTAAAGGTCCCAGTACTGAGCCCTGCGGGACACCATATTGAACTTCTGTGTATAATGATGGAGTACTGTCAGCACATTTCTGTACATATTGGAATCGATTTGATAAGTAAGAACTAAACCAAGCGAGCGCAGATCACAACTTCATCAGCAAACATCATAGTCCACGGGGACTCCTGTCTACTCTTGTCTGTCAACATGTCCATCACCATTGCAAATAAGAAAGGGGTGAGAGCCAATCCCTGATGTAATCTCACATCAAACTTAAATGTTACCATCACTCCTACCGCAGACCTCACCACTGTCACACTTCCCTCATACATATCCTGTACCACTCTTACATACTTCTCTGCCACTCTTGATTTCCTCACACTATACTACATCTCCCCTCTAGGCCCCCTGTCATATGCTTTCTCCAGGTCCACAAAGTCACAATGCAACTCCTTCTGGCCTTCTCTGTACTTCTCCATCAACACCCTCAGAGCAAATATTGCATCTGTGATGCTCTTTCACGGCATAAGGCCACACTACTGCTCACTAATCATCACCTCAGTTCTTAACTGAGCTTCCACTACTCTTTCCCATAACTTCATGCTGTAGCTCATCAATTTTATGCCCCTGTAGTTACTGCAGCTCTTCACATCACCCTTATTCCTTAAATATCGGCACCAGTACACTTCTTCTCCACTCATCAGGCATCCTCTCACTTTCCAAGATTGCATTAAACAATCTGATTAAAAACTACACTGCCATCTCTCCTAAACACGTCCATTCTTCCACAGGTACTTTATGTCATCCGGACCAACAACCTTCCCATTCTTCATCCTCTTCATAGCTGTCCTTACTTTCTCCTTGCTAGTCCGTTGCACTTTCTGATTCACTGTCTCTGCATCATCCAACTTTCTCTCTCTCTCATTCTCATCATTCATCAGCCTCTCAAAGTACTCTTTCCATTTTCTCAACACACTCTTCTTGCCTGAGAGTAGGTTTCCATCATTTTTCCTTTATCACTCTAACCTGTTGCTCATCTTTCTCAGCTCATTCCCTCTGTCTAGCCAATCGGTCCTTTTCTCCCTCCTTAGTGTCCAACATCTCTTAAAGCTCATCATATGCCATTTCTTTAGCCTTCGCCACCTCTCTCTTCATCTTACGCCTTATCTCCTTGTACTTCTGTCTACTCTCTGCATTTCTCTGACTATCCCACATCTTTTTCACCAACCTCTTCAACTGTATACTCTGTTGTATTACACCACAAGGCTTCTTTGTCCTCCTTCCTCTGTCCAGATGTCACGCCAACCACCCTTCTTGCTGTCTCCCTTACTACTTTTGCTGTAGTTGCCCAGCTGTCTGGCAACTCTTCACTGCCACTTAGTGCCTGTCTTACCTTCTCCCGTGGCTTCACCTTGCAGTCTTCCTTTTTCAACTTCCACCATTTGATCTTTTTCTTTGTCCTCATATTCCTCGTCTTCTTGATCTCCTCCTAACCACCACCATCCTATACGGCCTAACTATGCTTTCCCTGCCACCACTTTGCAGTCTCCAATCTCCTTCAGACTGACTCTCCTGCATAGGATATAATCCACCTGCGTGTATCTTCCTCCACTCTTGTATGTCACCCTGTGCTCCTTCCTCTTCTTAAAATACGTATTCACCACAGCCATGTCCATTGTTTTCACAAAATCCACTACCATCTGACCTTCTTCATTCTCCTTCTTGACACCATACCTACCCATCACTTACTCATCCCCTCTGTTCCCTTCACCAACATTTCCATTGAATCAGCTCCAATCACCACTTTCTTTCTTTTGGGTACACTCTCCACCACTTCATCAACTCATTCCAGAAATATTCTTTATCTTCCATCGCACACCCAACTTAAAGGACATATGCACTAATGACATTCACCATCACACCTTCAATTTCAAGCTTCACTCTGTCTGACACTCTTTTCACCTCCAAAACACTTTTGACATACTGTTCCTTCAGGATAACCTCTACCCCATTTCTCCTCCCATCCACACCATGGTAGAACAATTTGAACTCACCTCCAATACACCTGACCTTATTCCCTTTCCATTTGGTCTCTTGCATGTACAAAATAATCAATCTTCCTTCTTGCCATCATATTGGCCAACTCTCTCCCTTTACCAGTAGTACTGCCAACATTCGAAGTTCCTACCCTCACCCTCACTTCCACTCTCCTAACCTTCCTCCACTCCTCCTGCCCCTGGACACGCCTTCCTCCTCTTCTTCTCTTTCAGCCAACAGTAGCTATATTTCCCCAAGCACCCTGTTTGCTAACAGTACTGGTGGCGGCCCTTGTTAACACAAGCCTTGACTGATCTTTAATGGTAATTTGTATTGTTGTTCTCATATTGATCTGGCAAAATTTTACACGGGATGCCCTTCCTGATGAAACCCTCCCCATTTGTCTGGGCTTGGGACAGACATGTTTGTGCATCCCCAATTGCTGGGTTACAACATCTAAATACTGTAATTGGTAAAAAATATAACGCAGATTGTAAATCATCTCATTTTGAGATTATAAATTTTAGAAAATGTTATTTTTGATGCTGTTGAAATTTGTACCTAATGCATACATTTACTCTATAAGGTAGTTTACACTTTGTTTTGTTGAAGGTAGGAAAAGCTGAGACTTGTGGACATTTTATTTTAATGTATGTTCTTCTGTAGCATAAAGAAAATTTGAGTGAGTGATTTCTTTAAGCAGAGTTGTTCAATTTTCTGTGTGACAGATTTTTGCAAAGAAAACCTATACAAATCAATGACTGTGTTTGTTTGGCTGCTATGTAATGGCCGGATGAAAGCAAGAATAGATCTGTGCATTGCTTTGTCATGTGATAGTATGGTGACTCATCCGGAATGTTTCCATGTTTGCGCCAGATGCTTTTGGTGTAGTGAAAAATGCAGTGCCTCATAAAAAACTTTATGTTTTGTACACATTTCAAAGGACCCTGACATTTATTGCACATGATTCTAAACTGGACAAACACGATGGGTGAATACACATTTTAGTTTTGATGCTGGATTTAGATTTTATTAATGTTCTACCTCTAGATTAAGTGCATCTTACTGTTAAATACACAATTAAACGTTTTTCTGTGTGCATTCCCACAGGGCAGAAGTACACATGCCCCGTATTTCCAGAAAATATTAAGATTAAATATTTACAAAATCCTGTGCAAGAACTAAACCTAGTAGATGTGGCCATATACTGTATCCCTGGGCAAATTAACACATTTGTGAAATAACATGATCACAATTAAAAAAGAACATAATTGAATTTAAAAAATGAATGACACATAGTATTAATGAAAATCACATAGTATTGATGAAAAAGTCAACTTAACCAGAACAATGTTTATTTACTAGTCCTTTACAGGAATAAATTTGACACCTTCTGTTGTTTATTTTATTTTTGGACCTGCAAGAGTCATAAAATGAACACAAAAAAAGACACAATGACTAAAAATGTTACAGAAATGCATGACAAATCTATGAACACTACTGTAGCTCCCCTTGCTTATTAAATCCCATATCTCCCACCTCACCAGCCATGGAAAGAAATCTCTTTAGATTTTGTAACAGCAGGACTGCACCACTACCCATTCTGTCCCTTTCAAGAAACATCCCTCTGCCTTCCCTTGGCTGACATATTCATAAAGAATTTAATTATTTGCATACATTTACCGGGTCTTTAATAGCAGAGCAAATACCTCCGTTTACCTCCATGTTCACAAGATATTTTTCCAATAAGTTTGCATTAAATGATAAGTGCGGCATTTTTCAATTCAGTTTGCACAGTCGTGGTGCATATTTGCCACACAAAATGGTGTTCTAAAGTTAAGCATTTTTTAAAATATATTTTAATAATACCTTGTTTGTTTTTGCAGTTTAGAATGGGGCCGAAGGGTATGAGTGTCCAAACATGAAAAAAATACATGAAAAAATGTACAAAATACATCGACTTTTCAAGGCATTAATTTCATCTCGCATTAATTGTCTTGATTTTGCATAAAAATTTCAAAAGAGCAAATCCACATTGCTTTAGAAAGGAGTAAACAATTTGTGAGATTCTGCTATTTAAAAAAATGGCAAAAAACGGTCCTGAACATCATCTCTCCTTAGAACTGTGCGAATGGCAAAAAAACAGGAGCCACCTCAACACTGAGCAACTGACACATATGCACGTATGCACAATCCCATTCACGCTGACCTGGAGGCATCATTTCATATAATAATAATAATAATTCATTACATTTCTATAGCACTTTTCTCAGTACTCAAAGCGCTATCCACACAGGGATGAACCGGGAAGCGAACCCACAATCTTCCACAGTCTCCTTACTGCAAAGCAGCAGCACTACCACTGCACCACCTGTGAGGACATCTTTATAGCTTTTAATATGTGTTATAGTGACCCTGTGTTCGGATTCAGCGGGTTGGAAAATGGATGGATGGATGGATGGATGGATGGATGGATGGATAGAGAGAACATTGCATTATGTCTGGGAGAATGGGCAAACTCTGTTAAGACAATGACCGGGCACACAATTCAAACCCATGACACTAGATACTGCATGTGAACAATTGTTTTACCTTGCCATCCTACATAATAGCTATTTATCTATATACTGTAATATTTCAGTTTGCTATTAAACAACAAATCCATTGTTAATATTCTATGCCTGTACCATACATTTCAGCCCAGTTCACTTGCATCTACAGTGAAATAACTCACCTTAAATATGTTTGGAACTGCACTTGGCTTTAATAATGGATGATAAGGAACATGTTTTCTTTTCCTCTTTGGTTGCAAGTAGTCTTCCACAGAGCAATCAGAGGTACAAACTTGTAGGTCCCCTTTCAGTAGGCCTTGCTCTCGAGTGTTGACGTAAAATCTCCGTGCTACAAGCCGTAACTTTAAGGTATCATAATTACCACAAGGAAGTCAATGGAAACTGTAAACACTTTGGTTTTGTAAGTTTTTTCTTTACATTCTGGATATTTGTATTTGTAAGCCATTTTCATAAAAGACAAAATTTCTCTAATCAGACAGCTTCAGACACATATTTGGTTTTGTTCTCATCAACGTCCTTAAGTCAAAACTATTTCTGGTTTCCAATTGTTATCACTACGATGCCTCATTAAAGGATGCTGCATCAAAATCAACATAGTCGATAAGTTTTAAGGTTCTTTCATTCACTTACGGACCCTGGGGCTCTTTAACCCAATTGTAAACTGCTAAATCAGACTAGGTATTTTTAAAATTTAAAACATACAAAAAAAGCTTCACTTTAGAATGCAATTTAATGTGGAATATCCTTATATATAATTTGATAGTATCCGTATGTATGGTGTTCGCGTCAATACCCCGTACGTATGGTGTTCGTGGCAATACCTCAACTCAATACAAGTTAGAAGCATGAGTAATGACGGCTGGGTATTAACAATGGTCATTGTTTAAATTTTAGCCGATCTTAGATCTAAAATGAGTAACGATCGCAACGCGGCCGCGGAAAGGATGCATAGGAAATGGTCACATGACTGACGAGGAACGTAGACTTGCTAATGTGACCAGACGTACACAACGTGCACAACAAATGGATGAGCAGCGTGTGGCTACAAATGCTACTAACGCTGAAAGAAATCGTGCAAATCGGACATAAAGAACAGATGAAGAACATGCGCTACAGAATGCTACTAATCCTGAAAGAAATCGTACCAGCCGTGTACAAGCGACTGAAGAAGCTCGAGCAGCCGCAAATGCAGTATGGGTTGAAAGACATCGAGCAGCCCGTGCCTTGCGGCGTGAAAATGCTCCGCAGCACAGCATTGCCATGTGCAAACACACAGATATTATTGAGGACGAAGTTCCGGAGCAGCACTCTGGCGCATTTGACAAACTGTGCAAACATTGCAACTCATTCAACTTCACCTGTGAGAACAAGCAAGGTAGAGAATACAATTGCTGCCATAAAGTTCGAGTTCGAATTAACCCTTACAGATACCCTGACAGGTTTAAGAACCTGTTGACATATTTAGACCCAAACTCCAAGCACTTCTTAGAAAATATCAGAAAGTACAACAGTGCATTAGCCTGTGCATCCATGGGTGCACAAATCTTATATATAATTTGCCAGTCTCCTCACTCACTCACTCACGTCCGTCCGAAGCCGAATGCGCAGTCGTCTTCTGTGCACGTCGCCTTCCGTGCATGTCCGAAGCCGAATGCGCAATCGTTTCTGCGCAGCTGCCAGAAAAACCTTACGAGACCGACATCGCGGCAGGCGGTGGATTTACGGCCGCGAAAATTCAAAGAGAAAGGCGACTTCGACCAACATCGCGGCAGGGTCCGTCCGAAGCCTTCTGCGCAGTCGCCTTCTGTGCAGCTGCCCGAAAAACCTTACAAGACCGACATCGCGGCAGGCGGCAGATTTACGGCCGCGAAAATGCAAAGAGAAAGGCGACTTCGACCATCATCGTGGCAGGCGGTGGATTTACGGCCGCGAAAATGCAAAGAGAAAGGCGACATCAACCAATATTGCGGCAGGCGGCGGATTTCCGGCCGAGAAGAGAAAGGTGACTTCAATTAAAGCTCTAGTGGCCTGAAAGGCGATTTCGACTAATTACGCATTCATTCAATACACCTGTATCAGGTTTGTGGTGCTTATACTTATTACTTACTATTCCACTCGTGCCCGTTTCATCTAACGTTGTCGAAACGGGCTCTTTGTCTAGTTCCGGGTGGAATTGAAGAGTTGCCTAGTGTGTTGGAGGAACGATCTTCTCAGTCTGTCAGTGGAGCAGGACAGTGACAGCAGTCTGTTGCTGAAGCTGCTCCTCCGTCTGGGGATGATACTATTTAGTGGATGCAGTGGATTCTCCATGATTGACAGGAGTCTGCTCAGCGCCCGTTGTTCTGCCACAGATGTCAAACTGTCCAGCTCCATGCCAACAATAGAGCCTGCCTTCCTCACCAGTTTGTCCAGGAGTGAGGCGTCCTTCTTCTTAATGCTGCCTCCCCAGCACACCACCGCGTAGAAGAGGGCGCTCACCACAACCATCTGATAGAACATCTGCAGCATTTTATTGCAGATGTTGAAGGACGCCGGCCTTCTAAGGAAGTATAACCGGCTCTATCCTTTCTTACACAGAGCATCAGTATTGGCAGTCCAGTCTAATTTATTATCCAGCTGCACTCCCAGGTATTTATTGAATTTCCCATTGGGATTAATAAAGTATCTATCTATCTATCTATCTATCTATCTATCTATCTATCTATCTATCTATCTATCTATCTATCTATCTATCTATCTATCTATCTATCTATCTATCTATCTATCTATCTATCTATCTATCTATCTATCTATCTATAGGTCTGCACCATCTGCACACAGTCACCTCTGATGATCACGGGGTCCATGAGGGGTCTGGGCCTCCTAAAATCCACCACCAGCTCCTTAGTTTTGCTGGTGTTCAGGGGTAGGTGGTTTGAGTCGCACCATTTAACAAATATCCCTACCTCCAGGCCATGGTCCATATTGTTACAGAATACATGGCCAAATATACCATCAATCTGGAACCTTGCACTCTGGAGAGGGTGAAACACCAAAATTTGCTCAAATCTATATATTTGAACAAAATCATTTCAGGGACTTAAAAAAACAAATAACTCTCTGCAGAGAAGATATTGCTTTCACAAACGTAGAATTTGTAGCCCGATTCGATCGGGCGCCCAGTCGCTAGTATACCATAATTTTGAAGAAATAACTTTGACTTGAAAAATGGCAAACGTATCCTTTATAGTAAACTAGACATCAGGATATTACTCAGAAGGTAATGGGTGAACAAAGCAATCAAGACACAGTGAAGTATCTTAGATGTATTGTGAATTCTAAGTATGAGACTGTGAATTATTTCCATTAGTTGAGTTCTTCAGGAATATGTCATTTAACTCAGCAACGTGAAAGTCCTGTTTTGAGTGTGTATATTGGAGAGAAGCAATATTTCCTGAAGTTCCATGTACTCCTTCATTCCTGAGTTTTGCTGAGTAAATCTTTCTATTACACTTCAAATGGAAGCAAGTTGGGGAGAATCTGAGGATGAGTACCACTTTTCAAAAATTCAAGCTGACCAAAAAGAAAAAAGAATAACCCCAAAGTACAAAGTAGGGCAGGTGTGGTTCGCCATATGAGACATCAATTTGAAGGTTCCCACATTAATTGAACTTTTATTGTTTGACTACCTCTAGGCGTGTTAAGGTTCACCCAATTCTTTATGTCTTCCACCTAAAGCCAGTTCACTAGTAGATTCATATAATTAACTTCCATCCATTAAAACTGATGGAGAGCAAGAGTATGGCATACACAAGACTCTCGATGACTCAAGAATGTATTACTTTGTTCACTGGAAAGGTTATGGGACTGAAGACTGGTCTTGAGTGCTGGTCGCTAACGCCCTTGCTTGTTGATTAACTAAAGAGCTCCATTTTTGATGATTTTCATTCATTGTTTCATTATGGAAAGTATATGGTAGAATGATTGCAAAGTGGAGATGTGAATCTAAACCATTTAAATGTTTTACTGATTGGACCATGAAAACTGTTTAGGAAATGGAAAAACTGTTGGGTGAGAACCTAAGCCCCGCCACCACTGTCACAATGTGCTTTCTAACTGTAAGCGTCCAGGAGTCTGTGAGCGATTTTCATATTGTGTAGAGGACTTTAATTCTCATTTATAGAGTAATGCAAATCTATACTGCATGCAACTGCATTCCAGAACTTCTGCATTCTCCCTCCTTAATAAAATTAAATATTAAAATAAAATATTAAAATAAAATTAGACATTAGTGCTGCATTTAGGAAAAGTATGTTAGGAGACTTGTTTTGTTTTACAGGTGTCTTTTAGTGGCTTATGTTTTGACACTATTCACTTTTCATGTGTTTGTGTGTTTTCATTTCTTTATTAAAGGAATACTCCAGCCAAAAATTATATATTTTTTATATGTTAATTACCCATTTTGTTTGTTATGTTTTCATGAAAAATGGAGGTAAAAATTTATGACAGTATACAAGCCAGTGGTTACTAGTCCTGTACGGCATCAGACAATATGAAAACGTCCATGAAAAAAGAAAAAGAAAATCTCATCTTACCTCATGTCACATAATCCACATGTCAGTTATCCAGTCGATTGCTTAAAAACCTGCAAAACACATGCATTTTTGGTAAAATATTGTAACACATCTGAGCACATCATATACACGAAATGCAAGTCACATGGCAGTCACTATTGGAATGATACTAAGAATGTGTGGGCGAGGTGGATACTGGCATTGTAGCTAAAATGTGAATTGAAGGTCATAAGTTCAAAGGAGTAAACAAGTACACAATTTGACCAACAGCAACTGTAGTGCATCGATATAAAGATTTACAATGAGCCAACAGAATTATGATCACGAACAAGTGAGAACTATGCCTGCCTCCTTCACCCCTTTTTAGACACAGGCGCTTGTGCTCTCCTGACACTCTTCTGTTTTACACCCAAGTTCTTTCAAAGTCAAAAGTCAAAGTGAACTTTATTGTCATCTCAACCATATACAAGTATACAGATAGACGAAATTGCGAAGCTCTGGGTCCACAGTGTAACAACATGACGTGCAAATAATAGATTAAAAATTAAATTTAAAATTAAAACACAAACAAGACAAAGACAAGACAAAGAAGTAGCAGCAATATCGACGTGTAGTTAGCAATATGAACATTGATGCAATGTATGGTATTTGCAATCCAGATACATAAATATAGTCAATAGATATGCAATATAATAAATAAATAATAGATATAGATAATAAAGAAATTATCAGTGTAGGATAATAGTTGTTTAAGACATGTAAACAATGACAGGTCAGAATGTTTCACAGCAGAAGGATATCAAGAGTGTCTAAATACTTAAAGGTCAATATGAGATTTTCAGTTCTTCTCTACCTGCACACTCGTCTTTACAGGACGGTGGCTCGCATGTATAAAAGTTCTGATTGTAGAGGTAGTTGAGGCCGTGTGGAAGATCCCAGGGTGCAGCCTGGTGTTAAGGAGTCTGACAGCTTGGGGGTAAAAACTCTCCTGCAGCCTGGCAGATCTGGCTCTGATGCTGCAGTATCTTCTCTTGGATTGGCAGAAGTGTGAAAAGTCCATGTGAGGGGTGTAAGGGGTCCTGCACAATGCTGACACTGCGTTTGTAAAATATGTCCTGTAGTGAAGGGAGAGGCACCCCAATAATGTTCTCTGCTGTCTTCACTATCCTTTGCAGGCGCTTGCGGTCGGATATGTTGCAGTTGCCATACCAGACAGTGATGCAGCTGGTCAGAACACTCTCAATGGTGCCTCTGTAGAACATGGTGAGGATGGAAGGGGGAAGACTTGCTCGCTTCAGCCGCCTCAGGAAGTGTAGTCTCTGCTGGGCTTTCTTGATTAGTGATGAGGTGTTATGTGTCCACGTAAGTTCCTCAGTTATGTGCACACCGAGGAACTTGGTACTCCTAACAGTGTCCACATCTAAATTGTTGATGCTGAGTGGGATGTGGGCAGGACGTGATTTTCTGAAGTCCACAATTATCTCTTTTGTCTTGTCAACATTGAGAGACAGATTGTTGTCTTCACACCAAACAGACAGCAGCTCTTTCACCTCATCTCTGTATGCTGTTCCATTATTCCTGCTTATCTGTCCAAGCACCATCGTATAATCTGCAAACTTGATGATGTGGTTGGTGTTGTGTGTGACTGTGCAGTCGTGAGTCAGCAGGGCAAACAGCAGTGGACTAAGCACACAGCCCTGCGGTGCTCCAGTGCTCAGTGTGATGTTGCTGGAAGTGTTGTAGCCCATCTGAACTGACTGGTGCCTCTCTGTCAAGAAGTCCAGGATCCAATTGCAGAGGGTGGTGTTCAGGCCCAACCTGCTCCGTTTTACAATCAGCTTTGGAGGGATGATGGTGTTGAAGGCAGAGCTAAAGTCTATGAATAGCATCCTGACATATGTGTCTTTTTTATCCAGATGTGCCAGGGAGAGGTGAAGGGCCCTGCTCTGCTGCTGCTAGTAGACTTGAACGTGTTATAGAATTTAAATAGCCTTCCTTTAACAGGCATCCAGGATTTTATATGATGTTATTTTATACTAAATAGGTTGTGAGAGGTATATAGAAAAAGATGGTCTGCTGTGGCAACTAATGTGAGCAGCCAAAAGAAGAAGAATTAGAAGGTTGCGAGAGTTAAAAGCCTAAGAATAGTTTTAGATTTTTCCTTTCTCCATTGAGATCGGAGAGATAGTTAACACCTGACACACCAATGGAACTTTTCAAAGGTAAAAGCACATGCGTGCAGTTAGATGCACTCTCAGTTCCATAATGGCTGCTGTGAGGGCATAGAGGTGCTGGTAACTTCCTGTATATGTGTTTTAACAGCAGAATAAACAGAATTGTATAATGGAAAAATCGTTTGTGTCTTCCTCCTTCTTCACCATAGAATTCTCAATACAGAGGGCTGCTATAGATGAAACGTACATTGGTGCCGTGACCTAATGCTGCTTGGACCTCTTACTGATATTGCAAAGTTGAAGTGAACAGTTAGTCAGACATCAGGATCCAAGTCGCAGTGGTTAATCATGGAGGAGCTGTGGAGTAAACTTGTTAATTCTGTTCCCATTGAGAAAGATTAATTATTTTGACCATTGCCATTATTGAAGGCTTTTTTGTTGCAGCAGAGGCTACATTGTAATCAGAGTGTGAATTAAAATTTTTGAACTAAACTAACATTAACTCTGTTTAGTGTTATTATTGAACTGGTATTGTTAAGGTGTAATAGATTTACAACTTTAGTAAACTGCATTGTATATTAAACAATGGATGTGTTCGGTTGGAGAATGATCAGTAGAGGAAAGAAAGTATTCCAGTGGTTCCCAACCTTTTTTTGGCCATGCCCCACCTAGGCCTCTCTAAAATCATGATGTCCCCCACTGTAACATATACCTTATTCTTATTATTACCTTTTCAGAAAGTGAACTCCTACTCACGTGGAGGAAGCCCATAATGTCGTTAATTTGGTCTAAACAAGCTTCCAAAGAACATGGAAACAAAGAGGGAAAGGATAGCTGAAGTACAGACAAAGAAATCACTAAGAAATTGTTAAAAAAAATATAATATGAAGTAATATGAAAATACAGTTTTGAAAACATCTAATAAGAGATGTGATATTCATAAATATAAGATAACTTTAATGACAGCTTTTACTGTAATAGTTTGATCATTTTATATTTTTGTTATATTGCAAAATTTTATAATCATTGCTACAATTCATGTTATTTTATTGGTAAAAACGATTTCTTAGTAGAAAAACCCATGCCGGTTGTAAAATCATAAATGAAAGGGTTCTTCACCATCCCTTCTATGTTTATATAAATATATAAATGTCTCTGTAAAAAATAATTTATTTTTTTCAATCATTTTTAACAGTGAATTTCTGTTTTTTTCATTTTATAAATTAACGTACCTAAATTCTCGAATTGCCCCCGTAAAAAATCAAATTGCCCCCTAGTGGGGTGTGCACCCCACGTTGGGAATCACAGAAGTATTCCATGTAAATTTACCTTAATTAAAATAGCCTTTGCAATGCCATTTGTCCTTAGAGAGTAGTCACTGAATGCTTCAGACGCAATGTTTTAAAATGCTACGCCAGCGTTGGAATCTGCTCTTAGTAGTGTGAATTGTGTTGACTGCAATACCGCTGTCCTAGCTCCATTACCAAATCTAGTTAGACAGTGGTTAAATGGAATGAACACTAAATGCTAATCTACGGCCAATTTTTAAGCAAAAATGTGTGCCAGGAATAAATGCTGTGTCACCATGTGTTATCTATAGGAACTTCTGAATTCATTATTGAAGTGTATAGCAGCTCAGTGTTGGTGCCAACTCCTCGGCCGGGTTTATACTTCACGTGACGTGACGCATCCTGCAGCGGACGCTCCTGCTACGCAAGCGTTGTAGTGTTTATACTTGCGCGCATACTTTGCGTACATCTGGAGGAATCCGCCAGGTGGCAGTGCGAGATATTATCACGGTGTGAACAGGTTCGGCTTCGTTGTGTTGTGTATTGCCTGAAACACCCATTAAAATCCGATGACAACTTACCACAATATCTCTGAAAAGGATGTTTATTGATTAAATCCAGGGATGTGTCCATTCCAGCAAGCATTGGGCACGAGTGAGAAACAATCCCTGGACGAGGCCTCGGCTCATCACAAGGTGAATACAAGTACACACATACACTAGCGTCATTTTAGTGTCACCAAATCTACATATCTTTGGAAGGAAACTGGAGCACACTGAGGAAACCCAGCAGGAAAACATGTAAACTCCAGGAAGGGAATATCAGTGACGTGACTCCTTGCAAGACAGCAGCGCTAACGCTCCGACACTATGTCACCTCATGTGTGTAATTATTAACAGTATTCATTATTTAAACGAAATTACTGATTTATCTGTAAAATGTAATGTACATACTTTAATGCTTTTCATCATGAAAGTGATATCAAGTATAAATCTAAGGATTCTAAATGTGCAGAGAGTTGGAATATCATACATTTAATGTGCTCAGTGTGGCGATCTATTGCTGGCGATCCGTTGCTGTCAGGAGCAGGGAAAGCCCTAGAAAAGAAGATGGCACAGAAGACAGTATGTGAGAATTTTATAACGTATTGTGTCATTACGATCGGGATTATGCGACGCATGAATATAAAAGCACCACGAATACATCTGTATGTCGGCATTTTGCTTCACCACATCGAACCATTTATCAAACATCGAAGCGCGCACACCAATCTCGTAGGATCCGCAAAGCGGCATTCTGTCACATGTACTGTAGATAGTAAACAGAAACTCTGACATCACATTCCAACTTTTAGCACACTGCGCCCCCCAACTTTTTGCTGGTACTGCAACTCGCGCACACGTTGCGTAAATTTCTGAGGACCTGCTCAGAGGACGCATCAAATGAACGCTCAGAACGCGTGAAACCATGATGCGGGTGCGTACGCGTTCTGAGCGTGAAGTATAAACGAGCCCTTATACGGTAGTAGCTGGACAGAACAACTGTTTCATAGTGGGCAGTAATGCTTTGAAGAAATCTGAAGAAGTGTGGAAAATGTTGAAAGAAAATGAGCTTTTTCAGTTGTTGGATAATCTTGAGACGTGGTGTGGTGATAGCTTAAATGAGAAGGTGGGCACAGTTAAATTAAAGCAATCTGTTACCTTGCAGCCATGATCATTTGGTTTGCTGTACAATAACTAAAAAAAAAGGTCCTTTGTCTGTGGGTAATACTGTCATTGTGGAGTCCACTGTGGCTGGTTGCACATCAAGGCTAATACCAATTTGTAGAATAGTCACACCTCTATGGAGGGATTGTTGGTTAGGTGCCTCATAAGATAATAACCCCTACTGAAAAAGCAGTCACATTGAGACTAAAAGCAAATGTTACTGATGTGTCTCTTTTCATTGCATCTGACAATGTTGGTCCGATTGCTAATGCCGATCCTATAACTTCTTTGAACTAATGTGTTAGCAATGATAGTAGTTTTAAAAGTTTAACAAAAGAAAATTCTCCTGAAGATAAGAAATTTAACAAATGAGAGATGTCCACTCAGTTCATCGGGCTAATTTATTTAGCTTAGAGCTAAGTTGTCCTAATTTCTCATCCAGATATTTCTTAAAGAATGTCAGGATTTTTACTTCAACTCCTTGTCTCCCACAACACTTTGCATGAACAAATGCTTCCTGGCTTCAGTCCTAAATGATCTTACCCTTAAAATCCACTTGTATCCTTAAATACGTTTACTTGGAAGAATTCTGCTGGATCTACCCACACTGTCTCTTTTGCTGGAGACTAAATAGGTTTAATTCTCTAAGTCTGTCGGAGTAGGACATGCCCTTAAGTCCCATGATGCACTTGTTTGCTCTCTTCTGAACAGCTTCAAGTGCTGCTGTGTCTTTCTTGTAGTATGGGGACTAGAACTGGACACAATACACCAGATGCAGTTTCACTATTGCGTTTTATAGGAAGAGCATAACAATCCTTGATTAATATGCAACAGTCTTATAGTCTAATATTTTTTCTTCCCTTTTAAAAGGTTCTGCACTTTGCTTATATGATGAAAATTTGTCAACATAAACCCTTAAATCCTTTACAGATGTTACTTTCTGTAAGATAGTGTCTCCCAACTTGTATTTATAATTGATCTTTCTCATTCCATTGTGTAGCACTCTGCACTTTTCTGCATTAAACTACATTCTCCAAATGTTTGACCAGTTCTGAAAATTATCTAAGTCTTTTTGAATTGTTTGAAACAGTGCCTACCATTACTCCAATTTCTTTAATGTTTGCAAATTTCATAAATTTACTAGCAACTTTGAAATCTATGTCAATCATGCAGTATAAATTAGAAAAAATAATGATCCTAGGACAGACCCCTGAGAAATTCCACTGATGATCTCATTCCAAATGGAGCATTTCACGTGGGAGCATTTCATCAGTGGGACCCCACTGAGAATTTGGAGATAGTAAGAGTGATTGATCATAACCAAAGTATTATAAGGGAGTCATTTAGCGCTGTTTAAACATGACTTGATCGACCTTTTTCCTGATTAATTGTAACTATGCAGTTACAGACGATTTCTAGGAAAGGTGAAAATAAAGAAACCATAAAATGCATTATATCAGTTGTATTTATTTTCAAATAATAGAGACAGGGCCTTTTCTAGCTTTTTGGGGACCTCTATTTTGTAAAACTAAGATAGGGGGATTTCACTTTTAAGATGATCTGTGGCATTGCATTAATCTATTACAGTTTAAGAAGAAAACAGTCTAGATTTGTAAATCTAAAATTGAAACTAATGATCTCAAGTTGAGTCAAGCAATTTAAACCTACAGAACATGACAATAAAAGGTAAAACAATGAGGCTCCTCTATATTTATAAATTCAACTGATGCAGCATTTTCCTCAAATTTTCAATTACGTCACAGTAATACAGAAATGTCAGTCAGTCAGTTATTATCCAACCTGCTATATCCTAACTACAGGGTCACGGGGGTCTGCTGGAGCCAATCCCAGCCAGCACAGGGCGCAAGGCAGGAACAAACCCCAGGCAGGGTGCCAGCCCACCGCAGATACAGAAATGTAATTTTTTAAAAATAAATATAACTAAACATCACAATATGCAGTGTCCTTTTAAAGCATGCACCCAATTTCAAAGTTGTCACTTTTAGACAACTTCTGCTTTCATCTCTTGTGTTCAGTAATCAGAGAGAAAGAGAGAAAGAGACAGATTGACAGAGAGGTGAGTATCAAGGCACTGCACAGCTTACAGTTAAAAAAATTACCCATTGTCTACATGGCAGAAGTACAGAAATGTTATTACTTAAGTAAAAGTGCAAGTCATCATCTATAAAAAAAAATACACTTGTAAAAGTCAAAAGTCAAAGCTTGTGTTAATCATTTTTACTCAAGCACATGTTCTTAAATTTACTTTTGAGTATCCATCCATCCATCCATCCATTATCCAACCCGCTATATTCTAACTACAGGGTCATGGGGGTCTGCTGGAGCCAATCCCAGCCAACACAGGGTGCAAGGCAGGAAACAAACGCCGAGCAGGGCACCAGCCCACTACAGTACTTTTGAGTATTAAAGTAAAAATTTCCTTTAGTTGAAAATTGCTCTGATTAAGAATCAGGTATAAGAAAGATATTTAATAAACAATTATTTATTTCAAGTGGTAATGAGAAATGCAAATATGCATTAAATGCTTCATTTACAAAAATCTGTCAAGAAGTCTTATAAATTACCTATTAATCTGATAATTAATCTTGAATTCATTAATATTAAAATTAATTGGACTTGAATGAGTTTATGTTATTTGTTTGGCTTCCATTCCAGGTAATTATCTCCCCATCTCCGTCATCTGATATCATTATCAACATTAGCCTATATATGTGTGTGCGCGCATTTTTATATATATTGTAAAAGGCGCTATATAGCACCTGACCTGGCACAGACTGACGCAGAGGCACGTGTAAAAACAAGCACACTTTTTTATTTTTCTTCTCCTGTGGGGCACGTCTTCCCCGTGAACCCCACAGGCAATACACAGCCCCAAAAGCACGCAAGTACCACACCAACAACTCTCCACCTTGCACCAGCACTCCTCCCAGGCAACCTCGTCCTCTTCCTCCCGATTCTGGCTCCTGGGTGGTGGATGCTGGCCCTTTTTATAGCCCACCCGGAAGTGCTCCAGGTGCTTGACCACCTGTGGCTAATTGCACTTCCGGGCGGGGCTATAGATGTGTCCAGGTGGGCTCTGGGATCCATGCAGCACCCCCTGGCAGCCATCCCAGATCCCTACAGGGTTGTGGAGAACTCCATCTCCCATGAAACCCTGCGGAAAACTGAGGCACCATTGTCAGCCAGGGAGGCTGTCACCAAGCTTCCCGGGGGAGGTAGTGAGGAGCCCATGGCTGCTCCCCTGGACCATATACAACTGGGACATCCCGGCCGGGCATGGGACCCGGCTGTCCATTACAATATATGTATGTGTATATATATATATATATATATATATATATATATATATATATACAGAATATATCTCAACATAAGTAAAAATGTGTTTTGCATGCTCATGTGCTCACCATATTTTGATTAAATTTGTAGCCTTTCCTAATAATGTAATTGAAAAATCACATTTATCTAATATTCATAGTTTATTTTAATTGATTTTTAGTTACCTTTTTAATAATCAATATATCCAAATGGCAAGTCAAACAAAAGTTCTTGTGCGCACCCTGACCTCTCTGTGTTTTTTTAAGATCGGAGGGTGAATTTTGAACGCTATCACCTCATGTTTTTGTGGCTGGCACAAAAAATGCTTTCCCCCAGGCTTGTTTTTGTGCCAGCCACTTGTATGGGGCTTATTTTCTGCCCTACTTGTATCTTCGATCTCATTAATATGTCCAGTGTTGCTTGACGTTGGCTTGACTTTATCTTTGCTGTTTAAATCACCACAGTTGCTGCCTGCGCTGTTTCATTTGCTTCTCTCCTGCGCACTTAATGTTTTGTATATGAAGAAATCTGAATACGAAAAAATACGCAAATAAATAAATAATAAGTATATGCGAATAATTTCATAATATTACCTAACCAAAATTCCCTGTTTTTCCAATGCAAAAACTTGTTCGCAAGATAGTAAGTTATGGATATTTTTTTATTGTAGGGAGCACAAATTGTTTTCCTTGATGGGCTGCATCAGGAGTGGGCAGGAGGAGGAATATAGGATCCTAATCAAGGACTTTGTTAAATGGTGTGACTCAAACCACCTACACCTGAACACCAGCAAAACCAAGGAGCTGGTGGTGGATTTTAGGAGGCCCAGACCCCTCATGGACCCCGTGATCATCAGAGGTGACTGTGTGCAGATGGTGCAGACCTATAAATATCTGGGAGTGCAGCTGGATGATAAATTAGACTGGACTGCCAATATTGATGTTCTGTGTAAGAAAGGACAGAGCTGACTATACTTCCTTAGAAGGCTGGCATCCTTCAACATCTGCAATAAGATGCTGCAGATGTTCTATCAGACGGTTGTGACAAGCACCCTCTTCTACGCAGTGGTGTGCTGGGGAGGCAGCATTAAGAAGAAAGACGCCTCACGCCTGAACAAACTGGTGAGGAAGGCAGGCTCTATTGTAGGCACGGAGCTGGACAGCTTGACAACTGTGGGAGAGCGACGGGCGCGGAGCAGACTCCTGTCAATCATGAAGAACCCACTGCATCCACTGAACAGGATCATCTCCAGACAGAGGAGCAACTTCAGCGACAGACTGCTGTCAATGTCCTGCAAAGTAAAGTTGTTTTACTTTGTTACTTCCCACCTCTGATTCATTACAACATCCTTAACAAATGCTTTACCTTAATTTTGTAAACATTTTTCTTCTTTTTATGTTTTTTCAGCACCAGAGTGATACATCCTTTTTGATGCTGCTGTAGGCATCAATGTGGCTTTGGTTACTGTTATTTTCCTCCTCACGTGATGTGTGGCTGTCAGTGAATTATACTATTATACCTGTCAGCAGACATCACTCATTGCATGATACAATTACCTAGTGATAATTATTGATTTTGAATTGATTACCCCACAAACATAAGCTAAAGCTTCCCTATCACTGCAGCTTAGTTTTGTTTATATCATACATGTAATTTTTAAGCATATACTGTAAGTTCTTCATTAAACACATGAGGGGGCTCAGCAGGCTACAAACAGACAGGTAATGTAATACTCCCCACGGGCCTCATGTATAAACGGTGCGTACACACAGAAATGTTGCGTACGAACGTTTCCACGCTCAAATCGCGATGTATAAAACCTAAACTTGGCGTAAAACCACGCACATTTCCACGGTACCTCATACCCCGGCGTACGCAATTTCTCCGCTCGGTTTTGCAGACTGGCGGCACCCAGCGTCAAAGCAGTGCTACTGTTCCTGTGTGGTCACCCTTTCTTTCTTAGATCCACATTCCTGACGCGGCTTTATAAATACACTGAAACTAACTGCATATTGTTTATTAGTGTAATGCATCTGATTGTAATTAACCTGCAGCAATATAATGGTCCAGGGAATAGCCATAGTATTCCAAAAACCATAACTGCTTTAGCGTTGTTACTCTCACTGCATTTTCTTCTTTCAGCTGCTCCCGTTAAGGGGTTGCCACAGCGGATCATCTTTTTCCATATTACTCTCACTGCACCACTCAGAGTATTTATATCACTGTATCTGAGTGGGGACTCACAGCAGCAGCTGATCGTAAAGAGAATTATCGGTATACAGTTTCAAGCACACACTACCTCAGCCACGGCAAAACGCGTCAAAGCCTTTCCTGTACGGACCTCGCGTTTCAGAAACAGTTTCACCCCAAGAACTATAAACACACTCAATCAGTCCATCAAGCGCTCCTTGTAGAACTGTTCGGACTTATAAGTACAATTACCCCACTGTAAACTTGCACTACAGTTATAATATTGCACAACCTGAGCCACTTTATAAAGCGTGTATTTACATATGATGACGATATCATTTTTAAGATGAAATGCAGCAAAATATGTTGATTATATTATACAGATTAAACTTTAACTTCATTTAAATAATCTGTATTGTTAATAATTAAACATGTGAGGACACGGTGCCGCAGCGCTAGCTAGTTCAGGGATTGTTCCTGCATTGTGTTGTATTCTTGCTGGTGCTGACGTGACACTGGAAGGATAGATGGATAGAATAATTAAACATGTACTACGAAGGTATTTCAATGTTCCTAAAAAGTTTTGAAGAATCGGAGTTCTAAGCTTACAGATGGCTTTATGTCTATTACAGAGCTGATTGTGTGGCGATTGGGTATTTGGAGATAGAAAAGTTAGGACAGGAATTGGAGGTTAGTACGTTTGAAAGAGACAGTATTTCTGTAATAAATTATTTCATCGAAGGTCGTGCATGGCGCAGCAAGCCTCTTGCGTGAGACATGAACAATCACTGCGCGTGTTCCCATGTTTAATAACATGCTTTCATTCCTATCATCATGAAAAAGATATCACGTATACATCTCAGTATTTTAATTATTCAGAGAGCTGTAATATCACGAATGCAATGGATTATGTGTCCTGTCAGAGAAAGAAAAAGCCCGTTTAAGAAGCAGGTAGTGATTCATACACATAGAGCACAAAGAAGATCAAATACAGAACAAAGCATTTAACGTGCTACTTTAGTTACGATGGGATTTGAGAAACTAGTAAATTAAACGATTTTAAGATGAACTTTACGATGTTCTACTTTAATGGCAAAATGAACTACGTGATTAAAGTGGAAATTTCGAGATTAAAGTTGACATTTCGTGCTTTTCCCACTGTGTGCCTATTTTTTTGTCTGTACCCTAATAAGCTTTCATATGACACTCAGACGGTGGGCTACGACTCGCCTTTTGATGGCGACTTTGATATGTGACTTCTTTTTTTATTTCGGGCACTGTGCGACTTTGTGAACTTGAGCTTTCGAGTTTCTCCGACATTCTGTCACTTGATCAACTTCCTTTTGTTGATTATACCACTGTTTAAACCAACAAATAGTACGTTTTTCCTTTGCCTCCACTTGGTATTCGCTGAAATTCTTATATTTTCCCCCGTGCTTTTCCCACTGTCTTTTCACAGAAAGCTGAGCTTAAGGGCTATTTATATTGATTTGCATATTCAAAGAGGCTTAATTCTGGGAGGAGTTGGGGCGGGACAGCAGGCGCGTGCACGTGCGTTACTTTTCACGCTGATCGGGATTTATGTAGCGGAAGAACGTGAAATTTGCGTACGTACAGATTCCGGCATCTGGATTTTTCTGTGCGTACGCACATTCCCGCTTTTGTGCTTACGCCATGTTATAGTGTGAGTTCTACGCACTGCGTTATACATGAGGCCCCAGATATGCTGAGGCTGAACTTGCAGTGTGTGGGTCCCCTCGTGGTTTCGGGGCCCCTATGCATCTTTGTAGCAAAAAATGGCTCTGAAGAGAGATGTTGTTCTTTAATTAGATATTTAGACATCAATATAAATCAGAAATAGTTATATGTTAAGTGTGATTCTTATAACAGACATGCACAGGTATAGTGAATTAAGAGGATTAACTACCTTCTTTATTCAGTAATCCAGTTAAAGGCAGTCAAGAATTTACAGGCTTGGTATTGTGGAAAGCATACCCCCGGACATGGACAGACAGACAGACACCAGAATGTCCAAACCACTTCTTTATTTCCTTTGTGCACCACAATGCCTTCCTCCAACGCTCTCTCTTCTTCTCTTTCTCTTCTTCTTTTCTCTTTCCGACCTCCTCTCCCCTCCTCACAAGCTTCGTCTCCTTCCTCCCAACTCTTTCTCAGCTTCTGGAGGGAGGCGGTCCCTTATATACTGACCCAGATGAGCTCCAGGTGCTCCCCCTGACGACACTTCCTGGTGTGGCGGAAGTGTCAAGAGAGCCCCCGGAAGCACTCCGGGTGCCCGTGGGAATTCTTCCGCCAGCACTTCCTGGTGTGGCAGAAGTGCTGCCATCCAGGATTTCACAACTGTCTGTGGCCCCCTGGCAGTGGCCACGTCCTCAGGTAGGGATGAGTGTCCCAGCTCCGGTCCAGTGGCCCATAAGCAGACCCGGGCAGCTTCCCCCTCGTGGCCCAGGGGAGGTATTGTCCATCACGGGGACCATCCAGGCGTACCGGCTGGGTAGGGTCCCCATCAATCTGGGACAGTATACAGTATTTGGTGAATGCCTTTATGTTTGGTGTTAATCAAAGAAAATCGTAATGGTGTTGATGTAAAAGTAGTGTACTGATAGTGACAAGCGCAAAATGTGTCATTTTTGTTTTGTAATTTGTTATACATGGATGGCATAAATGGAATTCAGTGGAGTAAATGTAACAGAGGTCAAACAGCCTTCCATTTATGGTCATCAGTATTTTTTGTTAGTTATATTATTTTAAATAGAATGTGAGGATTTAAAAGCCAGGGATGATTTTTGGGTTTTTATTTTCAGTGGCACCATTTAGTGCTAAGAGGCAGTTAACCAACCCCCACATTAGAAGAATTTTCCAAAGAGAAAAGCACATGTGCATTTTGGACATATTATTACTTCTGTAAAGTAAGTCGAGTTTCCTCCAAAGCAAAATAGATGTGAGGCCTCCTAAAACAAGCCTGGGAGCAGGCCAGAATCCTACCTGGTCTGCCCAGCAGAGGCTCACCTGACTTCAGTCGGGTCCCCGAGGCCACTTGCTGGATTTTTCTAGAGCTGTACTAAAAATGTGGAACAGGCAAAACAACAAAATATATCTCGAAAATGTAACAAAAGCCCTATAAGAGGAGTGATAAACGTAAACTTTTGGTTTGTATTAAAGGGCAGATGATGTCTCTTTTATGTCAAGAATTTATTTTGCAAAAAATATAAAAATTCAAAGAAAAGCTCCAAAGTGCAAAACAAAGCCACAGGCATCCTAACCAAACAAGTCTCAAACACAAACGAAAAATCAGTGTCACAAAAAACAAAAAATCCAACAAGAAATAGTGATATTCACAGAAAACTCCAAGAAGCAAATGATTCCCATCTTCTGAGCCTTCTCAGCCAATTTAAATACCTGCGGGAAAGCTCAGGAGTGGTGACATCAGTTTGGCCAGCACCTACTAGCGCTCCACCCGTAAGGAACAAGTAATATAAATAAATTTAAAGAATGCTACACAATTACATAATTCACCAATGAAACCACCAAAAATAGCATAAATGCATGAAAAATAATAACTCAAAATTGAATATATATTGAATATGGAATATATAAAGACAATATAGATAGATAGATAGATAGATAGATAGATAGATAGATAGATAGATAGATAGATAGATAGATAGATAGATACTTTATTAATCCCAAGGGGAAATTCACAATACTTGAATAGACGAGTCTCGGCGTGTAAAAATCCATGTCCATGTTGTAATAGTAAAAGTGTCCAGGGAACGAATCCACATAAAAGAAAGTGATAGGAGTGATCAATAAAAAATAATAAAGAGAAAAATAAAAGACGGACCTGCTGAAAAGGCTGCCATTCTCGGTGGCACCAGAATCATCTATGAAACAAATAAACATAATTCTATAACAGCAAGGGTTTTCGTTTTTGTTAAGATTTAGCATTTCTTTTATATTTATAAGCATGTTTATTTTGTATTAAAGTGCATGAAGATACTAATGACATCTTACACACAGTTGTGTGTTTTAACAGCAGAATAAACAGAACTGTACTGTGGCAGGATCTTTCGTGGCCTCCTCCTTCTTCCTCATATAATTGACAATTCAGGGGCTACTAGAGACATTCCCAAGTTCAGTCCTGAAGGGCCACAGTGGTAACAGGTTTTTGTTCCAGTACAATTTCTTAATTCAAAGTCAATTATTTCTGTTGAAGAAATTTAGTACTCGAGAGGCATTTCTGTATGTCACTGTAGTTAATATGCCTGTTCAGCTGTTCAACTATAAATGTATTCTCTTTTTTTTTATTGATGTATTATTCATTTTACAAGAATAGGATTGAAAACAAATCAACCCCCACCCCTGAGAAAGAGAGCATGGCCAGCAGAATAAAACTTAAACCTAGTAAAAATAAGCAAATAGATAGAGTAATAAGTGAATATAGATTAAAAAAAAAATAGGGAGAGAATCTGCCTCCTCAGTGCTTTAAAAGCTTATTCTAAAATGTAATTAATTAGATCCTGCCAGGTTTGGAAGAATTTCTGCACAGATCCTCTAAGTGAGAATTTTATTTTTTCCAGTTTCAAATAATATATAACATCAGTTACCCACTGACTTAAAAGGGGAGAGTTAGGATTCTTCTAGTTGAGCAAGATAAGTCTACGTGCCAACAGTGTAGTGAAGGCGATCACAGTTTGTTTGTCCTTCTCCACTTTAAGCCCCTCTGGAAGAACACCACACTCAGCTGTTAGTGGATTAGGAGGGATTGTGACCCCAAGGCTGTCTGAAAGGCATTTAAAGATTTTAGTCCAGAATGATGTTAACTTGGTGCAGGCCCAAAACATGTGGCCTAGTGAGGCTAGAGCTTGATTGTAACGTTCGCAGGTTGGATCTTGCTCTGGAAACATTTTGGACAATTTTAAGTGAGACAGATGTGCTCGATATATAGTTTTTAGTTGAATAATTGTATGCTTTGCACATATGGAGCTCGAGTGAATTCTCTCCATTGTTCCCTTCCGCTCCTTTTCTGATATGTTGAGTAAGAGATCCTTTTCCCATTGTCCTCTTGGATCTTTGAAAGGGAGGGACTGTAAAATGGTTTTATATATTGCAGAGATGCTGTTTAAGTCCTTGAAACTAATGATTATATTTTCCAGCATAGAGGGAGATGGGAGATGAGGAAAATTGGGCAGGTTCTGTTTCACAAAGTTTCAAATTTGAAGATAGTGAAAGAAATGTGTTGCTGGAAAGTTAAATTTAGAATGTAATTGTTTGTAGGATGCAAAGACGTTGTTTATGTACAGATCTCTAAGTGATTTAATCCCAAATGTTTTCCAGACATTAAGAACTGCATATGTTTGCGATGGTTGGAAAAGGTGGTTCTCGTGCAGTGTTGCCACCGATAAAAGATTCTCTATCTTAAAATGTTTCCTACATTGGTTCCATATTCTGAGTGAGTGAAGCACTATTGGGTTATTAGTATATTGGCGATAATTTGCATTTATTGGGGTGCAAAGCAAGGAATATAAAGGTGAACTGCAGGATTCTATTTCTATTGCAGACCAAGCCTGCATATGTTCATCTATTTGTGTCCATGTCCAGGTTTTAATATGTTGTATGTTTGCTGCCCATTAGTAAAATTGAAAGTTAGGTAGAGCCATGCCACCTTCTGCCTTTGGCCTTTGTAGGGTCGCTCTTTGGATACGTGGATGTTTTGAATTCCAAATAAATGATGTTATGGTTGAATCTAATTTCTTAAAGAATGATTTATTGATGTATATTGGAATATTTTGAAATAAAAGGAGAAGCTTAGGGAGGATATTCATCTTAACAATGTTAATTCTTCCAGCTAAAGTGAGATTTTTCCATACAGACAGCAAAATTTTGTTGATAAAGAGCTTTATGTTTACTTGTGATATTTACCCCTAGATATTTGAACTGATCTGTGATGATAAAAGGGAAGGTGTCCAATCTAATATTGTGTGCTTGAGAATTCACTGGAAAGAGCACACTTTTAGTCAAATTAATTCTGAGACCAGAAATCTTTTGAAATTCTGTAAGTACTGTTAGGACTGCAGGCACAGTATTTTGTGGGTCTGATATATACAGTACCATATCATCTGCATATAGAGAAATTTTCTGTTCAAGTCCTTCTCTGATAATCCCCTTTATCTGATAAGCATTTCGACTGTGAACTGCCAGTGGCTCAATGGCGATTGCAAAAAGTTGTGGTGACAAGGGGCATCCTTATCTGGTACCACGTTCTAGTTTAAAGTAGTCTGAATTAATGTTGTTAATACAAACTGAAGCTTCTGGATTGGTATACAGTAGTTTGATCCATGCACAAATTTTCTTCTCTTTTTTTACTTGCTTCCTGTTTTCTTAAATAGCTGCCGATTAACAATGAAATGCAAAAGACAAATGAACCAGCAGTTCATCACCTACCTCACTGGTTCATAAAGTTCAGCCTTGCGGACCCACCAAGGCAGCAGGTTTACCTCCTACCCAAATTATATTTTTAATTGGACCTAATTAAGCAAGTGGTTATTTCTTAGTTTCTATGTTTTGGTGTCAGTTCATAAACTACAAACCTTGGTTTGCTAATTGTTTTATTGGAATGTATTTGATGTATGTTACTGAGGGATAATTTAGTGTTGTTTTTGGTTTTCAAGGCATTCCTCATCATCACCACAATGCTCATTACCCTTTTCTTTGGTGTTGTGGTTATTTAGGCTTCTATTTACTGATGAGCGTGCTAGCTATGAGTAACTGCAGCCTTTCAGCTGGTATCTCTTCTGCAAGGCTTTAATTGTCATTGTTAGATTAAAATTAAGGGAACTCCAAAAAGATTAATTAATAGGACAATGACAAAAAAAAGTTAATTATTTAAACCTATGGCAAAAATGCAAAGATTTCAAAATTTTCTGTAAATGCAAATGTCATGCTACTGAACTTCTCTCTATGCAGCATAAGAAAATAAAGAAAGCTCAGTTAATTAAAGAACTAGATCAATTAATGATGAAATAACTCACATCTTGTGAATCTGATTGAAAAAGAAACTGGCCATAGTAAATCCATAGCGATGAAACTGTAGAACAACGAATCTAACTGGTTGCCAATTACAAACTGTGTATGCTCATCATGAGTTTCTGATTTAATAAAATATTAGCAACCAAATGGAAGAGAAACAAGTGAAGGACAGAGAATTACTAATCTGCTCCAGTTCTCACGTCGTTTGGATGGTGTTTGTTGGGAAAAGAGAAATGTACAATGTAAGAAATATTTAAGGTAGCAAAATGAAAGCACTAACAAAGCCATAAGACAAGTTTCACTGACAAAGACTAATTTGTAACTAAGAATTTGAGTTGCATCTGCAGCCCCCCAGGACCAAAGTTGAGGACTCCATTCTACGGTGAAAATGTTTACTTCAATGATTCAAGAGCTTTATTTGTCACACACAGTTATGCAGGGGCGGCATGGTGGCGCAGTGGTAGCGCTGCTGCCTCGCAATAAGGAGACCTGGGTCTCCTTACTCCCTCCATGGAGTTTGCATCTTCTCCCTGTGTCTATGTGGGTTTCCTCCCACAGTCCAAAGACATGCAGGTTAGGTGCATTGGTGATTCTAAATTGTCCCTAGTGTGTGCTTGGTGTGTGTGAGTGTGTGTGTATGCACTGCGGTGGGCTGGCGCCCTGCCCAGGGATTTGTTCCTGCCTTACGCCCTGTGCTGGCTGGGATTGGCTCCAGAAGCCCCCGTGAACCTGTGCTAGGATATAGCGTGTTGGATAATACTGACAGTTATGCAGGTACAGCAAGCAGTGAAATGAAAAGCTAACCTACTCCAGGATTGTGCAAAAGAAAAGCAAATTCATAGTAGAATAAATAATGCAATTAAGAAAAGAAAATAAAATTAGCTGAATGAAATAAAATTAACAAAATTTAATTAAACTAGATTAAAATTAAGCTAAAAGGTGAAATCTGAAACAGTAGAAAGTGACTGTGCAGTAAGTTACAGTGAGTGAGGTATGAGTTTTAGGTTTGAATGCCGGTTGGCATGGCACAGTTCAGGATCCTGATGGCCTGAGGGTAAAAGCTCCTCTTGAGTCTCCTGGAGTTGAGCAGGATGAACAATCTGTTGCTGGGGTGGGCAGAGTCCACAATTATTTTAATTTATTTAATTTATTTTTAATCGGTTTAGATGTCCTGCAGAGTGGGCAGTGCTGACCTTAAGATGCGCTGTGCTGATCCCACCACTCACTCCAGGGCTTTGTGATCTTGTACTGAACAATTTCCTAACCATGATGTGCAGCTCTGTGCTTGGATACTCTCTAGGGCGCCAGTGTAAAAAATTTTCAAAATAGGTTGGGAGACTTTGAATTTCAACAGCCGCCCCAGATGATAAAGATGCCGTCTTGCCGCCCTGACCTGAGTTTGTGTGTGCTGCGTCCATGTCAGGTCCTTGTGATGTACACATCCAGGTATATGAAGCCTCTCACCCTCTGAACAGGAACTTCATTAATGCTGATGGGGCTATAGATCTGCTTCTGCTTCCACCTAAAGTCCACCACTAGCTCCTTCGTCTTGCTGACATTCAGTGAGGGGTTATAAGCCTGGCACCACACTATCAGGTTCTCCACCTCATCCAGATGGGCCTCGTCATCGTTATTGAAAATGAGGCCTAAGACCACTGTGTCATCATCAAACTTGTCTGCACTGCTTCTGTTTGGTTATTGTGATTGTCTTCCTTCTTTTCTCTCGCTTAGTAATTTATTCCATGAAGTACTATTATACTGTATTTGACTCTTACATTATCTTCACAGCAAAGTAGTTGTTGTGAAACACTGGTTGAAATTCAGAGCTTTGAAATGCAATTCCAACAACAATTAGACTTTTAATGTTTTTCAAATAAATGCCAACAGACCTAAATAATTCCACAAATAAAATGACCGCTGTAATTACATACATACTGCAGCTAAATAGTCCCTGTTACCACTTTTACAGTCCAGTCCTAACTTCATCCTGATTTCTTACCATCCTCCAGTATGCTGAGGTTACATTTGTGCCCCAGGAGTGATTATCTCTAAGGCTTCATACCCAATACTGAAGCGTAAAGTGGAGTACAGTAATCCCTCCTCCATCGCGGGGGTTGCATTCCAGAGCCACCCGCGAAGTAAGAAAATCCGCGAAGTAGAAACCATATGTTTATATGGTTATTTTTATATTGTCATGCTTGGGTCACAGATTTGCGCAGAAACACAGGAGGTTGTAGAGAGACAGGAACGTTATTCAAACACTGCAAACAAACATTTGTCTCTTTTTCAAAAGTTTAAACTGTGCTCCATGACAAGACAGAGATGACAGTTCCGTCTCACAATTAAAAGAATGCAAACATATCTTCCTCTTCAAAGGAGTGCGCATCAGGAGCAGATAATGTCAGAGAGATAGAGAAAATCAAACAAATCAATAGGGCTGTTTGGCTTTTAAGTATGCGAAGCACCGCGGCACAAAGCTGTTGAATGCGGCAGCTCACACCCCCTCCGTCAGGAGCAGAGAAAGAGAGAGAGAGAGAGAGAGAGACAGAGAAAAACAAACAATCGAAAATCAATACGTGCCCTTCGTGCTTTTAAGTATGCGAAGCACCGTGCAGCATGTCGCTTCACGAAGCAGCTGCACAGAAGGTACCAACGTGAAGATAATCTTTCAGCATTTTTAGACGAGCGTCCGTATCGTCTAGGTGTGCGAACAGCCCCCCTGCTCAATCCCCCTACGTCAGGATCAGAGAAAGTCAGCGCAAGAGAGAGAGAAAAGTAAGCTGGGTAGCTTCTCAGCCATCTGCCAATAGCGTCCCTTGTATGAAATCAACTGGGCAAACCAACTGAGGAAGCATGTACCAGAAATTAAAAGACCCATTGTCCGCAGAAATCCGCGAACCAGCAAAAAATCCGCGATATATATTTAAATATGCTTACATATAAAATCCGCGATAGAGTGAAGCCGCGAAAGGCGAAGCGCGATACAGCGAGGGATTACTGTATGTGAATTTCCCCTTGCGATTAATAACAACAACACCAACAACATTTATTTATGAAGCACATTTTCATACAAAAAGTAGCTCAAAGTGCTTTACATAGTGAATAAAAGAAAAATAAAAGACAAAATAAGAAATTAAAATAAGACAACATTAGTTAACACAGAAAAAGAGTATGGTCCGATGGCCAGGGGGGACAGAAAAAACAAAAAAAAAAACTCCAGACGGCTGGAGAAAAAAACAAAATCTGCAGGGGTTCCAGGCCACGAGACCACCCAGTCCCCTCTGGGCATTCTACATAACAAAAATGAAATAGTCCTCTTTGTATTTAGGGTTCTCATGGAAGGACTTGATGATCATGGTCATGCAGACTTCTGGCTTTTAATCCATCACTGTTGGAACATCATGGTGCTTTGAGTAGATGGTGTTGGCGCAAGCCACCACCAAAAGGACACCGGAAAAGGAAACAGAAGAGAGAGTAGGGGTTAGTACAGATTTTAGAGCCACCATGAATAGTTATTATAATGAATTGAATATACGAGTATCAGGATTTAAATTACAGTGAAGTTATGAGAAGGCCATGTTAAAGTAATGTGTTTTCAGCAGTTTTTTAAAGTGCTCCACTGTATCAGCCTGGCGAATTCCTATTGGCAGGCTATTCCAGATTTTAGGTGCATAACAGCAGAAGGCCACCCGCCTCACCACTTCTTTTAAGTTTTGCTCTTGGAATTCTAAGGAGACACTCAGTTGAGGATCTGAGGTTACGATTTGGAATATAAGACATCAGACATTCCGATATATAAGATGGGGCGAGATTATTTAAGGCTTTATAAACCATAATCAGAATTTTAAAGTCAATCCTGAATGACACAGGTAACCAGTGTAGTGACATCAAAACTGGAGAGATGTGCTCGGATTTTCTTTTCCTGGTTAGGATTCTAGCAGCTCCATTCTGCACTAGTTGTAAACGATTTATGTCTTTTTTGGGTATTCCTGAGAGGATTGCGTTACAGTAATCTAGCCGACTGAAAACGTGTGAACTAATTTCTCAGCATCTTTCAATGATATAAGAGGTCTAACTTTTGCTATGTTTCTTAAGTGAAAAAATGCTGTCCTAGTGATCTGACTAATATGTGCTTTAAAATTCAGATTACAGTCAACAGTTACCCCTAAGCTTTTTACCTCTGTCTTGACTTTTAATCCTAATGTATCCAGTTTATTTCTAATAGCCTCATTGTATCCATTATTGCCAATCACTAAGATTTCAGTTTTCATCCATTCTGAAATACAAGTCAGACATTGCGTTAGTGAATCAAGAGAATCGGGGTCATCAGGTGCTATTGATAAATACAGCTGTGTGTCATCAGCATAGCTGTGGTAGCTCACGTTGTGTCCTGAGATAATCTGACGTAACGGAAGCTTGTAGATTGAAGAATAAAGTATCTATCTATCTATCTATCTATCTATCTATCTATCTATCTATCTATCTATCTATCTATCTATCTATCTATCTATCTATCTATCTATCTATCTATCTATCTATCTATCTATCTATCTATCTATCTAAAGCCCTTATCAGTGGCAATGATGACATCACTAGCGTCTTGACCATATTGGTGCCTAACGGTCTGACTCTTGTAGTGCACTATGGCAGTGTTGTTGTTTGCAATTATTGGTTCCTGCCAAACCTCCTTGCACAAGAGATACTGATTGAGGGAATTTTTGCAAGTTTATTTTGACATGGTTTCCTAATTTTACATTAATATCTACTATGTTACCAGAAGTCTACATACTGTGTATGCTGGGTGAACACCTGAAAGTCCTGTCTTTAGGAGATGAACTCTTTTAGGATGACTGCTGGCCTCTTTAGGACAATTTATAACTTTTCATTTGGACGTTACTGTTTAATTAACAGACAGAATGTGACAAACGAGTGCGCATCGCGGAACACTGGGTGTGAGTTTGAACTCAGTCATGCAGACTCACACTTGACAAATAAATCTGTATTGTGCTCTCTCGATAGCCTGATAAATGTGCCTCAAGGCCATGAAGCTCACCGTCACATTTTCTGTCTGGTTGGGGAACACTATTTACTTTTATGTCTGCTGGGTTGGAAATCTCCTCTATATTTGTGTTTTTATGCATCAAGACATTCACATCTGTTTTATTCTTCTCCATTAATTACCTGCATAAAGCTAATTTGGAAGACTTAAGTAATCATTTCAACAATACCATTATTAATGATGCTCATTTAGGCTTCTTTTTTCATTTTACTCCGTAAGTTAATTAATCTTTAACGTGTCAGCTTTAATTCTTTCCTATTAATGTGTATTCCACGTCCGCCTGCTGTCTAAAAGGAAATTTAATTCAAAATTCAGATTCCATGAATAACATACTGACTCTGTTTAATGTATACATTGTAGCGCTCATTCTTCTCTCAAATGTTGCATTCTTTCATTATACTTAGCACGGTTTATGTTTTGATTTTTTCACATTATTTTGTTCTAAAATAAATGAAAGACTTTAAAGGCAACAGTAACTTTCTTTTGTTAAAAAAATCATAACATTATTAATTGCTTTGCATAAAGCCCATTACGGAAATGGTATAGAAAAATATTTTCTGGATATAGAAAGAGCTGAAAATGTACATCTCTAACCTTCTTTTTTTATGATTTTCTTAGCGTGGGAACAATTTTTCTTTTTTCATTTTTAAATTTTTATAACTGTGTGAAATACTTTATGGGAGATAAAAACTACAAACGGTGAAAGACAGTAAATGAAGTGAAGATGTGCTACTTGATTGCTTTGTGAAAACAACAACTTCTCATGCTGCTGATCCCAAAGTGTACTACATAAAGATTGATGGATTAGTAGGTACTGTGATGGCTTGTGCCCTGTGCTTGTTGGGATAGGCTTCTTCTTCCCTGCCACCCCACTCAGGATATAGCGGGTTTGAAAGATGGATGGATGAACGACATTGATGTACAGTTGAGAAATGTTAATTTATATGCAGTATGCAGTACAGTTGACTGGAAAAAATTCTAATCTTTAAATACAGTATATATAAAAAGTATTCACACCCTAGAAGCTTTCAAATTTTATTGTTATAAAACACTGAATTACAGTAGATTTCATTGGGCTATTTAGTGAGAAGTCAAGAAAAAGGACACCTTTTATTGGCAACTTAAAATATTACAACATGCAAGCTTTTGAGACAACTCAGGCCCCTTCTTCAGGCAAGATGGCTATTGGGCTATTTAGACATTGATCAAAATAAAGAGTCTTTAATATCAAAGTGAAAAGTGATCTCTGCAAATCAATTACAAATATAAAACACAAAATAATTAAGTCTATAACTATTATAGATGCCACGTGGGCTGGACGGGCATCACGGCCAGAAGACAACCCAGAAGGAAGGACCAGAAAGTGTGGATGGACAGCCCATTAAAAAGAGAAGACATCGCTGGGGGTTTTTTATTCCCCCCAGTACGCTAGATGGCAGCAGCCTTGGTTATCGGTGCCCTGAGGGAAGTCAGCAGGGCATGCCTGGAAATGTAGTCCAACAGGGGAGCCCGGCTGGGGTCACGGGGTGCCGCAAGAGGGCGCTGCAGGGAATCAAGCTCCCTACTGTGATGATGGACTTGGTGTGACCCGGAAATACTTCGATTGGGCAATCGCCCTGGCACTCCCGGGTCTGTAAAAAAAGGGACCGCAGTCCGTTATCCAGACGAGTCAGAGCTGGGTGGTAGAGAGGCAACACTTGACTAGAGGAGGGCAGTGCCGTGGTGAGAGAGTTATTAGGGAAGAGAAGAAGACTTGTAAGTTGTGCTTTTTGTACCGTATTTGAAGGGAATTTGATTAATAGACATCCTTTATTTGAACCCGGGACTGTGATTCTGTGATCGTGTCAGGGTTTGGGCTGGCTGACACCTGGGGGTCCATCACAGTATTCACCCCCATTTGTATAACACACATACTGTAATTCATCACTGGTGTAGATAAATAGATAGATAGATAGATAGATAGATAGATAGATAGATAGATAGATAGATAGATAGATAGATAGATAGATAGATAGATAGATAGATAGATAGATAGATAGATAGATAGATAGATAGATAGATAGATACTTTATTAATTCCAAGGGGAAATTCACATACTCCAGCAGCAGCATACTGATACAAAAAACAATATTAAATTAAAGAGTAATAAAAATGTAGGTAAAAACAGACAATAACTTTGAATAATGTTAAAGTTTACCCCCCAGGGTGGAATTGAAGAGTCGCATAGTGTGATGGAGGAACGAACTCCTCAGTCTGTCAGTGGAGCAGGATGGTGACAGCAGTCTGTCGCTGAAGCTGCTCCTCTGTCAGGAGATGATCCTGTTCAGTGGATGCAGTGGATTCTCCATGATTGACAGGAGCCTGCTCAGCGCCCGTCGCTCTGCCACAGATGTCAGACTGTCCAGCTCCATGCCTACAATAGAGCCTGCCTTCCTCACCAGTTTGTCCAGGCGTGAGGCGTCCCTCTTCTTTATGCTGCCTCCCCAGCACACCACCACGTAGAAGAGGACGCTCGCCACAACCATCTGATAGAACATCTGCAGCATCTTATTGCAGATGTTGAAGGATACCAGTCTTCTAAGGAAATATAGCCGGCTCTGTCCTCTCTTGCACAGAGAATCAGTATTGGCACTCCAGTCCAATTTATCATCCAGCTGCACTCCCAGGTAATTATAGGTCTGCACCCTCTGCACACAGTCACCTCTGATGATCACAGGGTCCAGGAGGGGTCTGGTTCTCCTAAAATCCACCACCAGCTCCTTGGTTTTGCTGGTGTTCAGTTGTAGGTGGTTTGAGTCGCACCATTTAACAAAGTCCTTGATTAGGTTCCTACACTCCTCCTCCTGCCCACTCCTGATGCAGCCCACGATAGCAGTGTCGTCAGCAAACTTTTGCACATGGCAGGACTCCAAGTTATATTGGAAGTCCGATGTATATAGGCTGAACAGGACCGGAGAAAGTACAGTCCCCTGCGGCGCTCCTGTGTTGCTGACCACAATGTCAGACCTGCAGTTCCCAAGGCTAACTGCAACTGGATTTTGAGGTCCCATTCCTATCATTAGCTGAGTGTAATCCCCTGTCTGTAGCCAAAGGGTTTCAGTTGATTGTAGTATAAATGCACCTGTATGAGGACTATCTGACTTGTGATGAGTCAGTAAGAACACTCCAAGTAAATCTGTGGAAAGGTGATTGAAAAGCACACATCAGAGGATTGACTCAAGAAACTATCCAAGTCACTGAATATCTGTTGGAGTAACGTTAAATGAGAAATAGAAAGAGTTTGGAACAGTTGTGCATCTGCCAATAGCAGGCCATCCACAAAAAACAAGTGAGCATGCAAAAGGCAAACCTAGAGACTTATGAGAAGGACAAGCTGGAAGAAAGATCTGTGATCTGATGACACCAAAACTGAGCTTTTTGGCCATCAGACTAAACATTGTGTTACACTACACTTTACCAAAATCCATTTGTTCCTGCCTTGTGTCCTGTGTTGGCTGGGATTGGCTCCATCAGACCCCCGTGACCCTGTGTTAGGATATAGTGGGTTGGAGTATGACTGACTGACATACTGACATCTAGGCAGCAGGCCTGAAAAGCTTGTGGAGGTTAGAGTCCACAATGAATGCAGCAAAATGCAGTCTGATGCAATCTGCAAGAACCCATCACTTTGGGAGAAGATTGGTTTTCCAGCAAGATGACTGCCCCAAGCATAAAGAAAAACCTGCATAGGAGGATGCTAAAAACAACAATGTTAATGTCCTGAAGTGGCCATGTCAGAATACAGATCTAGTCCAGCTGAGAATTTGACGATCTTCATGCAGCTTGAAAGAGCTTGATAGCTTGAGCAGTTTTGCAAAGAAAAATAGGGAAGATCTGCAGTGTCCAGGGGCCTCATGTATAACGCTGTGCGTAGAATTCACACTATAACATGGTGTATGGACAAAAGCGGAAATGTGCATACACACAAAAAAATCCAGATGCATAAATCTGTGCGAACTCCAACTTCCACGTTCTTCCTCTACATAAATCCTGGTCAGTGACTGCTGTCCCGCTCCAACTCCTCCCAGAATTACGCCTCTTTGAATATGCAAATCAATATAAATAGCCCTTAAGCTCAGCCTTCTGTGAAAAGACAATGGCAAAAGCACGGGGAAAATAAAAGAATTTCAGCAAATACCAAGTGGAGGCAAGGAAAAACTTACTATTTGTTGGTTTAAACAATGGTATAAACAACAAAAGGAAGTTGATCGAGTATCGGACAAACTCGAAAGATGAAGCTCACAAAGTCGCACAGTGCCCGAAATAAAAATGAAGCGGTCAGATATCAAAGTCTCCATGAAAAGGTGAGTCGTAGCCCACCATCTGACTGTCATATGAAAGCTTATTAGGGTACAGTGAAAAAAAAATAGGCACACAGTGGGAAAAAAGCACGAAATGTCAACTTTAATCTCGAAATTTCCACTTTAATCACGTAGTTTATTTTGTCATTAAAGTAGAACATCATAAACTTCATCTTAAAATCGTTTAATTTAGTAGTTCCTCAAATCCCATCGTAACTAAAGTAGCACGTTAAATGCTTTGTTTTGTATTTGATCTTCTACGTGCTGTATTTGCACTACCTGCTTCTTAAATGGGCTTTCTCTTCCTCCAACAGGACACAGAATCCATTACATTCGTAATATTACAGCTCTATGAATAATTAAAATACTGAGATATACAGTTGTGCTTGAAAGTTTGTGAACCCTTTAGAATTTTCTATATTTCTGCATAAATATGACCTAAAACATCATCAGATTTTCACTCAAGTCCTAAAAGTAGATAAAGAGAAACCAGTTAAAAAAATGAGACAAAAATATTATACTTGGTCATTTATTTATTAAGAAAAATGATCGAATATTACATACTTGTGAATGACAAAAGTATGTGAACCTTTGCTTTCAGTATCTGCTGTGACCCCCCTTTGCAACAATAACTGCAAGTAAACGTTTCCGGTAACTGTTGATCAGTCCTGCACACCGGCTTGGAGGAATTTGAGCCCATTCCTCCGTACAGAACAGCTTCAACTCTGGGATGTTGGTGGGTTTTCTCACATTAACTGCTCGATTCAGGTCCTTCCATAACATTTCGATTGGATTAAGGTCAGGACTTTGACTTGGCCATTCCAGAACATTCATTTTATTCTTCTTTAACCATTCTTTGGTAGAATGACTTGTGTGCTTAGGATCGTTGTCTTGCTGCATGACCCACCTTCTCTTGAGATTCAGTTCATGGACAGATATCCTGACATTTTTCTTTAGAATTCTCTGATATAATTCAGAATTCATTGTTCCATCAATGAAAGCAAGCCGTCCTGGCCCAGATGCAGCAAAACAGGCCCAAACCATAATACTACAACCACCATGTTTCACAGATGGGATAAGGTTCTTATGCTGGAATGCAGTGTTTTCCTTTCTCCAAACATAACGCTTTTCATTTAAACCAAAAAGTTCTATTTTGGTCTCATCCGTCCAGAAAACATTCTTCCAATAGCCTTCTGGTTTGTCCACGTGATCTTTAGCAAACTGCAGACGAGCAGCAATGTTTTTTTGGAGAGCAGTGGCTTTCTCCTTGCAACCCTGCCATGCACACCATTGTTGTTCAGTGTTCTCCTGATGGTGGACTCATGAACATGAACATTAGCCAATGTGAGAGAGGTCTTCAGTTGCTTAGAAGTAACCCTGGGGTCCTTTGTGACCTCGCCGACTATTACATGCCTTGCTCTTGGAGTGATCTTTGTTGGTCGACCACTCCTGGGGAGGGTAACAATGGTCTTGAATTTCCTCCATTTGTACACAATCTGTCTGACTGTGGATCGGTGGAGTCCAAACTCTTTAGAGATGGTTTTGTAACCTTTTCCAGCCTGATGAGCATCAACAACTCTTTTTGTGAGGTCCTCAGAAATTTCCTTTGTTCATGCCATGATACACTTCCACAAACATGTGTTGTGAAGAGCAGACTTTGACAGATCCCTGTTCTTTAAATAACACAGGGTGCCCACTCACACCTCATTGGCATCCCATTGATTGAAAACACCGGACTTGAATTTCACCTTCAAACTAACTGCTAATCCTAGAGGTTCACATACTTTTGCCTCTCACAAATATGTAATATTCGATCATTTTCCTCAATAAATAAATGACCAAGTATAATATTTTTGTCTCATTTGTTTAACTGGTTTCTCTTTATCTACTTTTAGGACTTGAGTGAAAATCTGATGATGTTTTAGGTCATATTTATGCAGAAATATAGAAAATTCTAAAGGGTTCACAAACTTTCAAGCACAACTGTATACGTCATATCATTTTCATGGTGATAGGAGTTAAAACATGTTATTAAACATGGGAACACAGTGGCGCAGTGACAGTGACGAACATGTGCCTCGTCCACAGAATGTTACTGCCTCACGCAAGATGCTTGCTGCGCCGAGCGCAACATTCGATGAAATAGTTTATTGTAGCTCTTTCAAATGTACTAACCTCCAATTCCTGTCCTTCCTTTTCTTTCTCCAAGTAACCAATCACCACACAATCAGCTCTGTAATAGACATTAAGCCATCTGTAAGCTTAGAACGCCGATTCATCAAAACTTTTAAGGAACATTGAAATATCTTCGTAGTACATGTTTAATTATTCTATCCATCTGTCTTTCCAGTGTCGCGCCAGCCCAGCAAGAATACAGCGTGAGGCAGGAATAATTGGGGCACCAGCTCGCTGCTAGCACTATGACACCGTGTTCTCACATGTTTAATTATTAACAATATAGATTATTTAAATGACATTAAAATTTTGTCTGTATAATGTAATAAACATATTTAGCTGCATTTCATCTTAAAAATGATATCGTCATCATATGTAAATATGCACTTTATAAAGTGGCGCGGGTAGTGCAATATTATAACTGTATCGCAAGTTTACAGAGAGGTAATTGTACTTATAAGTACAAGCAGTGCTACAAGGAGCACTTGATGGACTGATTGTGTGCGCTTATAATTCTTGGGATGAAACTGTTTCTGAACTGCGAGGTCCGAACAGGAAAGGCTCTGAAGCGTTTGTCGTATGAGAGCAGTTCAAATAGCAAATGGCTGAGGCAGCGTGTGCTTGATTCTGTATACCGATTCTCTTTCCAATCAACTGCTCCTAGTGGTGCAGTGAGAGTAACAACGCTAAAGCAACTACAGTATTTGGAATAGTTTTGCCATTCCATGGACCATTATATTATTACAGGTTAATTACAATCAGATGCCTTAAACTAATAAACAATATGCGGTTAATTTCAGTGTACTTATAAAGCCGCATCAGGGATGTGGATCTGAAAAAGAAAGAGAAACCACACTGGAACAGTAGAACTGCTTTGACGCCGAGTGCCACCAGTTTGTAAAACCAAGCGGAGAACTTGCGTACGCCAGGGTTTGAGCTACCGTGAAAATGTGCATGAGCATGGTTTTACGCCAAGTTAAGGTTTTATACATCGCGATTTGAGCGTGGAAACGGGCTTACGCAACTTGTTTGTGCGTACGCACCGTTTATACATGAGGCCTCAGATGTGCAAAGCAGATAGAGGAACCTGAGAAAAAGACTCAAAGCTGTAATGGCTACCAAAGGTTTGTCTACTGGAAACTGTTTTGAGGTGGGTGAAAGCTGATGCGTTCAGTTATTTTGTGTTTCATTTTTGTAATTCGTTTAGACCACTTTACAGAAATCTATTTTCATTTTGACATTACAAAGTCTTTTACTGTTCATCAGTGTCAAAATAAGCAAATTAAACCCTCTGTGATAAAACGTGAAAAGTTCCAAGGGATGAATATTTTTATAGGCACTATGAGTCTTCATTTCTGTTTTATCCATGAGCTAATGGGCATAAAAAATAAGAATTTCAGTAGGAAAAGCAAAAAAAAGTGATGGGCCACAAGGTGTTTTGAGGATTAAAGCAAAGCCAATCAATCAACTACTCAATCAACCCTCTTTGGACAGTACTCACTTCCTCTTGGATTAAAGTGCTCAGTCCCACACTTCCAGTCTCCATGTTGAATGTGAAAGCCAAACGTTTTGGTTACATACATTTGTTAAGTCTTAAAGGCTGCTTGTGCTTTTAACTTTCAGGACTACAATATTCCTTGTAACATTCTCACAGAGGCCGCTTATGTAATCAGTCAATCACTAAAGTAGGTGAGCAATTAGTCAATGGATTATAAAATTATTACATATATTAATCACTCAGTCATTCCTTCAGTTAGGTAATCAACCTATCAGATATCTAGCCAGGGCATTAATGAGCCAGCCTATCAATCAATTAGCAACCCAACCAGTCAATCTGCCAATCAGCCAATAAATCAATTAACAAGTAGCTCTTTTCATACACCCTTTTAAGACAGGCATATCAATGATATTTACATAAAAAATGGGCTTATTTTACGTCTGTATTTAAAGAATTCATTATTCATTCATTTTCATCGTGCAGCATGGTCCTTATCTGAGTGAAGTGTGCTTGTTATCAACGTCACTTTGTTTTCCTCCCACATCCCAAAAACGTTTGCAAATGAAATGGTAAATCTAACTTGGGCCAATATACAATACAAGTTTGACCAATGAGAGGAGTCAACTCGGTTCATCTAGCTCAGGGGTGGGCAATGTCAGTCCTGGAGAGCCACAGTGGCTACAGGTTTTCATCCCAACCCAACTGCTTAATTAGAAACCAATCCTTGCCAGTCTCACACCTAATTTAATTTTATGGCTTGGTAGTCTGCAATGTAAGGTTCTTATATTGTAGATTTTTTTCCTCTCCAAGGATATCATCCAAATAATTTGAAGCCTAAAGCAGATAATTTTCAGTCTGTCACATTTTCTATTACATGTTTTATTAAATCAAACAGTGCATGATGAACACACACAGATGTAAATGAAAACAAACTGGATGGAGAACTGCTGCCTGCTTTATCATTTACATTTTATTGCTAAAAAGGAGCCATTAAAACAATGAATGCAGCTGTTTAAGATTGAAATAAGCAATTAAGGGTGGGGAACCTTAACAAGCGAGACCACTAAAATGAAGCATCAAAATGTCACTTAAGCAATAAGTGTTTCATCAACAATAATTGTTTTGTCATTAAGAAAACTGCTCTCCAGGACCGACACTGCCCACCCCTGGTTTGCTTATCACTAAGTTACCAAGAGATATATTCAGATACCTTTAAAATTTGGAAAGCGTGCTGCTTCACTTTCTTGACTTGGTAGTTTGATGCAGATATCCATGATGCTTTGTGTAAAAAAGACGTCATGACTTCCATCTTAAATACGCTTCCTCTTAGTCTCCACTAGGAATTTTAGAGAATTTAACTTAAATGAAAGAATTCTGTTGGGTTGACTATATCCAATGCTTTTAACAATTTGGATACCAGTCACCCTTTGTGGTAAAGAGTTCTGTTCCCTTAACCTTTTTATCTATCTATCTATCTATCTATCTATCTATCTATCTATCTATCTATCTATCTATCTATCTATCTATCTATCTATCTATCTATCTATCTATCTATCTATCTAATTTTCATTTGGATCTTGATCTTTGTTTGTCCGCGAATGAATTAGAAGAAGAAGCAGTAGATGGCAGTAGAGAGACAGCTAAAACATAGACATTGCATTAAGAATCTCCTCCAGGCTTATACTACTGAAGACTGTAGTACTCCAGTCACACCTCAAAACACAGACATTCAAACTAAACAAATTGTTGTGCTTTAAATTAACTAATCTTTATATATAATCTTCATTTGGATCTTGATCTTTGTTTGTCCGCGAATTCCACGCATGCGTAGACCACCTTCCAGTTTAGTACGTTGTTGTTACTCACGGATGTCAACAATGTGCCGGAATAACGAAAGGGGTGGTGGACAGTGTTACGCTGGTTAGCTCCTGAGGCCTGGTTAGAGAATGAGATTGCCGAAGATAAAAGGTACGTGCCTACGTAACATATGAATGAAAGAAAGACAGTGGGTAAAATGAATGACAACGTAACAGCACGTTCCAGAAATTATTATTGTTGCGTTGTAGCCGGCAAGTGCTGCGCGTCTCACAGTTGTACCCTGGCTTGCTCACATGTCAGTGAAGTGATCCCTATTTATGCTTTAAAGAGCCTGGATACCTACTGTATGTGTCCCCCTTTTATAATCATTGCTCCGTGTATATTGCCTTACTCTTTGGATTACCACAAAGCAACCTGCGAGATTGGAGAAAGGTTGAGAAGAGATCGTGAGAGGAAACGACAGCGTCGTGAAAATGAGACGGACTGTGAATGGAGAGAAGCAGAAATGCTCCTCCACCACCACATAATTACTATTCGGACAGTGATTCCGAGTAGGCCGTTCCTATCGAATCACTGTCCGAGGGTTTTGTTTTGTAATTTTGTTTCCCTTATAAAAAATCATAATGCTGTGCAATGAAGGGCCCAGTTCACGACTGGCAGCCGCGTTTAAACAGGGAGCCCTTCAAAGACAACTTTAACAGGCGCAACGTAGTTGGGCGCACATGGCTAGTCTGTTATATAGTTCCTTTCACATCTATCTATCTATCTATCTATCTATCTATCTATCTATCTATCTATCTATCTATCTATCTATCTATCTGTCTGTCTGTCTGTCTGTCTGTCTGTCTGTCTGTCTGTCTGTCTGTCTGTCTGTCTGTCTGTCTATCTATCTATCTATCTATCTATCTATCTATCTATCTATCTATTATGTAGTGCCTTTTCTATCTATCTATCTATCTATCTATCTATCTATCTATCTATCTATCTATCTATCTATCTATCTATCTATCTATCTATCTATCTATCTATCTATCTATCTGTGTTTATGGCATCATTCACATCTATTTATCTACATTCACTGGCCATTTTATTAGGTATACCTTGCTGGTTCTGGGGTTGAGCCCCCCTTTTGCCTTCAGAACTGCCATAATCTTTGATGGCATTGACTCAACAAGATGCTGGAAACATTCCTTAGAGATTTTAGTCCATATTGACATGATAGCATCACGCAGTTGCTGCGGATTTGTCGGCTGCACATCCATGATGTGAATCTCCCATTCCACCACATCTCAAAGGTGCTCTACTGGATGGAGATCTGGTGGCTGTGGAGGCCATTTGAGTCTAGTGAACTCATCATCATATTTAAGAAACCAGTTTGATATGATCTGAGTTTTGTGACATGGCGTGTTATCCTGTTGGAAGGAGCCATCAGAAGATGAGTATGCTGCAGTCATAAAAGGATGGAAATGGCCAGCAACAATTCTCAGGAAGGCTGTGACATTTAAACGATGCTCAGTTAGTACTAAGGCCCAAACTCCACACCATTACACCACCAGGACCAGCCTGAACCGTTGATACAAGACAGGATGGATCCATGCTTTCATGTTGTTGACGCCAAGTTCTGACCCTACTATCTGAATGTTTGAACCAGTCTGGCCCTTCTCCTCTGACCACTGGCATCAACAAGGCATCTCAGCCAGACAGTTTGTGTTCACTGGATATTTTCCCATTTTCAGACCATTCTGTGTAAACCCTAGAGATGGTTGTGCGTGAAAATCCCAGTAGATCAGCAGTTTTTTAAATACTCAGACCAGTCCGTTGGACACCAACAGCTATGCCACATTCAGAGTCACTTCAATCACCTTTCTTCCCCATTCTTATGGTCAGTTTGAACTTCTGCGGGTCTTCTTAACAATGTCTACATGCCTAAATGCATTGAGTTGTTGCCATTCGATTGGCCGAATAGATATTTGCGTTACCAAGCATTTGAACAGCTGTACCTTATAAAGTATCCAGAGAATGTATTTCCTATATAACGCCAGGAATCTATCTACTTATATTTTATTTAGCATCTTTAATATATATAACATATATAGTGTCTTTTGTATCTTGTCTAGCACTTTCTACATGTTCGCCCTAGTCGTTTATCACTCTTTCTGACGTATTTATGTACGGCTTTGCCCAGTGACATCTGAGATTGTTTTGTAACTGCTGTGCCGCTTGCTGGAGACCACATGATCCCTTTATTTTTTAAAATTAAGAGTTTAAGATAATGTAAACACTGCACTGTAGGTGTGTTTGTTTTGCTACAGTATTTCTTGCTTAAAATGCTGTTGTTTTCCTAAAAATAAAGAAAAGCAAATGAAGCCCCCTTTGAAGCTGTGTCTCTGCTGCTTCATACAGCATTGTGCAGAAGCTTCATTGTGTTCTTTAATTACAGTATATTCATGATAATATAAATACAGCGCGGCCTAATTAGTGTGTGTTGCCACCTTCTCTGTTCTTCAGCTGACTTGTGGTGGATTCCTATAAGTGAAGGCCTGTTGGGTGTCTTGGAGGTGTGCAGTGTAACTAATACTGTATATTTGAATATTATTTGAAAATTGTTCCTTTAGTCTGTCTGACTAATCGTGCAGTAAATATCTTGTCATAATCTCACAACTCTATATGAAAATTTTCTGCAGCGGGGCTAAATCAGTTGAAGTATTAACTATAAGAGTCACAAAGCGGCATGAAATTGAAAAATGGCTTAACGCCTGCAGTTTCTTGTGTGTTTTTCTTTATTCTGCAATTTCGAAACACAAAAATACTGGACAATCTCGATTTGTGGCAGGAATGAATGTAGCCAGGCAGAGAGGAAAAAAAAATCTAAACACATTGTAATAAACAGACGAGTGGAGTGGAGTTGTTTGCGAACTAAGACAAAATGATTAGCCATGAGAAGCACTTACAGTGCATGCTGGTAATTTAGGTAATTTTATTGCAGGGTTTCTCGATCCAGGAATTACTGAGCCGCTTTCTTTGTGCTCTCTGTAATTTCGCAGTATTTCGCCAGTGATTGAAGTGAAATGGGAGCTACCAGCTACCCTCTTCATCGCGGAAGGAAGTGCAGCTGTTGTAGAAATTCTTCAAGGAGCAGAGGGGGAGGCGAGTGTGTGGTAGTGTGCCTCTGTACCCTCATTCAATTAGAATGATTAATAATGAATCTGCTTTAGCTACATGCCAGGGAGTGTTGGGAACAGTCACTGAAAACTGACATTGCGTCTTCCTAAACATCTATCTATCTATCTATCTATCTATCTATCTATCTATCTATCTATCTATCTATCTATCTATCTATCTATCTATCTATCTATCTATCTATCTATCTATCTATCTATCTATCTATAGAATTATATAGTGCCTTTCATATCTATCTATCTATCTATCTATCTATCTATCTATCTATCTATCTATCTATCTATCTATCTATCTATCTATCTATCTATCTATCTATCTATCTATCTATTATATAGAATTATATAGTGCCCTCCTATCTATCTATCTATCTATCTATCTATCTATCTATCTATCTATCTATCTATCTATCTATCTATCTATCTATCTATCTATCTATCTATTATATAGAATTATATAGTGCCTTTCATATCTATCTATCTATCTATCTATCTATCTATCTATCTATCTATCTATCTATCTATCTATCTATCTATCTATCTATCTATCTATTATATAGAATTATATAGTGCCCTCCTATCTATCTATCTATCTATCTATCTATCTATCTATCTATCTATCTATCTATCTATCTATCTATCTATCTATCTATCTATCTATCTATCTATTATATAGAATTATATAGTGCCTTTCATATCTATCTATCTATCTATCTATCTATCTATCTATCTATCTATCTATCTATCTATCTATCTATCTATCTATCTATTATATAGAATTATATAGTGCTATTATAGTATCTATTTTATACAGTGATTATGCTACATATCATGTCTTTTATTTATGCTCTTTTATTGTGACTCCTGACAGTCCTAAATTGCTCCAGGTTTAATTTCAGTAAAGTAGCCACATAGGAAATTGCAATGATAGACAGGGAGGCATGCAGACATAGATTTGAAATGTTTAATGTAAATAAATAAGTTATTTTAATCTGTCTTTCTACCTAACTGGGTATCTGTGTATATGCCACATTTAACATATTATTGTTTATTGTATATAATAAATTTTATTACTATGTTTCTGCCTATTTGACTGTGTAATATACTGTATAGTACCCTTTCATTTCCATCCCTTATGTAGTGTCTTTCACATCTAGGGCAGTGTGATGTCACCTGAGAGAGCACTGTTTTCATTATCTATCTATCTATCTATCTATCTATCTATCTATCTATCTATCTATCTATCTATCTATCTATCTATCTATCTATCTATCTATCTATCTATCTATCTATCTATCTATCTATCTATCTATCCATCCATCCAGTGGTGCAAATCTAACTTTTAATGATGTTCTATTTTATTTATTTATTTCTGTGTAAAGTGAACTGAGCAGTATATAAGATTGTTTAGCAGGCGACAAATAACGGTGTAAATCTGTACTGATTATAGCACAACTGTTACGGTCTGTTCAAGGTTTGAAAAGGCTGCAACAAATAGCTTTTCTATTTACCATGGAGACTGGGGTCTGTTTTCTTCGTTACTCTGGTAACCAAAGCCTTTCTCTATTGCTTTAGCTATTAAACTCCCTGGTAGAGACAAAAGAAAGGGCTGCGCGGGTAATTTCTTATCTAAAAAATCCCATTATTATGCCCTAGGTTTAACTGTAGCCCACACAAAAGTGAAGGAAAATCATTTACATCAGGCCACTCAGTGGGATCGTGTGTGAAATGAGTTTCGAGGTCTGAGCCCCTCCACCACAGGGAGCAGGCTGCCCCTTTCTTGGTCCTCTTTGTTAGGTCAAATGTACTTTTTTCTTATTTGATTTGTAAAACTGCCAATAAAAAAAATGTAATATGCAGGCAGTGGAGAAACAGAACCTGAGGAAGTTCGGCACAGCCTGTCCTGTGATGCCCTTCACGATATAACAGGATTTCTCTGCTTGCATCTCATTTCGAAATTTATTTCTTGATTTACTCTAAATAATTAAAGAAAGGAAAAAGCATTTTTCTCCTTTTTGATTTTTTTTTCTCTCTTAATTTTGGCCAGCACCATTTTGATATGTAGCGTATATTGTTTACTATGGTAACCCGATGTGTGGAAGATAGTGCAGTCCTTGAAGTAATCTTGTGCCTTGGTATTTAAATTTAGGAACTTGTGTAAAAAACATTTTGCTATCAATAATAATAATAATAATAATACACAGACACAGCTATTATAAAATTAATGTTTTCTTTTTTAAATTAAATGGTATTCTTTTGTTGTATGCACTTTAGAAGGAGCTATATAAAATTCTGTATTGGTTAACAATATTTTTTTTTTTTGCATTATTCAGTAGCAGTTTTCAAAAACACTATGGTTATTAAAATCAATCTAAAAAGCACTACTGAGCTTGAATTATTATTTTATGAAGTGAACTCATAGTTGGCTATTGTCAGTTTCAAGAGAGGCTTCAACTTGGAGGACGCTAACACACTGGGAATTGGAGTGTTATCGTATGTGATGTTCAGGGCTCAGCAGGCCTCATAAAGACGTTTTTAGCAGGTCAGCTAGTCGAATGGGGACTCCGACATATTGGTGGGGAGGAGCTGCACTTAACGCTCTGCTTCACGGTCACCTTTTAATGGCCTTTGATTACTGCCGGGCATCTCATGTGATTAAAAAAAAAAAATGGAAGTTATAAGGATAAGCAGGAAAAAAACAGAATTAACCTCAGTATTTACTGGTTTTGCATGTAGAAAAATGTGTCAACAAAGAAGTGCACAGGAAACTACTTGATCTTTTGTGTGCAGTGCTGTTGTAGTAATGCACAATGTATAACCAGGTGTAGTGTGCTTGAAATGTAAGAGGAACACACTAAAATAAATACTTAAATTAGCAACCAAAGAAGTAAGTAAATAAATAAATAACATGTGGACACCAGTAACTACATAAACAAGAAACAATAATAATGAAATGAATAAAAGCACAAATACAGTAAATTAATAAAGCATCATTTTACATAACCTGTATGAATAATTAAAACCTACACACATATGTCCTTATAACTCTTTTTAAGCCGGGGCCTTCTAATGAAATATCTCAGCTCCAGCAGTTTCAGAACTCTGCCTCCAGAGTCCTCACTCAAACACACAGCAGTGAGTGTGTGATGCCCGTTCTCTTCTGACTTGTCTGGCTTACTGTGTTTTATCAGACGGAATACAAAACCTTGCTGCTAACTATAAAGCTTTAACCTGTAAAGCATTCGACAACATCATCAACCTCCTGCAGGACTACAGTCAAGTCACACACACTCCAATGATGCTGGCAATCGTGTCGTCTCTATTGCACCTAAACTTTGAAAGAGCCCGCCCTAAAGGAAAAAAATCTGTTGATTTAATGAATCCATGATCACTATATCTCGCTTAAAGAAGGGGCCTGAGTTGCCTTGAAAGCTTGTATATTGCAATCTTTTTAGGTAGCCAATAAAAGGTGTCATTTTGCTCAACTTTTCACTGCATTCTGTGGCATGGGACCCAGCCAGGATGGCCCTTCTACATATGTTCCGGTGGAGCAATGGTGGGCTCCTTAGTACCTCCCCCGGGATGCTTGGTGGCAGCCTCCCTGGCTGACGATGGTGCCTCAGTTTCCCGTTGGGCTCTATGAGAGATAGAGTTCGCCACAGCCCTGTTGGGATCTGGGGTGGCTGCCAGGGGGTGCTGCATGGGTTCCTGAGCCGGCCTGGACAACTCTACAGTCCCGCCAATCAGAAACAGGTGATCAAGCACCTGGAGCACTTCCAGCAACCACCACTCAGTGGATTTTAGGAGGCCCAGGCCCCTCCTGGACCCCGTGATCATCAGAGGTGACTGTGTGCAGAGGCTGCAGACCTATAAATACCTGGGAGTGCAGCTGGATGATAAACTGGACTGGACTGCCAATGCTGACGCTCTGTTCAAGAGAGGACAGAGCCGACTATACTTCCTTAGAAGGCTGGCGTCCTTCAACATCTGCAATAAGATGCTACAGATGTTCTATTAGACGGTTGTGGCGAGCGCCCTCTTCTACACGGTGGTGTGCTGGGGAGGCAGCATAAAGAAGAAAGACGCCTCACGCCTGGACAAACTGGTGAGGAAGGCAGGCTCTATTGTTGGCATGGAGCTGGACAGTTTGACATTTGTGGCAGAGTGACGGGCGCTGAGCAGACTCCTGTCAATCATGGAGAATCCACTGCATCCACTGAACAGGATCATCTCCAGACAGAAGAGCTGCTTCAGCGACAGACTGCTGTCATCGTCCTGCTCCACTTACAGACTGAGGAGATCGTTCCTCCACCACACTTCAATTCCACCCGGGGGTGTAAACGTTAACATTATACACAGTTAGTGTCTGTCTGTATACCTGCATTGTTATCACTCTTTAATTTAATATTGTTTTTTTGTCAGTATGCTGCTTCTGGAGTATTTGAATTTCCCCTTGGGATTAATAAAGTATCTATCTATCTATCTATCTATCTATCTATCTATCTATCTATCTATCTATCTATCTATCTATCTATCTATCTATCTATCTATCTATCTATCTATCTATCTATCTATCTATCTATCTGTTCTTGTGTTTTTACACATGCCCTCTGTGTCAGTCTGTGCCGGGTCGGGTGCTATACAGCGTCTTTATCACAATTCATAATGGCTAACACAGTACCACACCCTAGTACTATGAATCCTGTTAAAAGACATAAGCTAACATTTGTATCCTTTCTCTTGGTTCCCGTGCTTATATAAAGGCAGAGAAAATCACTCGGTGCTCCACATCATGAGCGGAAGGCTGATTAATGGAACCAGAGCTGAGGATGCATTATAAAATCTCATAAAATCCACCAACCACTCTAATTCTTTGCATTTCTATAGCGCTTTTCTCACTACTCAAAGCTACAGCAGCAATTACAGGTTAAGGGCCTTGCTCAAGTGCCCAACAGAGCAGAGTCCCTTTTGGCATCTTACAGGATTCGAACCGGCAACCTTCTGATTGTCAGTGCAGATCCTTAGCCTCAGAGCCTCTACAAGGTGTGTCTGATGGGAACTGAGCCTGTCTATGAAGGAGTAATATCATTCATTCATCCATTATCCAACCCACTATATCCTAACTATGGGGTCACGGGGGCTGCTGGAGCCAATCCCAGCCAACACAGGACGCAAGGCTGGAAACAAACACCGGGCAGGGCGCTGGCCCACCCCAGGGCACACACATACCTTAGTGCTTTTAGCTCTTCACGTGTTCACTCCAGGATTTCATTCTCGACACATCCATTCCAAGACATTTGTTGAGTGCACTAATCAAAAGCACTGCGGTTCTCATTCCAACAGATGGCGTATACAAACTAATAAAGATAAAAAGTCAGTCAGTCAGTCATTATCCAACTTGCTATATCCTAACTACAGGGTCACGGGGGTCTGCTGGAGCCAATCCCAGCCAACACAGAGCGCAAGGCAGGAAACAAACCCCGGGCAGGGTGCCAGCCCACTGCAGGGTATGCACACTTACACCAGTCATACACTAGGGACAATTTAGGATCGCCAAAGCACCTAACCTGCATGTCTTTGGACTGTGGGAGGAAACCCATGCAGACACGGGGCGAACATACAAATTCCATGCAGGGAGGACCCGGGAAGTGAACCCGAGTCTCCTAACTACGAGGCAGCAGCGCTACCCACTGCGCCACCATGCCACCCGGAGTAATATCAAGTACATTCAATTTTTTTCTTAAGTAGACCATACCTTGTTTTTAATTCCCACCACCTTTCAACCCAGCAAATGTTTCTTCTGCCTGCCATTGCTGAAGAACATCCTGAAAAGTTGTCCCTCAGAGTTTTGTTTCATCACAGCAATGTTCCACCACAATGAGTGCATGTTACAGTAGAAACATTACATGAATACAACTTCACACTGTTGCCTCACCCTACTTATTCACCAAATTTGGACCCTTCTGACTGTCACTTCTTTTCAGAAATGAAGAAACGAAACACCAGTGTGGTTGCCATTTTGACACAAAAATGCCCTCATTGATGAGGGGGTGTAATGGTGTGTTTCATGTTTTTTCCAATGCCATCCAGAGGTTGGAACATGGGTGGGAAAAGAGCATTTATCTTCAAGGACACTACTTTGAAAAATCCTAAGATGGCATTGGGCTACATCACTTCCTTCTCAGGTAAGCTCACTTCCCATCACTCATCCCTTGCAGATGACAGCAACAGAACCCTACAGTATTGTTCTGCTCCTTGCTGCTGTAAACGCACCTGGGAAATGTAATGGCTGTAAGAGTCAGGAATTCAATGAGGTAGGGAGTGACCCAGAAGAGCTTCCTAGCAAAGTAGAAATGGCAGCAGAATAACTTATAAGAGCTTGAAGTCAGGAGAGGAGCGGCGACAATAGCTCACCTGGAAGAGAGGAAGAGGAGCATTGAGAAAGGAAGGAGCCATTTAATAATATGCACACTGAACCATCTGCAGAGTGAGAGTTAGAGATGAAGGCCTTTTTAAATTTTTAATGTGTGTCCTTTTCTTTACAGTCATTCATATTTTTTTGTTTTTCTGCGGAGTGGTGGCTCTGAGGCTAAGGATCTGCACTGGCAATCGGAAGGTTTGCTGGTTCGAATCCCATAAATGCCAAAAGAGACTCTGCTCTGTTGGGTCCTTGAGCAAGGCCCTTAACCTGCAATTGCTGAGCGCTAGTGAGAAAAGCGCTATATAAATGCAAAGAATTATTATTATTATTATTATTATCCTTTATATATTTTGAGTTTTGTATTAAGCACCAATGAACTTACTCCTCTGTATTTTTTTGGCATCTCTCTGGGTGTGGGACTACTCCAGAGTGCCCAAAACTTGTCATAGCATTACCACGAATTTTGTTCAATGTGTATTAACCTCTAAAATTTTGCATTTTATTTCTTTATGTTTTTCCTTCTTACTCAAAACTTTTTACTTTAAATTTTTATCTTTTAATTGGTGTTTAATGCTTTTTTTTGTGTTATTTATTGAGCTTTTCCTGTGCTTCCTTTTAAATATTTATTGACTCTTTTCAGCTTGGGAAAGGCACTATATAAATAAAATGCGTTATTATTATTGATGATGTTGTTCTTATTAAATACATAAGTACTCAAATAAACAAATAAATAAGGATATCCTGTCAGGAAGTTAAAGCTGTTCCACCAGGACTATAGAGTGTGTGGACTGGGGAATCCATTCCCGGGCTCCCTGGACATTTTTCATTCCCGCATTCCCGGGGATGAAACTGCTGTAATTCCCGGGAAAACGGGAATGGCCAAGCTCGCATATATAGCGTGTAAAAGTGTAAAAATCGATGAAGAAATAACAGAGTTATAGCTGAAAATAATTAAGGTGGCGCCATTGCTGCAGCTTGCACTTCATCAGACAACAGCTTTGAACAGCAACTTGAAATTGCAATGCGTCAGTCTGTTGCATCCGCATTATCTGTGCCAAGAAACTTGCCATCACAGAATGATGACAAGAAACTGGATGCATCAGTAAAAGCTGAAATGGCGGTGTCTCACTGCAATGGCAAGCGCGGGCGTTGTTTAGGACAAGTGTATCAGGATCTAATGATTGTGCCGCCTACTTCAGTGGAGGCAGAGTGTGCTTTCTCAGCGGCTGGCGTACTTCTGCACGAAGGTGTGTTCTTGCCTGAACAACTGCACGCTGGACACGTTAATAATAATAATAAATTACATTTATATAGCACTTTTCTCAGTACTCAAAGCGCTATCCACACAGGGAGGAACCGGGAAGCAAACCCACAATCTTCCACAGTCTCCTTACTGCAAAGCAGCAGCACTACCACTGCGCCACCTGTGAGGACATTGTGCTTTCTACGCTCTTATTACTGCAACTAAAGATACATGTACTTCTATGACAGCATGAACTGCTTGTAGATAAGGTTAGTCTTTTATTTGTGTGAACATATTGCAGTAGTTTTATTAAAAATAAGTGTTGGTTGTTCTAAAACCGTTCACATGTGAGATGCCCGTGCACTGTGTCATCCCCAGGAGCCCGGGATTCCCAGGAATGAAATGCAGGATTCCTGAATTCCTGGGAATGGATAAAACCGTCCGGGAATGATTCCCTAATGTGGACCACCAGGCAGCGTACCGCTCTCTAAACCCTGACACAGACAGGCTCAAGGATTCCCAGACAGCACACCTTTATTTAAGTGGGGAAGCGTTTTTCTTTTGCTCCCCACTACACACCACAGTACAAAGCACCAAACAGCACACAGTCCTTTCTTCTTTCTTTTTCTTCCTCTGTCGCCTCCACTCCTCCTTGCAAGCTTTGTCCTCTGCCTCTCGATTCTGGCTCGTTGCTGTGAGGCTGGCAAGTCCCACCCGGAAGCACTTCTGTTCTTCTGTCCATGTGGTCTGCAAGTACTTCCGGGTTAAGCAGAAACCCCGTGCCACATGGCTCCTCCATGTATCCAGCACCCCCTGGTGGCACACACGGTACCCAACAGGGCTGAGATAAAGAACTGCAAGTCCAATAGTGCCCTGTGGGAATCAGGGGCACCACCACAATCCACAGGATCTGCCATCTTGTGTTCTGGGGTATGCAGTGCCCTATAGTGGTTGGCTTCCCCCATCCTTCCACTTCTTGTGCATCTCTTCCAAGTGTTTTGTTCGGGTAATATATTTTCTGTCTTGTTGGACAGATTTTGTTTCTTAAAGAAGTGGATGAGAACAAGGAAGATCTTTCTTTAGGGGTTAAACAAAAGAACAGCTTCTGATGTTAGCTCATGTCATTACACAATAATTTGTTAGACAGCTCACTAAAATCTTTGTGGACAGACCAAAGTTGTTCCTGAAATAAATGAAAAGTCGAAACCAGAATTTTTCAACATGACTGTTTTTGTAATCCTCGTCTCCCACAAAGTCTTTTCCTTTAATGAGTTAAAGTGTATGCTGTGCCTAATGCACACGCCTAACGTTTGAGTGTGTCGTGCTTAACACAGCATGGGCATCACAAGCCCAGCATATCAGTATCATGTCTATAACTGCTAAATGTTGTTCAGGTTGAGCCAAACCACAAGAACATAAGAGCGGACTGAGACCATGAAATGAAAATAGGCCGAAGATCAAAGTGAAAATTGCTTCTGGGCGGGGAGACAATAGAAAAGCTGAAAATCATTAAGCAAATTTGTAGAAAAAGACATGCAAGAAAATCGAAACCAGAAAATCAGAATAAAGGAGCACGATATGTTGAAATGTTTTTTGTTTTTTTATTTAAATCAAACATGGATAACAAAATACGCATTACACTGATATGTAACATTATGTTATGACATAAAAAATGTCATCAAACTGTGCAGAAACACACCCGGACTAGCTTCTTGACAAGCAGTTCACAAAATTGAACTGTGCATCAAAAAACAAAATAGTGATGCGAAAATTTTAATAATAGTGAAATTCAAAACAGATACAACAACCTATTACTAGTACATACAGTATATATGCAGCCGTTTTACTAAAGCAAAGGTAAGTTTGCAGCCATTGAAACCAACAACAACAACAGCATTTATTTCTATAGCATGTTTTCATACAAACAATGTAGCTCAAAGTACTTTAAATGACGAAGAAAGAGAAAAAAGACAAAATCCATATTACTAACCGAGAATGGTAAACCGGATGGCATGGACGTAGGTACACGGCGATGGGACCATGAGACGTACTGCGCAGGCGCGTACAGCGCGCATCTCATAAACCGCACGCAAAGTTGTATCCACCGCACACGAAGGAGTCACGGCCCAAAAACGAAAGAGCTCAACTGACGTGAATGAGAAATGAAGCAACAACGCTCCCATGGCTAACGACTACCGACAGCCACACAAAAAAGAGGACTCTGTGCTGCAGCCCAGATTCAAACGGAAGAGGCTACAGAGGCCCCACGGGTCCATAAAGTACGGGAGGCGCAGGCGTCAGCGCCATATTGTGAGTGGCACTACTGCGGAGTGAAGGCACAGGCGTCACCGCCATATTGTGAGTGGCACTACTGTGGAGTGAAGTTAGGAATAATGTGCTGCTTGGGTCGACTAATGTATTTCAGGATACCCAACGCCGGGGGTAGGTGAGCGAAGCGAGCAAGGGGTGAAGCCCCCTTGTAAATAAGAATTAAAATTAGGGAACACTAATTAACATAGAATAAAAGTAAGGTCCGATGGCCAGGGAGGACAGAAAAAAAAAAAAAAAAAACTCCAGACGGCTGGAGAAATAAATAAAATCTGCAGGGGGTCCGAGGCCACGAGACCACCCAGCCCCCTCTAGGCGTTCTACCTCACATAAATTACCTCAATCAGTCCTCATGGTATTCAGGGTTCACATGGAAGAACTTGATGATGACGGTCATGTGAAACTTTAATCCATCAATGGAGGGACATCACGGTGCTTTGATCGGGTGGTGGTGGCGCAGATCGCCACCACAGAAAATCGGAAAAAGAACAGCAGAGAAAGTAGGGGTTAGTACAGATTGTGGAGCCACCATGAATGATGCTAATTAATTGAATATACAGAGCATCAAGATTAAAATAAGATGAAGCTATGAGAAAGCCAGGTTAAAGTAATGAGTTTTTAGCAGTTTTTTAAAGTGCTCCACTGTAGTAGCCTGGTGAACTCCTATTGGCAAGCTATTCCAGATTTTAGGTGCATAGCAGCAGAAGGTCGCCTCACCAATTCTTTTAAGTTTAACTCTTGGAATTCAAAATTGACATGTGTAAGACATTCTGAAATATAGGATGAAGCAGATTATTGAAGGCTTTGTAAACCATAAGCAGGATTTTAAAGTCAATTCTACATGACACAGGTAACCAGTGTAGTGACATCAGCATTGGCGTGATGTGCTCGGATTTTCTTTTCCTAGTTAGGATTCTAGCAGCTGCATTCTGCACTCGTTGCAATCAATTGATGTCTTCTTTGGGTGGTCCTGAGAGGAGTGCGTTACAGTAATCTAGCCGACTGAAAACAAAAGCGTTGTGAAAGGTGGCCCGGACACAGACAGATGGACATCACTGGTTCACCCACAACACGTTTATTTACAGCTATATACAAAACAGTACACCCCAAAACCCCCAAAAGTCCCCAAAGTCCAGGCCAACTCGAATGCCTCACCTCTTCAGGCCGCCTCCTTGTCTCTCCTCCCAAGCTCTGTCCTTCTCCACTCCAACGAACGGAGGGAGGCGGCCCCTTTTATAATCACCCGGATGTGCTCCAGGTACTTCCCAGCAATCTTCCACCGACACTCCCCAGTGTGGCGGAAGTGCCAGCTGCGCACCCGGAAGCACTCTGGGTGTCCCCGCTTCTCTTCCCCCGGGTGTGGCGGAAGTGCTGAGGTCCAAGGCACCAAAGGCATTGGGGCGCCCCCTGGTGATGACCATGGGACCCTACAGGGTTAAGCTTCAAAGCTCTGTACCCGTAGTCCCCATAGGTACCAGCGCAGTCGCCCCCACATGATCTGGGGAATGCACAAGCCCTCTTTCGGTCCTCCAGGGTGTCCTGTCCGGGTTGCCCCCCCCCAGCCACCTGCGACAGCATGAACTAATTTTTCAGCATCTTGCAATGTAATAAGAGGTCTAACTTTTGTTATATTTCTTAAGTGAAAAAATTCAGTCCTAGTAATCTGATTAATATGTGAGTTAAAATTCAGGTCAGAGTCAATAGTTACCCCTAAATTCTTTACCTTTAGATTTCTTTATTATGAATTATGTTTCTAGACTTCTCTAGCGCCTTCAACACCATCCAACCTCTGCTCCTTAGGGACAAGCTGACAGAGATGGGAGTAGATTCATACCTGGTGGCATGGATCATGGACTATCTTAAAGACAGACCTCAGTATGTGCGTCTCGGGAACTGCATGTCTGACATTGTGGTTAGCAGCACAGGAGCGCCACACGGGACTGTACTTTCTCCGGTCCTGTTCAGCCTATATACAATGGACTTCCAATACAACTCGGAGTCCTGCCACGTGCAAAAGTTCACTGACGACACTGCTATTGTGGGCTGCATCAGGAGTGGGCAGGAGGAGGAGTATAGGAACCTAATCAAGAACTTTGTTGAATGGTGCGACTCAAACCACCTACACCTGAACATCAGCAAAACCAAGGAGCTGGTGGTGGATTTTAGGAGGACCAGACTCCTCATGAACCCTGTGATCATCAGAGGTGACTATGTGCAGATGGTGCAGACCTATAAATACCTGGGAGTGCAGCTGGATGATAAATTGGACTGGACTGCCAATACTGATGCTCTGTGCAAGAGAGGACAGAGCCGGCTATATTTCCTTAGAAGACTGGCATCCTTCAACATCTGCAATAAGATGCTGCAGATGTTCTATCAGACGGTTGTGGCGAGCGCCCTCTTCTACGCAGTGGTGTGCTGGGGAAGCAGCATAAAGAAGAAAGACGCCTCACGCCTGGACAAACTGGTGAGGAAGGCAGGCTCTATTGTAGGCACGGAGCTGGACAGTTTGACATCCGTGGCAGAGCGACGGGCGCTGAGCAGACTCCTGTCAATCATGGAGAATCCACTGCATCCACTGAACAGGATCATCTCCAGACAGAGGAGCAGCTTCAGTGACAGACTGCTGTCACCGTCCTGCTCCACTGACAGACTGAGGAGATCGTTCCTCCCCCACACTATGCGAATCTTCAATTCCACCTGGGGGGGTAAACGTTAACATTATACAAAGTTATTGTCTGTCTGTATAACTACATTGTTATTACTCTTTAATTTAATATTGTTCTTTATCAGTATGCTGCTGCTGGAGTATGTGAATTTCCCCTTGGGATTAATAAAGTATCTATCTATCTATCTATCTATCTATCTATCTATCTATCTATCTATCTATCTATCTATCTATCTATCTATCTATCTATCTATCTATCTATCTATCTATCTATCTATCTATCTATCTATCTTTAGATGCACATAGATATCTATGCAAAATTTTTAATATAAAAACAAATACACAAAATGGCGATGCAACGACACCATAGAAATATCTATTTCTATAAAGGACTCTATTTGGATTCTGTAACGGAACATTGTTCATCTTGGGTGGCCTTTGCCGACAACTCCTTTATACCTTTTGTGCTTGTTGGAGTTTTACAGAGCATTTTGTGAGGATGAAAGTTTGTTTTATAAAGATGCCCTCTTATCTAGCCAGGGTTTCGATGGTAAACTCAATCTAGTGGGGATTATTGGAAATGGTTTTGGGAACTGTTGGGACTGTTTAATTCTTTTAGACTCCAAGCCATGACAGGTGGGGGTCACATTGTCTCTGGAGTTTTAATTGCAATTTAGGTTTCTTTGCACCAGGATGAAAGACCAAGAATATTTTACACAATTAAGCTTTCCAGTTTTAATAGTAATTTTGAACTAAGCACAACATGTTTGGTGTAATAATGATGTTGGTATAATAGGAATATAAATAAATAGTAATCAAAGCTGGGGCTGTGTAATACTTATAGATAATATATATACACCAAAATACAATTTACTGTATGTCCTGCATTTAAAAATACACAAGTACAGTGTGTGTGCATGCTAAAAAACTGCATCAAATATATATGTAAAAATATTACAACATTTTGAAGGCAAGCCTTGCCAAGTGCTTTTGAAAACAGACAATTGCTTACCTTTTTTCAGCTCATTCTTTATAGAAAATAACTGATAAGCCCGCTTGCAGCTGTCTTTAGTCATAGCACAACCTTCAAGGTGACAGTTCATTCTTCTCCCTGGCTGCTGCTGTGAGACTAGGCAAGGGGGCCAAGGAAGCCGATAGTCATATTTTCAACCTTCTGCTTTATTATGTGGACAATGTGTATTAACATGGACAATAAAACTATTAATCCCTAGGACAAAGGGTATCTACTAGGTCAGTTGCAGTACTTCCCTTTAGAGTCCCATTTCATTTTCTCCAAGTCACAAAAACATTTAGAAACCAATTCCAAACACCTGGAGTTCTTCTTCTCCATTGACCGCCTAGGAGACTTTTCTAATAAAAAGTTGTTTAGGAAAAATGTATTAATCTACCTGTACTCTATATAACCTCTTAAAGAAAGATATGTATTGTCTTGAGCTGCAAGTTTCGAAGGTCTCCATGTGAAAACAGGACACATCTCTATAGTATAGCGGTGGATGTGATTCGGAATAACAAGCATATGTAACTTTCAAATATATGAAAAACCTCTTTTGAGATGGACCCCTATTCCAGTGGAACCCATTCTGTTGATCTTTCTTATAACTCTCTATCTTTTTCCCCCTGATATCAGTTATTCCATCCATTATCCAAACCGCTATATCCTAACTGACAAGATCACGGCCAATCCCAGCCAACACAGGGCAGGAAACAAACCCTGGGCAGGGTGCCAGCCCACACACCAAGCACAAACTAGGGACAATTTAGGATCACTAATTCACCTAACCTGTATGTCTTTGGACTGTGGGAGGAAACCAGAGCACCCAGTGGAAACCCACGCAGACATGGGGTGAACATGCAAACTCCACGGACGGAGGACTCGGGAAGCGAACCCGGGTCTTCTTACTGCGAGGCAGCACTGTATTATTTATTCAGTTTTTCTAATCTCTGTATTTTCTGTCTGACCATTCAACATGGTCAATCTGTTGGGGCTCCAGACATGCCAGCTCAATACCATTTCTTCCCTTCAATTATAAAAATACCAGTGACGGTGCACTGCACGAATACACTTGACTTATAGTTTTCATCCTCTTTCTCTGTACGTTTAGCATTCGTTTGCTCAGAGGTTTATGCGCTTGCTGCTTCCTGGGCAGCTCTTCTTTTCTCCACCCTAGCAGTCCGCTTCTTCTCTTCTTTCGTCGGCATCTTTTCACGTTTAAACTGATTTAAGTCAGTGTTTGTGTTGCAATTTCTTAGTACGTTTTCCTTAATTGTTCACTTAAGCTGGCATTTAGGTGTTCAATCTGCCTCAAGAATGATTTAAGATATGAAGAGGTAGGGGAGGTGACAGCAAAGGTGGTAGGGATGACAGTGGCACCCATATGCATGTGCCGCACGGCCGCCCTGCTGGCCGCTGCCGAGAGTTGATTCTACAATAAAATATAATAAAAATAAAAAGAGGAATAACCTTGGAGGTCAATCATCACCCCGAAAGTGGATAGTAGACGTCACGTAGTACATGTGTACCAAATTTCAGGTCAATAGGTCAAACGGTTGACGAGCTACAGGTGATTTAAAATCCTGGACAGAGAAACGGACAGCCACGGTAGCGTATTATATATAAAGACAGATAGATGAACAATCAAAAACAGTAGCACATTAGAACAAAAGGAATGTTCAGTAAACCAGTCGCTAACACATAGGAGCAGGCTATAGTGTTGGGAGTTTACCTTATTTGTGGTATTGCTAATTTTTGTTTTTGTTTTGTTGGTTGGTATGTGCTGCCATTTTGTTGTTTTATACGCGTTGCACAGTTAATTACCAGTCATCAAGATGCTAGCCGGTTGCCAGGGGAGTGCCTTTGACCGCATGTTGTCTGTTCACAGCGAAATCTTCCACATGCAAGCACCACATCTCAAATCAACTCCAGGCCTTTTATCTGCTTAATTGATAATGACATAACGACGGACTTGAACACACCTGCCCATGAAATAGCCTTTGAGTCAATTGTCCAATTACTTTTGAGCCCTGAAATGAAGGAATTGTGTTCAAAAAATGCTTTAGTTGCCTCACATTTTTATGCAATCGTTTTGTTCACCCCACTGAATTAAAGCTGAAAGTCTGCACTTCAACTGCATCGGAGTTGTTTCATTTAAAATTCATTGTGGTAATGTACAGAACCAAAATTAGAAAAAAGTTGTCTCTGTCCAAATATTTATGGACCTAACTGTATACTAATAAGTGCTATAAACAAATAATAACTAATAAATGCAATATACAAATAAGTACTTTCAAAACAAAACCCCCAAAAATAAAAAATAAAGAAAAAAAAAAGGTGAAAGAGAAAAAAATATATATTTTGAAAAAAGTTTTTAGAAAAACCTCCTTAGAAAAATTTCATAAAAAAATAATTATCCATGCAAAAAACAAACAATAAAAAAATTATTTTGAATATAAACAAGTGCAATGGTCAGAAAAAAATGTACAGGCGTGAGAAAACATTCCAAGAGTTCTTAGCATAAGAAAACATTGTTTTAAATACTAGGGGAGTGCCTTCATGCAATACGACGCATGATGTCATCGGAGCAATATCGTATATACCAGAGAGATGATTATCTATGTTTGGATAAACAAAGAGATGACTTTGGTTTTGTGTCTTGTTTCTTTAGTCTTATTCTCTGGCATGTACTTTTACACTACACGTTTGTTTTATGTTTTCGGCTTTGTACTTCTGATCTCTCTTTCCTTCTGGTAATGACTCTTGTTTTGTTTGTTTTCGAACTGTTTTCATTTTCTAGTCTTAAAAACTATCTTTGGTAGTTTGGCTCAGCCATAACATATAGCTAGAGGTCTGATGACACAGCATTACTAACAGTGCCTGGCCCTCTGACTGAAAAAATACCAGGAGATCTCCAGGTATGCAGGTGGCAGTTTATAGTGACAGAAAGAAAGAAAGAAAGAAAGAAAGAAAGAAAGAAAGAAAGAAAGAAAGAAAGAAAGAAAGAAAGAAAGAAAGAAAGAAAGAAAGAAAGAAAGAATTTTGAATTAAACTTTATTAATCGATACTCAAGAAATCATTTACAATATCGAATGTAAAGTGAACAAAGAAAACCCCGACTCACCTCAAAAAGACAACAATACCTTAATTCACATATCAAATAAGGAAAATCAACTCATTATCTTCAAGTTTGCTTCATGAACACACCATTTTCCCTCAAAGAATTCACATTTGAAGTCATTCTATAGAATGTGTATTCCAAATAAACCCTGGCTTGTACAAGTCCATGAAATATTCTTATCATGTCACGTTGTTTATTTGACTTCACTTTCTCTTTTCTAGATTTATAAAAGGCCAGCTTGGCCTGTCCAATGAGGAAATTACCAATCTGACATTCCTCTCCATTATTTTTATTTCCATTAATACCATAAATAAATACACAGTCATTAAAGGGCAAGTTAAGAAGTCGAGAACAGAAGAGAAAACCGTGAAAGACGGTCTCTCTCTGTCCATCTCCACAGAAAGGACATTGGTCCGTGACAGAAGAATCAAGCAGTGGGACATAGGAATTAGCAGCGATGATGCCATACAGCACACGCCATTGCAAACCACCAGTTCTTTTGTTCAATGGTGGTCTATATAAGTTCTGCCAAAGTGCCCCCAGTGTCTCTGCCCCCCAAGTCTGCTCCTCCAGGGTGTCTCTGGTGTTGTCCTCAGTGGTTCCCACCACACAGAGTCCGTAGAGCTTTTTCCACAGTCTTTTAATGCCCTTCTTCCAGGAATCAATGTGTATCTTCTGCTAAATGATCCCTCAGAATGTATAATATAATCTACATGATATCAATGCTTAAGGGTAAGTGCTTACTTGGAAGTGATATACAGTTAGGTCCATAAATATTTGGAGAGAGACAACATTTTTCTAATTTTGGTTCTCTACGTTACCACAATGAATTTTAAATGAAACAACTCCGATGCAGTTGAAGTGCAGACTTTCAGCTTTAATTCAGTGGGTGAACAAAACGATTGCATAAAAATGTGAGGCAACTAAAACATTTTTTTAACACAATATTTTTTCCAAGTAGTTCTTTTAAAACTTCTTTGGTTTTAAAGACTTTTTGCTAAGTTATTCTGACTTTATTTCTGCATATTGTTTGACTTCCTTAGTGTTACATTTTTTCTCAAAAAAAAAAAGTTGCATTTTTTGGCTTGAAAGATGACATTTTTACTAAATCTCATTTTTCTACTGTAAAATGTACAAAACACTACAATCATAAAGTCAGAAGTGTAAAAAGTATAATGATACAAATAACAACAATAATGACTAGTAATAATAATATGAAATGAATAATACAGTAATAATACATTATTAATAATAGTAATGATGAAAATGAATAGATAGATAGATAGATAGATAGATAGATAGATAGATAGATAGATAGATAGATAGATAGATAGATAGATAGAAACTTTATGCCAACTTCCTTCACAAATTGCCATCTAAAATTGAGATCACTTCCCTCATCTAACTTTGCTCATCTCCCTACTGTTATCCACACACACGTGAACACCAGTATTAAAGAAATGATTGATGATTACTTGAAGATATTTCATCTTGCGTCATAGGCGTTGTCAGTGGGATGCTTCTGCACCCATCACCTTCTACAGCTTCATATTATATTTAATGTAAGTAAATAAATGTAAAGTAATACACATATGAAGTGGAAATGTTAGATATGAATGAATACATTGGAAGCTGAGTGGACTGATCACTATATAGACCCAGACAATAGACAGAAGAGCTTAACCTCTTAGACGATTGTCACAAAATCGCTTCAAACTGCTTCTGGCCTGAATGCAGCCAAGGTGGCATATGTATCCCGCCAATACCACTTGATGCGTATTCAATATGTACCAAGGATTGTATTGGAAGCACTGGTCACACCATCTACCAGTCATAGTGGAAACTACATCCACCTGATGGAAGCGAAGTGTTGGTGTGGCTGTTCATGTGGATTTTGACTGCTAATTTTGAGAAACTGTCCAAATTTGAGGTATGTTGTGCTAAAATAAAAATATGTACCCGCTTATTGTTTAATAATCTCCACTTAATTTAGCATCTGCTTGACAGCAAAAACACAAATAATTTATTTTTTTTATAATTGTAAATAAATTTAGGCAACAAGGGGTTAAGAAGGATAACAGAATGTTAGATTATGTAGCACTCCTAATGTGTTGAGTACAATTCAAGGGAGGTTAGACTTAAACTATATAACACACTAATGAGGCTTTTGTGTGTAGAACTATGTGCAGTTTTTGTCTCCATATTACAAAAAATATCCTGGCAGCATTGGACACAATCCAGAGAAGAGTGGCCAGGCTGATTCAGGACCATGGAGAGTGATCAGAGAAGAAAGTATTACAAATTGGAAACTCTATTTGGGCGGCACGGTGGTGCAGTGGTAGCGCTGCTGCCTTGCAGTAAGGAGACTTGGGTTCGCTTCCCAGGTTGTCCCTGTGTGCAGTTCGCATGTTCTCCCTGTGTCTGCGTGGGTTTCCTCCCACAGTCCAAAGACATGCAGGTTAGGTGCATTGGTGATTCTAAATAGTCCTGTGTGTGTGTGTGTGTGTGTGTGTGCGCGCCCTGTGGTGGGCTGGTGCCCTGCCCTGGATTTGTTCCTGCCTTGCATCCTGTGTTGGCTGGGGGCAGACCCCCGTGACCCTGTGTTAGGGTATAGTGTTGGAAAATTTCTCTGTTTCTGTAAACAGGGATTAAAATGAGACGTGGTGGAAGAATTCAAAATTATGACATGAATTGGTTCCTTTAAAAGGATACTGGTTAAGGATAAATGGTAGACATTTCTTCTTCACTTAGAAAACCATAGTCATGGAATAAGTGACCACAAAGAGTGGTAGACAGGAGGAATTTGGAGACTTTTGAAACTTGATGCAGTGCTATTTGCAGTAATTAGTTGAATAGGATTAATGGACTTTGGTTGGGCTAAATGTTCCAATGAGATAACATTAGAGGACAGATGTCACAAGAAGGATGCTAAGCCAGTTTTCTTCTTATTTATACAATAGTGACTTTTTATTTACGATGTCATAGTCAATGTGTGTAAGAAAGCCCAAACTATTTTATACATTGCCTTCCTGTGGCAATCACTTTCCCGAGGCAAATGACAAAAACTGAGTTCAGTCATATTGCTGTGGGGCCTCCATTGATTCAGAGACAAGGATTAAACAAGAACCATTATGGTTTGAAGTCCAGTGCCTTAGCTGCTTGATCACACTGGTATTCCACATACTAAACCCAGAGGTACTACATGGGAAAGCCAATCAATGTCAGCCATTCCACTGCTCTTCTCTGAGCAGATAAACAGGAGTTTGACATGTAACACAACACAAAAAAAAAACAAAGTCTGTTTCTACCAGGAATCAGCTACTGTACTTGTTTTTGCTGTTTTAAAGTGCAAAAGAGTATTTTGAACACAGTACCACAGCACATTGGTTAGCTCTTCTACTTCTTGGATTTAGTGTCCTGAGTCCACTAACATTTAATGCAGCATTTCTCAACCTTTAAGTATTTGTTACCCGAGTTTTCATAACAGTTTTAATCGCGCCCCACCTAACGTTTTTTTGAAACCCTAATAAAATTTATTCCTATATTATTTGCTGCCGATACACTGCTACAAGTTTAAAATTTCCCTACAAATTGCGAAATTACGCCACATATGGCAACATTTTTGTTACTTTGCACCCCCCTAGGGGGGGCGCACCCCACAGTTTGAGAACCGCTGATTTAATACAAGACATCATCACTTAGTCCTCAGATTTTTACCTCTGTAAAGTTGCCAAGTCCTCCATCTCTCTGCATGGATTCTTCCACCAAGGCTGTGTTCTTCCACCCTTCCTGTTTTCACTTTATACAAATGCCTGTAGATCCATGGACAAATCTGTAAAAATCCTAAAGTTAGTAGATGACACAACCATAGTAGGTCTCATTACTAATAATGACGTATCTTTCTATCAAAGAGAGATGGTCCGTCTTGTCGAATGGTGTAACACCTTGGAACTCAATGTTATTAAGACAGTGGAAATGAGGACGACTTCCACCGACAAGTCACTAACTGTCCACCTTTGCACATTAATGGCCAGACTGTGTCTGTGCTTCAGTCGTTTAAATTCCTAAGGACAACTTTCACTAATATGTTAAAATAGGAGAAACACATCGCCTTCATCATCAAGAAAGCCTGGCAGAGATTGTTCTTCCTTCGCCAGATTAACTCTTTCAGGGCTGATGTTGACTTTTGTCGAAATTCAGGGGTAGAGGACGGTAATCGGACAAAACTCGCCCTTACATTTTAGTCTGACTCTCTTTGCTTGAAGGAAAGTTACGTAGCTTTGCTGATTTGACCTCGGATTCCCTGCATGTGTATGAGTAGTGAAGAGCAAACAGCCTCTAAAATGGCATCGACATCTGGCGAGACTAAAGCAAATATGCAAAGCAAAATACTCCATGGACATATTACGCATTATCGCTGATTCAAACTCAGACTTTTCAGAGTTTGATGCAAGTGATCTGGAGATGGAGATCAAAAAAAAAAAGTGAGGTACCAGCATCAGCCTATCAGTCCCCAGGTGATTGTGGTGCTGAACACATCTGTGTAGTTGATACGCCTACAGCAGCGTTCGCCTAGGAGGACCACCACTTATAATGACAAGAGGTACAAATCATATTGTGTCACACTGCAGCTGCCACCATCGCCCACCTGCTCTGCAAAGACAGAGAGGTAGCCGGCCTGCTGTGCATTCCTGCTGGACATCGAGCTGCCCCTGTGCAGCCACTGCTGCCAGAGATGCAGAACAGGTACCAACAGCAGCCACAGCACGTAGAACAGACATTTTATGTTGATTTATGTGTGAAACCAGTGCATTGTGGGCTTTTCAGAAAACTGCGTTTTTTAGAAAAAATATTCAGCCCTCAAAGAGTTAAGAAGCTTAGCATATCAAGGCGTATATTGTTACATTTTTACTCAGCCATCATTGAAAGTATTGTGACCTCCTCCATCATCGGTTTGGTTTCCTTGTGTCCCCTCCCTTTCAAAGACTCGGTGGCAGTGGGAGATTTGTTCAGCTGGGAAAATTATTGGCTGTTGTTCATCGCCAGAGAACTCCACCCACCCCAGCAGCCATCTGTACATTAAATTGCCATCACAGAGAAGTTACCGGTCTGTCACTATAACTACACGCCATCTTCACAGCTTCTTTCCTCAAAGTATTCAAATCCTAAATAAACTTACATAGGGTTACTCCTAACTGTTTTTTACAACATATAACTAGTAACTGTGCTCTTTGTCTATTCGTAAATACTTCAAACTTACTCATCTTGCACTATTTGATATCTATATTATTTTGTATAGTTTTTCTATTTATTTGACGGTACTATTGAAGTTTGTAAATGTTTTTGTTCAAGAAACTTATTTGTATAGAGGTTTGCACGGTTTTAGGTTAATGGTGTGTTGAAATTGTGTTGGTATTGTCTGGTAGTCCATGTTTTTGGACCTAACCAAAGTCAATTCTGGTATGTCTGACATGGTAGCAATAAAATGATTCTGATTTTTCTTCCACATCCCCAAAAACAAATAGGGTAGAGGCAGATTAAGTGACTTGATTTCTTCCATATCTAAGTCCACTACATTGTATCTTGTGACTTATACTTGTCCTATATACTATGTTGCTTGTGACTTTTACTCTCAATGATATGCCCGGTGCCTTGAACCCTGTGGGCTATACTGTATCCTATACTATGCACCCTGTGCCTGTTCTATTAGCCATATTTGCTACGCCCTATACTCTGCCTTATACTTGTACAATGTGCCAGATCCTCTACTGTATGCCCTTTCTTATTATCTACAGTATCTCTTGTGCATTTCTCTGCGTCCTCACAGGTGGCGCAGTGGTAGAGCTGCTGCTTTGCAGTAAGGAGACTGTGGAAGATTGTGGGTTCGGTTCCTCCCTGTGTTGATAGCGCTTTGAGTACTGAGAAAAGCGCTATATAAATGTAATGAATTATTATTATTAGTGTACATCTAGTACTTTATACAAAAGTCTTGTATCCTGGGCTATGTGCTCTGTTCCACATTCAATAAGCCCTGTGTCCTTTACTCCATATGTTTTCCATACACTGTATCGTATAGGCTCTTAGTCATAAGATGGCTGGTTCAGTTCCAATCTTATTACTTAAACCTTGGTTTCCTTAAACTATAAAACAGTATCTGAAAACAGTTTTACTACAATATGTATTTAAAGTATTTTGGGATGGTGTTTGATATATGAAGGTGCTACTTAAAATAAGTTTTGCCTGACTCTGCCAATTTCCCCCTATAATTAGTGATTTGAACGATGTGCCGTGTACTCCATGCTCTTTGCTGTACACTACTATGTCCTATGCTTTCAGTCTCAGATGTATACGATTGAATCAGTAAACATCTGCATACCTGAAACATGGAATGCTCCTGTCCCTCAAACTGTTGCTTTTTCTTCTTTTCTTGACTTTACAAATAAATAACGGGATGTATGATCTAAAGAATTCCGTGGCATTTTAGATTGAGGGCTCTTAGACATTTTTCTCCTTGTATTTCACATTTACCGCATGAGAGAACTGAAAAACAATCATCTGCGCATTTAAACAAATTGCAAGGCTCTCAGCTCAGCGGTTTGTGTTTCTAAGCGGAACATAAAATATTTCAGAAACAAAGTCAGCAGCAAATTGTCTTTGCTGCCCTTTATCTCTGCCTCCCTAGCAGCAGTAGTTCTGCTCTCCTCAGTCCTCTCTTGGATAAAGGCCTTCCAGAGGGTTTTGTGCGAGTCTCCACTGTCGTTCTTTTTCCTGCATCTTTCATGCTTGTTTTCCCTCTTTCATCCTCACATTTTCTGGAATACCTAATTATTGCTCCCTTATCTCTTTGGATCCAGTTCAGAATTTCTCTTGTGCTTCGTGTTTTCCTGCATGCTTTTGTTTTATTGCTTCAAACACAGTGAGAAGTCTATGTTTGGTACCAAGGCCTTGATCTATTATCCCTAAAGTGACGTCCTGCCATTGAGAGGGAGCTCAGGGTTAGTCACCCTGTGAAGTTTAACATAAAGAAGAACACTGACCTGTGACTGTGGAAACAAGAACTTCAGTGACAGACACAAACATAAAAATGTGTTCATTAGCCCCGTCCTGCCCCAATTAAGTTGTAGTTTGCTAAAAGGCAAATAATGTAGAGAAACATGTATGTATGCATCTTATAAGCCATCATGTGAGCGTTCCAAGGTATGTACCCTCCAAAGATTTTCATCCCAATGCTGGAAAGACATGATGGAAGTAGAAAATACACTCACAGGAGGCAGGGCCTTCCTTTCACAGTTTAAGGGATTGTTTGCAATTTAATACATTTAAAAATGATGCAATGATATTGTTGAAGGGAGTCACAGTTCATTCACTCATTATAACCTGCAACACATAAGTCACTGAGTGGGAACACTAATCTTAACCAGGGCAAGACACTTTCACAGCTTTTATAGCTTTAGGATCTCACAATTTTTTATTTGCTTTATTTCATTTTTAGAATTGTAACTGTTGTTGTTAGAAATTTTTATCATTATCCTTGTTACATCACCATTTTGTTTTACCTTCGCAACAGATTCAGGTTGAATTTCACCTGTTTATTTGGGTTTTAAATCAGTAGAAGCTCCTTAAATTTCATCTGTAAAGGATGACACTTTGTGACTTTTCCTACATTTACCCCAATTTAATGAACCAGATCTATCTATCTATCTATCTATCTATCTATCTATCTATCTATCTATCTATCTATCTATCTATCTATCTATCTATCTATCTATCTATCTATCTATCTATCTATCTATCTATCTATCTATCTATCTATCTATCTATCTATCTATCTATCTATCTATCTATCTATCTATCTATCTATCTATCCAGCATATACTGCCTTTCTATCTATCTATCTATCTATCTATCTATCTATCTATCTATCTATCTATCTATCTATCTATCTATCTATCTATCTATCTATCTATCTATCTATCTATCTATCTATCCAGCATATACTGCCTTTCTATCTATCTATCTCTCTATCTATCTATCTATCTATCTATCTATCTATCTATCTATCTATCTATCTATCTATCTATCTATCTATCTATCTATCTATCTATCTATCTATCTATCTATCCAGCATATACTGCCTTTCTATCTATCTATCTATCTATCTATCTATCTATCTATCTATCTATCTATCTATCTATCTATCTATCTATCTATCTATCTATCTATCTATCTATCTATCTATCTATCTATCTATCTATCTATCTCATTTAGTGTGTTTTACTCTCAATGTTTATTGGATTTTATTCTCCATTTAGAGTACTGTTTGTTTGTATCCTATAATAACACCCTAATCGTCATCTGCTCTAAAAGTTAGAATCATCACTACTACAGATTAAGATGGACAATCAATATAAAATAGGTTGAAGGTGAAAAATCAAACATCCAGGACACCAAAAAGTGATATCAGGATTGGGTCTAAAAGGCCCGTAAGGCACACCATTGAGTCAGCACTCGAATATGTTGTTAGGATTAAGATTTGTTTTTTCTCAAAGATGTTCTACCATTTTGCATGTTATTTTAATGGTCACTGCTGTATTGTTTATAGAAAAATGCCCATTACTATCCATAGGTAATGCAACACATCACTGCCATCTTTGTTGTATTCAATTATAATTGCAGCTGTCTCTGTTGTGATTTGTCAGAATAATTTTTGAGAATATCCTGATTTATTTTAGTTGATTTTTGGAAAAATCCAGAAATTGGATTTTTTTGGTGTTACATTTTTAACATTATTTTCATGACGTCATCACAGCATCATTTAGTTTGGGAAACAGTATTTTGTGCATTTTGCTTTACGAGCAATGCCATGTTGTTCACAGCAATGATTCCCATTACTAACTACAGTGCCATTTACAAGCCACCGTCACTTTAAAACAGGGGTCGCCAACTCCAGTCCTGGAGGACCACCGTGGCTACAGGTTTTCATTCTAACCCTTTTTTTTAAATGAGTGCCCTGTTTGTGCTGCTAATTAACTTCTTGTGAATTAATTTTAATTGAATTACTTTTTTAAAGATTTGTTCCTCTGAATTTCTTCATTTCTTTCCTTAAACGGTGCCCAAACAGAAATGAAATATGAAGTAAGTGAGCCAACAGAAGACCAAATAAGTCAGGGACTCAAACTCCAACCAATTTCACTCTTTTCTAAGAGTGCTGTTCAAATGTTTTAGGGACCTCAGCAGACCAGCATTCCTGAGACCTTCCTCTTTCTTTATTTTGAGATATTGTATGATGGACACCAGTTGTTTTGGCTTATTTTCTATCTCATTATTCTTTGACTGCTAATTAAGGAAAAAGAAACAATTAAGGGGTCTGAGTCTTCAAGAGCAAGTCAATTAAAATGAATTCAAATGAAGGTAATTAGCAGCAAAAACAGGTCACCCATTAAGAAAAGGGTTAGAATGAAAACCTACAGTCATGGTGGTCCACTAGGACCGGAGTTGGTGACCCCTGCTTTAAAAGACGATTTCCAAAATGTGTATCATTAATTTGTTAAACATTAACCTGTCGTGGCTTTCCGCAGGACAAAAGATTAAGAAGAAAACAAAGAATATTTTGGTTTGATTGTGAGTTAGATTTATTTGGGCTAAGAATTCTTTAATAGTATTTTGTTTTTTGTGAAATGCTATATTGATTAACGATTACATGACTGGACTGGACTGGACTGGAATTAAAATTCATGCTGGGAATCTCACATTCAGGCCACATCACAGAAAAAAAAAATCATGCCAGGTGGTGCGAGAGATCATTGCTCACTACAACTTTGTCAATTATAGTGTCAGCGTCAAGTCCAACTAGCATCTCCCTCTCTACTGACATGAGCATCAAAGCCTCAAGGTGCTCTTGTGCTCCTGAGGTCCTCAGCCTGTTCTTCACAAGCTTCAGTGGGGAGAACTTGTAGCCAAAGCCAATGACATGGTAGGCTTGAGTAAACAGGTTGTAGTGAGACAGAAGGACATGGTGGCTTACGGCACAGTTTTTGCAAGCTGGACAATTACTGCTCATCAACTAACTTCAGGGTCTCATCAGAATTCTGAGGATTATTATCTGATCCTGATAGTTCCTTCACTGTCCTCACACAATGCCATCTCAAAGGTGACTTTTTCAGGCTCTCCCAATGTGTTACCAAACTGTTTAGTTCATCCTGCAAGGTCCCAATCGTCATAGTTTAGGAAGAATGTGCTGTGTTCTACAGGGTAGGGTAGGCCCATTATCAACCTCACTAGGGGTCGAGATCTTAACATTAGCCCCCCCTAAGTTTTTAAGGTCAGGGTTGGGTGAGGTCAGTTGGTCAATCACTCTCTCAAGAGTTGGGGTCTTAATCTCAGGGTTGCCTCCTCCTAAGTTTTTAGGTTTTGTGTTGGGGAGGGTTAGTTGATCCTTTGATCCCATAGAGTTTAGGGTCTTAGACTCAGGTTTTTAAGGTTAGGACAGGGTGGGGTTAGTTGATCCTTGGTCCCATTGTAGGCAAGGATTTGGGTCTTAGGGTTAGAATTAAGAATTGGTGGGTGTTGCAGATTAACATTTCGGGAAATTTGTCCATCTTGATAAAATTATAAAATTACTAAGGTGTTGTGACCTATTAACATCAGGGCCCTCCTCCCGTACCTTTTTAAAGTTAGGGTCTAATTACGTTTGTGTGTCAATAGAGTCTAAAAGTAAAGTCAAGTCCAACACGACTGAGAACAGTAGATTATGCTTAAAAGTCTGAAAATATAACTGTATGAATGAATTAGAAATATAACTCGGATCAATCTCTAAAGCACAAGCACAAGTACTAAATGCTTCCAAGATTACAAATGATTACAAAATAATAAAATCAGACATCCATACTAGCCACCGCCTTATATGACATGAATAAAACATTAGAGCATGAATTGTAAAGCAATGAACTCAAAATATATCACATTAAGTGCAAATAGTAATCCAAAGTCCAGTTTTAATAATGAGGCCAGTGCAATGCAAGTCCTGTTGGATGTTGAACTATTTAGATGATGGCTTGGAGGAGCCCATCTTCTATGGGGGCTACATCTGCAGGAGATGCCAGCTGATCCAGCACCTCAAGCTCAGGGTCGATGAACTGGAGGAGGAGTTGGCTGGCCTGCATTGTAGTAGAAAATTGGTGGATCTGGTCCAGGTGTCCTTTAGAGAGATAGCGTGCACCCCTAAAGTGGTGGGATGAGACTCCAAGCCTGACAGGTAGTGATAGGAAAGTCACAATCACGAGACACAACATAAAAGATGCCATTTTTCACTAAATTATTAGAATTATTTATAATCAGTTGGTTTATCATCTTACCTCCAATAATTTATTTGAGATCTACCAATCTGGCTTTAGCTGTTATCATGGTGTTGAGACTGCCCTCCTGAAAGTATTTAATGACATCTCTCTTATTACTGACTTGTCCTCCTGGATTTTTCTGTAGCTTTTGATACTATTGATCCTGAGATCTTACTGTTGTTGCTTGAGCATCTGGTGGAGCTTAAAGGGGCCGCTCTTAACTGGTTCAGGTCACATCTTACTGGTAGACACTTTTTCAGTAACTTGTATTGCCTCTTTTTTGTCCTTTGCTCATGTTAAATGTGCCATCCCACAGGGATCCATTCTGGGTCATATTTTATACCCATCCTATAGGTGCTATTTTAGGAAGTTTAATGTTTCTTTTCATTGTTATGCTGAAGACACACAGGTCTCTAATCCTGTGTGTAACTCTTCAATGAATCGGCTGCAGAGATGTCTTGTTGAACTAAGATCCTGGATGGGTGACAATTTTCTCAGTCCTATTCAAAATAAAACGCAAGTGCTGATAGCTGGTCCTTCAGCCAAAGCTCAAATTGGTTTTGAACTTTTTGGCTCTTTCATAGATAGATAGATAGATAGATAGATAGATAGATAGATAGATAGATAGATAGATAGATAGATAGATAGATAGATAGATAGATAGATAGATAGATAGATAGATAGATAGATAGATAGATAGATAGATAGATAGATAGTCCAAATCACTTAAAAGATAGACAGGCCTTCGGGATCTCTCCCAAGCCTCCTGATGGCCAGTCCAGGCCTGCTTCTGTTTCTTTTTGACTCATCTCAAAAACAAGAATGCTTTCTCTCTGCTGCCTAAACCTCTCCTAAGTCTGTTGAAATAAATGTAATAGATACCCGTATCCATGTCAAGACAACACGGGCTGGATGAAAAACTTCCAAACAATTATTTCATTACTTTATTTCACAGCAGAGATCTAAAGGAAGGTCTTTTTAGGTTTAAGACAGAAGAGTTGTCAAAGTACAGGATTAGGGTTGTTACATACAGTGCCCTCCATAAAGTTTAGGAGTGAGAGACATTTGTCCTTGATTTCCCCCTCTGCTCCAACAACAACAACATTTATTGGTATACTGTAGTATGTTTTCATACAAATGATGTAGCTCAAAGTGCTTTACAAGATGAAGAAAAAAAAAGAAAAAATACAAAAATTAGGAAATATTAATTAACAAAGAATAAAGTAGGTCCGATGGCCAGGGAGGACAGAAAAAAACAAAAACTCTAGAAGGCTGGAGAAAATAAAAAAACAAAATCTGCAGGGGCTCTGTGGCCACGAGACCACCCAGCCCCTACTGGGCATTCTACCCAACATAAATGATCTCAATCAGTCCTCATGGTCCTCATGGTCCTCAAGGCGGAGTGGTGGCTCTGAGGCTGGGGATCTGCACTAGCAATCGGAAGGTTGCCAGTTCAAATCCTGTAAATGCCAAAAAGGGACTCTGCTCTGTTGGGCCCTTGAACAAGGCCCTTAACCTGCAATTGCTAAGTGCTTTGAGTAGTGAGAAAAGCGCTATATAAATGCAAAGAATTATAGAATTATTATGGTTTTCAGGCTTCACATGTAAGAATTAAATGATGATGTGGATCTCTGGCCTTCAATCCATTGTAACAAGGTGCTATATAGGCACCTGACCCGACACAGACTCACACCGGAGGCACATATAAAAACCAAGGACTTTTATTTTTCTTCACCTGTGGGGCACGTCTTCCCTGTCAGCCCCACAGGCACAACACAGTCCCAAGTAGATAAAACACAAGCACAAACACTCTTTTTTGGCACCGCCACTCTTCCTCCAAGCTTCATCCTCCTCCTCCCGACTCTGGCCACTGAGTGGTGGCTGCTGGCCCTTTTTATGGTTCACCCGAAAGTGCTCCAGGTGGTTGACTGCCGAGTTCCAGCTGCACTTCCTGGTGTGGTGAATATGTTGCCCTTGCGAGCTCAGGAGTCCCAGCTGCAGCACCCCCTGGCAGTACCTGCGGGACCCAACAGGGCTGCACCCAACTCCAATTCCCATGGAGCCCTGCAGGAAACCGAGGCACCGCTCCAACCCAGGGGGGCTGCCATCTAGCATCCAGAGGGAGGTATTGCACTGTCCATGGCTGCTCCCTCTGAACATATAGCGAAAGGGACGTCCCGGACGAGCATGGACCTCAACTGTCTGCCTCACCATCAATGTAGGGACTGCATGGTGCTTCGATCAGATGGTGGTGGCGCAGATCGCCACCACAGAAAACCGGAAAAAGAACAGCAGAGAAAAGTAGGGGTTAGTACAGATTTTGGAGTCATTAAAAAAAAGATAATTAAATGCACAATGTCACAAAAACCAGATACGAGTCATAAAAAGGTTTGGGGCAGCCACCCGTATAATATTCCCTGGCTGCAAAAAAGGTAAATTGATAGCACTGATGTGCACAGATCGGAGTCCAAAACAGAACTGAGGTGGTTAGTAGAATATGGCAGCTTTAAAGGCCAGAAAGGGAAGTGAAGTCATCAAGGGCGGAAGAGAAAGGGTCCTCTGACATGACGTCATCAAAAGGGCCAGAACCGGAAGTCTCTTTGTCCGTAGGTACGATACCGGTAGTGACGTCGTCCGGGCCAGGCGGAATTTCCCATGAACGGTCTGCAGGAAAGCGAGAAAAAAGGTCAACGCACTCCACCACCCCCTGGTCTGGCGTGGAATTACTCTTATTTAGACCCTTTAGCTGCCTCCCATGCGCATGTGTGTGACAATATATATACAGAATATCAGGGTTACACTAAAATGAAGCTATGGGAAAGCCATAGTTTAAAATTACAAATCAGACAATTCAGACATTGTAATTAAAGTGCACAGTGCAGACTTTCTTTTCTGGGTATTTGGACACATTTGATAGATAGATAGATAGATAGATAGATAGATAGATAGATAGATAGATAGATAGATAGATAGATAGATAGATAGATAGATAGATAGATAGATAGATACTTTATTAATCCCAATGGGAAATTCACATGGCGAGTCTCGGCATGTTAAAATCCATGCCCACGTTGTAAAAGTAAGTGTGTCCAGGGAAGGAATCCACATAAAATAAAGTGGTAGGAGTGATCAATAAATAAAAATAGAAAAATAAAAGTAGAAAAGTACACATACATATACAGTCATACACGGAGCTGCTGAAAAGGCTGCCACTCACGGCGGCGCCGGATGCACATGAAATTTGGTCACAGTATGAAGAAATGACAACAGCTTTTCTAGGTGGTCCCTCCATTTCAGGGCACCATAATGTTTTGGACAATTGGCGTCACAGGGATTTGGGATTCCTCAGGTGTGTTGTACCCTTTGGAGTCTTCAAGATTTTAAATGAATCATCAAATGCAAGAATCAAAATGAGAATGAAGTCGGTAACAAAAGTAGTCAAAGCCAGAGGAATTACCCTAAATACTTACAGGTTTGGATGAGAATTCTACCAATGTGTTTTAAAATGAAAACGTGCTGATGTTACTGCAATAGTTATAAAAATATTAAAAGCAAAAAGTGTTTTCATTAACGAATGAATTGATTAATAATATTAATGAATTGAAGGCATTACCTTCTGAGTTTTGCTCATTAGAAGTAAATCTTGATGAGTTGACCAGCTCTTGTTAGGTGTGCAGCGGTGACCAGTAGTGGTAACTAACTGGTGGTAACTGGTGGTTTAACATGTGTCAGTACAGGAGGAGGTTCTTCCCAGGCTGTCCTTTGATCTTTTCTTGTTCATGTCACCTGACAGGCAGCACTGTGACAGCTCTGCTACTGGTCATTCACCACCTCTACCCATGACAGATTACCTCTATAGGGCAGATCCTAACTTGACACAGTGGAGTATTAAAGCCTTCAGTATCATGATCTTACAGATTGAGCCACAAAGTGTGTTCCTCAGATATCAGTGCTTGTAACTGAGCTGCTGAGATTTATATTTCTTTAGGCAAAAGCAAATCCATTCATTGACATAAGCCACTTGGTCATCTGGAATTATCGTCCATCCTGGCAGCTTCAAGCACACGGCGTGAACTAACCCTGAGGAGGGAAGCTAAACTAGTCTATAATCTTAACTCACCTCTAAATATAAATGCACAACTCATCAAAAGGAAAGAGCAAAGCTAAACTGGAAGTTCAATTCATCTATAAATGATTAAGCATTTTGGCATTTTTATCTGCTAGAAAACACTCTGAATTATAGTAATCCCTCGCTATATCGCGCTTCGACTTTCGCGGCTTCATTCTATCGCGGATTTTATATGTAAGCATATCTAAATATATATCACGGATTTTTCACAGCTTCGCAGGTTTCTACGGACAATGGGTCTTTTTATTTCTGGTACATGCTTCCTCAGTTGGTTTGCCCAGTTGATTTCATACAAGGGACACTACTGGCGGATGGCTGAGAAGCTACCCAATCAGAGCACGCGGTTAAGTTCCTAGGTGCTAATTTTGGCTCAGTGACAGAGCGCCTAATTTGATTACACTGCGTTGACCAGGAAGTCTCGTCTCGCTCATTCAGCATCAATGTGCTCCTGCTACTGCTTCAGGGGCCGTGTCCAAACGCCAACGGAAGATGCTAATGATTGCAGAAAAGGTAAAAGTTTTGGATATGTTGAAGGAAGGGAACAGCTACACCGCTGCAGGACGCCATTACGGCATTAATGAGTCCACGATTCTTTTTATTTAAAAAGGAGGAAAAGAATATAAGATCTACGGTCGCAGTGTCCTTTAAACAGGGTGCAAAACGAGTTGCAAGTGGATGTAATAAGGCGGTAGTCCGGATGGAATCTGCTTTAGGGATTTGGATTGAAGAGTGCTGGAAGAAGAACAATGGCGGTGCTACACAGTCGCCTGAAGAGGCTCCTTTAGAAGAGCTGTAACGCTCTCCTTTGTTGTGCAGTAAAATTAAACTCATTGTTATCAGACAAATCGTCGTGTCATTGTTGGTGAGTAACCATAATTAATTTTCTATGTACAGTACTTAGTACATGTACATAGTTTAGTGTCACTGTACACACATTTTACTGTATACAATTTTTCTTGCATTGTACGTATTTATTGCTGGTGGCCTGTCTGTCGTAATGGCTGTAACATATGTGATATCAGAGACGCTTGATATCTTTAAAATAATATTTAGGTTTTACTGTATATAAACAGTGTGTTTACATACCTAATTTCAACTAATCTTACCTAATATCTAAGAGAATACAAAGGGTTTATGCTGTATAATTGTGCGGGAAATGTTTGTAATAGTGTGGGAGAGTTTATAAGGGCTTAAAATATATAAAAATAACCATATGAACATATGGTTTTTACTTCATGGATTTTCATCTTTTGCGGGGGGTTATGGAATGCAACCCCCACGATCGAGGAGGGATTACTGTACATTAAGTTTTACTGCCTTTGCAGCGAGCCTGCATCTTACTTGGCAGAATTGAATGCTACTTGGAAACTAACTCTGAATGGGCTGTCAGGCCGTTGTAGGGCACACATATTCACATACCCACACCCACTCACTCTGGCATAACTTCGACATTCAGTTTAACATGAAATATTTAGGACCAGTAACGGCGCACTGCATGATAATGTGCAGTGAATACACTTGACTAGATCATTTCTAGTTTTCATCCTGTTTCTCTGTACGTTTAGCATTCATTTGCTCAGAGGTCCATGTGCTTGCTGATTCCTGAGCAGCTCTTCTTTTCTCCACTATAGTGGCCCGCTTCTTCTCTTCTTTCATTGCCATCTTTTCACGCTAACACCGATTAAGTCAGTGTTTGTGTTGCAATTTCTTATTATGTTTTCCTTAATTTTTCACTTAAGCTGGCACTTAAATCTGCCTCATATTTGAAACATTAGGAACATTACTTTATTCCATAGGGTGAATGATTTAAGATATTAAGCGGTAGGGGAAGTGACGACGAAGGTGATAGGGAAAGAGAACAGCGCCCGTACACATGCGCCGCAAGGCCGCCCTGCTGCCAAGAGTTGATTCTACAATAAAATAAAATAAAAATAAAAAGAGGAATAACCTTGGAGGACAATCATCACACCGAAAGCGGATAGTAGACATCACGTAGTATATGTGTACCATATTTCAGGTCAATAGTTCAAACAGTTTGTGAGCTACAGGTGATATAAAATTCTGGACAGACAAACGAACAGCCACGGTAGCGTATTATACAGTCATATGAAAAAGTTTGGGAACCCCTCTTAATTCTTTGGATTTTAGTTTCTCATTGGCTGAGCTTTCAAAGTACCAACTTCCTTTTAATATCTGACATGCCTTATGGACACAGTAGGATTTCAGCAGTGACATTAAGTTTATTGGATTAACAGAAAATATGCAATATGCATCATAACAAAAATAGACAGGTGCATAAATGTGGGCACCCCAACAGAGATATGACATCAATACTTAGTTGAGCCTCCTTTTGCTAATCTCACAGCCTCCAGACGCTGTCCTCCTATAGCCTCTGATGAGTGTCTGGATTCTGGATACAAAATCTCTCCAGTTCAGTTCAATGTGATAGACAGCCTGCTTCAAATCATCCCATAGGTTTTCGATGATATTCAAGTCAGGGGACTGTGACGGCCATTCCAGAACATTGTACTTCTCCCTCTGCATGAATGCCTTTGTAAATTTCCAATTGTGTTTTGGGTCATTGTCTTGATGGAATTTCCAACCCCTGCGTAACTTCAACTTTGTGACTGATGCTTGAACATTATCCTGAAGAATTTGTTGATATTGGGTTGAATTCATCTGACCCTCCACTTTAACAAGGGCCCCAGTCCCTGAACTAGCCACACAGCCCCACAGCATGATGGAACCTCCACCAAATTTGACAGTAGGTAGCAGGTATTTTTCTTGGACTGCGGTGTTCTTCTGACGCCATGAAAAGCGCTTTTTGTTATGACCAAATAATTTTTGTCTCATTAGTCCAAAGCACTTTGTTCCAAAAAGAATCTGGCTTGTCTAAATGAGCATTGGCATACAACAAGCGACTCTGTTTGTGGTGTGAGTGCAGAAAGGGCTTCTTTCTCATCACCCTGCCATACAGATGTTCTTTGTGCAAATTGCTCTGAATTGTAGAACGATGTACAGATACTCCATCTGCAGCAAGATGTTCTTGCAGGTCTTTGGAGGTGATCTGTGTGTTGTCTGTCACCATTCTCACAATCCTGCTCATATGCCACTCCTGTATTTTTCTTGGCCTGCCAGACCTGTTGGGTTTAACAGCAACTGTGCTTGTGGCCTTCCATTTCCTGATTCCATTCCTTACAGTTGAATCTGACAGTTTAAACCTCTGAGATGGCTTTTTGTAGCCTTCCCCTAAACCAGGAGACTGAACAATCTTTGTTTTCAGATCTTTGGAGAGTTGCTTTGTGGATCCCATGCTGTCACTCTTCAGAGGAGAGTCAAAGGGAAGCACAACTTGTAATTGACCACCTTAAATACCTTTATATCTCATGATTGGACACACCGGTCTATGAAGTTCAAGGCTTAATGAGCTCATCCAACCAATTTGGTGTTGTAAGTAATCAGCATTGAGCAGTGACAGGCATTCAAATCAGCACAATGACAAGGGGACCCAGTTTTTCACATTTGATTTAATTTCTTACAACTAAATACTGCGTCACTAACAATCTTTGTTTGGAAAACAACCCAGTACTCAAATGTTCCTAGGAAATTAAAGATATACCACTGATATCATTATCGTTGAAAGGAGAGTCAATTATTATGCAGGCTGAGAGGGAGTCCCAAATGTTTTCATATGACTGTATATATATGCTCTGACCTCCCGCCCCGGTAAGAAACTATTCTCCTTCCCGACAAGGATGCCTGTTCTCCTCCTTGGATATTCACAACTGTTAAATTTTGTTATTCTTTTCCTCAGCAATAGGAGTTTTTTTTTTTCTAGGGTTTTGAATCAGAATCAGAATATCTTTATTATCATTGTAACAAATACAACGAAATTAGGTGCAGTCCCTGCGCTGTCAAAATATAAATAAGTTTACTGCCTTACTGCTTTCATCTCTACTGCCTCATACTGGTGGTAGCAGTTTTGAATGAAAAAGGAATCAGAAGAAGTTGCAAATTCAAAATCTTCTTTTTCTTTCGGCTGCTCCCATTAGGGGTCTTCCATATCTTTCTGTCCTCTGCATCTTGTTCTGTTACACCAATCACCTGCATGTCCTCTCTCACCACATCCATAAACCTTCTCTCAGGCCTTCCTCTTTTCATCTTCCCTTTCAGCTCTATCCTTAGCACCCTTCTCTCATTATCCCCAGCATCTTTCCTCTGCACATGTCCAAACCAATGCAGTCTCGCCTCTCTGTCTCCCCACCGTCCCACCTGAGCTGACCCTCTAATTTCCTCATTTCTAATCCTGCCCATCCTCATCACACCCAGTGCAAATCTTGTCATCTTTAACTCTGTCACCTCCAGCTCTGTCTCCTGCTTTCTGGTCAGTGTCACTGTCTCCAACCCATATAACATAGCTGGTCTCACTACCGTCCTGTAGACCTTCCCTTTCACTCTTGCTGATACCCGTCTGTCACAAATCACTCCTGACACTCCACCCACTCCACCCTGCCTGTATTCTCTTCTTCACTTCTCTTCCACAATCCCCATTACTCTGTATTGTTGATCCCAAGTATTTAAACTCATCCACCTTCTCCAACTCTATTCCCTCATCCTCACCATTCCACTGACCTCCCTCTCATTCACACACATGGATTCTGTTCTTGTGTTCCTACTGACCTTCATTCCTCTCCTCCTCATATCTCCACCTCTCCAGGGTCTCCTCAACCTGCTCCCTACTATCGCTACAGATCACAATGTCATCAGCAACATCATAGTCCACGGGGAGTCCTGTCTAATATTCTGGGGCAGTCCTTTCCTGTCCAAGCTGTGGATAAAAAATAAAAAAGAGCAATTCTGTTGCTTGATAAAAATCTTTGGGCTTCGTTTCTTTGTGTATCGACCTTTTGCTTTCATCTTTGACATTGTTTCTGGCTTTTTATTTTGACTGTGTGGCACAGTTTTCTTTACTCTTCCTATTTTGGCCTGTTTCTGATTTCGTGTCCATGTCCTGGTTACTCCAAATCTCGTCTGCCCTGAAACGTGAATCAAAAATCAAAGCCAGGATATGATGCAGTATTATACAGTATATAGACAAAAATAGACAGTTACTCGGAGTAAAAAAATAGAAGAATGCAAGACTGGTCTATACTACTACAGTAGAACATCGGTTATCTGAGGTAATGTGGACCGATGCTACCTCTGATAATTAAAAACTCAGGTAAAACGAATGGCAATGGAACCAAAGAAGTGTTTTCGTATTCAATCATTTTTTTTTGTTTTGATATACAGGATGAGCCAAAATGAAGTACCATATTTCTCAAAGTCATTGCGCAAGGAAGAGGCAGCCAAGTTAGTTTGGGGTGTGGGTCCTTTGATAGACGATCCCTTGTAGTTTTCAGTCAGCTACATGCCTTGGTCTGGTGCACACCGTGCTTTTGCTGTCGAAGAGTTCTTCAAAAACAATGAATCCATCATCACTACGCAACGCGCCTTCTGAACACACTTCAGCATTCCTCCTAACGGTGACGTCCCAAATCAGAAAACAACTCTTCAGTGGGAGGCTTAATTTAGACAGACGGGTAGAACATTAAACAGAAAATCTCCAGGCTGTCCTCGGACTGTATGAATGCCTGAAAAGCTGGAAGGGCATCAATTCTGCAGTCTCCTAGACGTTCAGTGCGCAAACCTACTTCTGCCTTAGGCATTTTAGATTTGGAGAAGCCAAATGATGTTTTCAAGTCACAATATCTGCTGCCACATGTTACTCATGATAGAAGATCCATAATGATATGGCAATCATCAAATTCATGACCGATCAGCGGACTATGGAAAATTCGGCCTTTATACAGAACCTGCTTCACCCTATGGAATAAAGTAATGTTCCTCAATGATGTTCTCCTTTTGCAGGATGACAACATTCCCAATATGCACTGCTAAACTGATTCAAGAGCTGTTTCTTTAACACCTGGATGAACTCAATTGACTTCCATGGAAAAGATGTACATAGCAGTGCAAATCCAGTGCTTCAGAGCCCTGCCCTGCCCCGTTCACAGGCCCATATTTGAATGTTTGATTTCTCTTTCTTGAAGTGCGTAACAGAAATCCAGCCAACTTACCTGTTCACATTGGATGAAACAAAACGTGACCAGGATTGTTTGTTATGATTTGGTAATCTTTATTCATTTATCCCGGAGAGAATGCACTTCTTTCACATTTTTGCTTAGCATTTCTCTGGTTTTCAGTATCAGGGAATCAAATTGGATTATTGCTTGCATATCTCGTAGCAATCTGAAGTTGTTCCATTTTGTTAATACTGTACTTTGTTAATCCCCGAAGGGAAATTGTTGTTTCACGTGAACTTTGGGGGTGGAGAGCTCATGGATTTTCTCCTTACATCCCTACTCACTGACATTTCTTGTGAAGCTCACTTTTCAGTTTCTGCTTTTTTTCCTTTCCGGTTCCCCCCTCAGTCACTTTCTCAGGGGTCACAGGAACCTGCAGAGTCTCCCCGATCCCATTTCAGGTTCAATACTTCGCTGCAACAAAGGAGACTCATAGTGCCTGAGATTGTTCAGATCGGCCTCGCTGCGTCACTCTTTCTCTCTCTTTCTGAATTCCCACAACTCTCTTCTCAACTGATGTCCAAAACTGATTTTTTCCTCAGTTTTTCCTCCGCAATACAGGCATCACCCCCAATTAACTAACTCCCAGTGCAACTAACGAGATGTGTCTAAGCTTATCACTCAATTACACATGCCTGTGATCTAGCTGTCCTCTGCAACCCACCCCCCTCAGCCCCATCATCATCATCAGCACCATCTCAGCCCATTTTTCTACCCGCATGCCCTCTATACATGGAGCAGCACCATATTTTAAATCTTCACTTGCCGCTGTTTAAAACCGCCCCATGGCACAGAGTGTCACACACCTCACCAAAAACTAAGTCAGTAGCCACTTTTTTAATTGCTTCTCCTCCGTCCAACCAGTCCTTCCAGTTTCACTTGTAAGGATACCACAACACATTCTCAAAATGAAGGCTTAGTGAACGATAGAAATGTATGCACACAAAAACTCTTAAGTGAATAAAACAGTAGAGCATATATGTATATGGTCAATACTGGTGACAGACTGACAAGAGCTGAGGGCTGTAGGTTCAGAGCGGTCAGTTTGTTACACCCACAGTCCCAGAGTCACCAGCTCCTCGAGTGCCTGCTTGGTTCAGGCGAGGTTAATAGTATAGTATTTACATGCTCTGTATGGTATTCACAGCAAAGATTTGTAAGAAAAGTAGCGATTACACTTACATGTTCACCTCAGATAATGCGGAACCTCAGTTAATCGGGGTGCGGATAATGAGCGTTGTACTGTATATACTATACTAAGAATGATCACTAAAAGTGCTTTTTCAAGATAGATAGATACAGTTAGGTCCATAAATATTTGGAGAGAGACAACATTTTTCTAATTTTGCTTCGGTACATTACCACAATGAATTTTAAATGAAACAACTCAGATGCAGTTGAAGTGCAGACTTTCAACTTTAATTCAATGGGGTGAACAAAACGATTGTATAAAAATGTGAGGCAACTAAAGCATTTTTTGAACACAATCCCTTCATTGTGATAACGTACAGAACCAAAATTAGAAAAAAGTTGTCTCTGTCCAAATATTTATGGACATAACTGTAGATAGATAGATAGATAGATAGATAGATAGATAGATAGATAGATAGATAGATAGATAGATAGATAGATAGATAGATAGATAGATACTTTATTAATTCCAAGGGGAAATTCACACAAGAGGAACCTACAATATAATACAATACAATTTATGTTTGTCTAGCTCAAAATCACACAAGAAGTGCCACAATGGGCTTTAACAGGCTCTGGCTTTTGACAGCCCCCCAGCCTTGACTCTAAATGAATATAAGAAAAAATCCCCCAAAAAAAACCCTTGTAGGGGAAAAAATGAAAGAGATTTTGAGAAAGGGCATTCAAAGAGAGACCCCTTTCCAGGTAGGTTGGGCATGCTGTGCTTGTCAAAAAAAAGGGGTCAATAAATGCAATACGCAGAACAGAACCCAAGTAATCCTCAATATAATACCCATCCATCCATTTTCCAACCCGCTGAATCCAACCACAGGGTCACGGGATCTGCTGGAGCCAATCCCAGCCAATACAGGGCACAAGGCAGGAAACAAACCCCGGGCATAGGGCCAGCCCACCACAGGACACACACCAAGCACACACTAGGGACAATTTAGAATCGCCAATTAACCTAACCCGGAGGAAACCCATGCACACACGGGGAGAACATGCAAACTCCACGCAGGGAGGACTTGGGAAGCGAACCGGGGTCTCCTTACTGCGAGGCAGCAGTACTAATAGTGCGCTACTGTGCCACCCTCAATACAATATAATAGTGCCATAGAAATATTACAAGTACATAGCAGAATTCAACAGTAGATGATATCGCATCATAGGATTTGGATTTGTTCTGGAGACCTCGGCCATCAAGTTGCCTCCCCCTATTGGCCATTCCACAGCTGAGACAGCGCTGGGCCAGCCAATCCCATGAAAGGACCCCTCTACCCGACGATTCCTGCGATCCTCCATCAGAGATGAATTTACCTTAGGCAGGCAGAACAACTTGGCAGGTGGGCAGTGGCACCAAGTGCCACATTTGAGTACCGAATGTACTCAAGGGTTAACTCAAGGGTTAGGGTTAGGGTTAACCCAAGGTTAGGGTTAGGGGTTAACCCTAACCCTAACCCGAGAAGAGATGATTGAGGGAATGCATACACAGACCTTTATACAGTTGGGTTGATGGACATTACCCATCTCATATTCCCAAGTGTCTTGCCTAGTAGCAGTGTAGCAACCATCAAAAAAAATGGTGGTGCCCCGACAAAACATAATACAATGCCTCGGGAAAATGTAATTAATTTTAAAAAGTATGAAAAGCACTATGAAATTAGAAAACAGATTTAACAAATGGATTCCTTTGTCTTTAAAGCCCTGTAAATGATGTTTGAACGATGACTGCACACAATATTGCTAAAATCTTTAATATTCTTGTTCATCTTAATAAGCAACATGTATTACATATATGTGTCCTTGAGAGAAGAGAGCTGTATGCCAGTAATATGTTGAGCTGATTTTAGCACCCATTGAAGTGCCCTGCAACCCTGAGCTGAGCAGGTGCTGTACTAGGTGTGATATATGGCCGGCCGTTCATCTCGGCCAATACCCCCAGGCCACCAGGTGGAGCCCTCCCTGCAGCATGGAGGTGCCCCGAATGCCAGCAGGGAATTATGGACATTGAAGTTTTCCTTTACAGCCCTGCTGGATACCACGGGGGCCGCTAGAAGGCGCTGCAGGGAGGAGCAGCGACTATTTGCCCTACGCCCCAGAAGTACGTCAGAGTCACATGGACAAGAAGAATGATGTGCTTCCAGGATGAATAAGAGGACTTGTTATCTGACCCGGAAGTGATAAGGAGTCACATGGACTGAAGGATGGGAAACATTTCCGGGTCACGGACTATAAAGGACTCTGGGAAATCCCAGACAAATGAGCTGAGCTGGGTGGAAGGGTGGCTAAGCGTCTGGGAGTGGAGGATTATTGATTGCGTATTGTTTATTATTGAGAATTGTGGAGTGGAGGGTGCTTTGTGCACATTATTGTCTAAATAAATTATATTTGGACTTTTATCTGGTGTCAGACGTATTGTCCGATGGTTCAAGGGAGCGATAGTGCCCCGTATCTTTCACATAGGATGGACTTAGTGAACAATGATAAGGACATCTCAGCTTTCCTCAGACTCCTGAGGACGTAAGAACATTGATGGGCCTTCTTGATAATAGCAAAGATGTCAGATCATTGCTTATGGAGAAATGTAAAGACTGCTGACCCTATTCAGCATTCCCACTGATATAAATGGGAGTGTAGAATGTCTCTTGCTTTACCAGATCCTTCATTTCAGAATACAGCCTAAATAGATTTTGTAAAACAATAATCACCTATGGTGAGAATAAGCTTGAAATGAAAACTGGGTAAATATGTAACCCACTAATAAAGAGAAGATTACACAATGCAAGAAGCACACTGAAGCAGGGAATGGAGGCAAAGGCTAAACCGCAAATATGAAAGAGTCAGCAGTGGCTACCAGGCAAAAAGAAATGTCTGGGTGATGTTTTTATTTGTCCCAGCCTTCACATTATATGATTGAAAATCTTTATATACAGTATAATACTCTACCATGGCTGTTTGTTTGTCTGTCCAGGATTTTAAATCACCTGTAGCTCACAAACCGCTGGTCCTATTGACCTGACATTTGGTACACATATACTACTTGACGTCTACTATCCACTTTCATGGTGATGATTGACCTCCAAGGTTATTCCTCTTTTTATTTTACTGTAGAATCAACTCTCGGCAGCGGCCAGCAGGGCAGCTGTGCGGCGGAATGCTTATGAGCGCCGTTTTCATCCCTACCACCTTCGCCATCACTTCCCCTACCTCCTCATATCTTAAGTCTTCAATCTGCCTCAAGAATGATTTAAGTGCCAGCTTAAGTGAAAAATTAAGGAAAACGTACTAAGTAATTGCAACACAAACACTGACTTAATCAGTTTTAATGCAAAAAGATGCTGACGAAAGAAGAGAAGAAGTGGGCCGTTAGAGTGGAGGAAAGAAGAGCTGCTCAGGAAGCAGCAAGCACATCAACCTCTGAGCAAATGAATGATAAACGTACAGAGAAAGAGCATGAGAACTAGGAATGGTCAAGTCAAGTGTATTTACTGCAGTGAACCAGTGAACACTTGTTGTTCAAGCGTATTATGAGAACAACCGTTCTGTGATAGCGACACAGAGAGTGTTCCGTACCCGCTTCACAATCAGTCAAAATGCATCTGCACCAGATCGATAAACGATTTTGCAATGTATTTCTAACCCTTCAGCAACTGGGTCCACACTGAAAAGAAAATCACCTGGCTGACCAAAGACAGAACATGTGTGGTTTCAACAGGACTGGGCCTCAGCTCACACAGCACAACGTTCACTCGGAGTATTGAGGGAAATGTTGCCTGGGCTTTTGATTTCTTCAAGGGGAGACATGGGGTGGCCGGCACGGTCACCAGATTTAAGCCCATGTGATTTTTCCCTTTGGGGATACCTAAAGGAAAAGGTTTTCAAACATCGTCCTCAGTCTCTTGAGGATTTGAAGGAAAGGATCAGACAGGAAATTGACGCCATTCCGCCTGAGATGACCCGGAGAAAATGATGCAGAACTTCTGGGAACGTCTTCAGCAATGTATTGCCAACGAGATATGACTTTTAAAACCCATTAAAACAAACTTTTGAGAAATATATACAATTTTTTTTAGACAGCTTTGTTCATTTTTTATACTCCTTCAACATGTGGGAAATCTTTATGCCCCAAACTTGTATTATGTTGTTACAAACCCAGCCTAGAGAGGCTTGTTGTGGTTGAAGAAGCTTTCATGGACTTCTAATTGAAATTAAAGTTATGTAAGAATTGTGTTGATTGCTGTTGACTGGTGGTGCCACCTCTTCATAGATTGAACTTTATTTGTCCCCGGGAAAAATTTGGCTTTTAACAAAACCTCTTTAAATAAACATACAGAACATTGAGTCATACACCAGAATGACTAAAAAGGAAAACATTTAAAAAAAAAGGGTAAAGTAAGCTTCAGACTTGTCAGTCCCCATCAGAGTGAGGCATTGTGTAGGCATATTGCTGTTTGTATAAAGGAGGCCCTGCAGTGTTTCTTGACACACTTCTGCTGAATAATTTGTTAGCTGAAAGTACTCAGTATTAGTGTGAAGAATGGCATCAGATCTCAATCCAGACCTTGATTCCTGTGTAGCTCCTTGCTGGTGAAATAAGCTGCCCACCTCCATTCAAAACATGGACTCCCTCAGTCTATTTAAGAAGCATTTTAGGACTTTCTTGTTTGTGAATATTCTGTATAACTGATAGGGTTTTTTGTAACCCAGAAACTGTAATTCTCTTTTACATTTTGTTCTGTGCTATTCACTTGTGATGATCAATTCTGTAGCCTTGTACTACAAAACTTTCCTAACAATCCCTCAGACCACTGTTTACAAGATAGATAGATAGATAGATAGATAGATAGATAGATAGATAGATAGATAGATAGATAGATAGATAGATAGATAGATAGATAGATAGATAGATAGATAGATAGATAGATAGATAGATGGGAAAGGCACTAAGATAGATAGATAGATAGATAGATAGATAGATAGATAGATAGATAGATAGATAGATAGATAGATAGATAGATAGATAGATAGATAGATAGATAGATAGATAGATAGATAGATAGATAGATAGATGGGAAAGGCACTAAGATAGATAGATAGATAGATAGATAGATAGATAGATAGATAGATAGATAGATAGATAGATAGATAGATAGATAGATAATTTAATTTTAAAACAACCTTTATTGTGAACATAAGAAACATCAATATAACAATATACTGTACATAGTCAAATGACAAAAAGCCAAATTTCAGAATAAACAAAAGAACCATACATCAGACCCCCACTACTCCCCCTTTACACTCCTCCTACTCCGCACATTAATAGATAGATAATTAATATATATATTTTTTATTTTAAAATAAACTTTGTTTTGCATAGATAGATAGATAGATAGATAGATAGATAGATAGATAGATAGATAGATAGATAGATAGATAGATAGATAGATAGATAGATAGATAGGAAAGGCACTATAAAATAGATAGATAGATAGATAGATAGATAGATAGATAGATAGATAGATAGATAGATAGATAGATAGATAGATAGATAGATAGATAGATAGATAGATAGATAGATAGATAGATAGATAGATAGATAGATAGATAGGCTTTTAACAGAAGATCATTAAATAAGTAAATACACAAACTCACTATTATCTGAACACACACTGATATTACAAAGAAGGAAGACATTTGAAAAGAACAAAAAACGTCTTCCCAGTGGGGCATTATGCAACCATTTTTCCATTGGTATAAAGAATCAATGAATGATTTAATCCATTGGGTGAAAGTCCTCAGTGTTAGTGTGTCAGAGCGAGGATATGCAGAATTGTTCATAACGGTGCTCACTTTTGTTTCTTTTCCTTATCTTTCTCTATAACCTACAGGGGGTCCAGGGTGCATCCCATAACTGAGCCTGCCCTTTGAAGTGATGTTACCAGCCCTACACACACCACAGTGTAGAAAATTGCTTTGGCCATCACAGAGTTATAGAGGATGTGAAGGATGTCACTGTCCACACTGAAGGAACAGAGTCTCCTAAGAAAAAAAGACTCTGCTCTGCCCTTTCTTGTACAGGGAGGCGCAGTGAAATGGGAAATTTTCAATTGACGTTCAATGCAGAAATAAATACATTTAATGATGAAATGTATTGTACAGGATATGCAGTTAATGATGGTAATCAATATTCATTCAATATTCATTTTATGTTTTGAAGAAAACATCATGAAGGTGTTTTCCATTTCTCCGTACATATTCTGACAGCCTGTATTCTCCTCCTGTCAAGAGGAATGCCAATGATATCCTCTTCAATCCTCCTTTTTAGTTCATGGTAGTTCAATGGTTGCAGGACGTGTGCGGTACACTTGGCTTTTAAGATGTCTCCACAGAAATAAATCACAAACAGTGAGATCTGAGGATCTCGGACGCCATGGAATGTCACCGTTGCGTAAAATAACGCACCTTCCAAAAATCAATCATCGAACAGCTGCCATCGATTGTCAGGCAGTATATGAAGTGGACTCCACCTGGGGACTTTTTTTTCTTAAGGCTGAACCTGTTTCTTTGAAATTACGCACCCATGTTGTAATTGCATGAGCAAGATCATGACGTTCTAACTGGTAATGGTACCCGAAATTTCCTTTGCACAGCATCACACTATCACCATTCTTATAAAAGGCTTTAACAGCGAATGCTCGTTGCACACCACTCCACTGCTCCATTATAACTAATGGCAAGGGGTTCTAAACAAGGTCACATTGGTCCCAAACAACTGCCGATGCCCCAGGGTTGCCAACACCTAGTTCCAAAGTTTCCCGTTTCCCTGTACCACTCTGTATAATTCCTCTGTGTTACAAGACCAGTCCAACCTGTCTTTAATGTTGACCCCTTTATGAATGAAATCATCCACTAAACAAATACATTCAGTTTTGAAGGTTCTATAATTAATTGTAGCTCATAACTCTTACTATATATAATTTAAAAAACAAAATGGGAAAATTAAAATCCATGTTGAAGCCTCTCTAAAACTTTAGTACAATTTCAATAACTAGTACAGTGGAACCTCGGGTCACGACTGTAATTCGTTCCAAAACTCTGGTCGCAACCTGATTTGGTCGTGACCCGAACGAATTTCCCCCATAGGATTGTATGTAAATACAATTAATCCGTTCCGGACCGTACAAACTATATGTAAATATATAAACGTTCGCTCTCACGCTCTCTCTCTCTCTCTCTCTCTCGCTCGCACTCTCTCTCTCTCTCTCGCTCACGCTCTCTCTCTCATTCGCTCACGCTTTCTCTCTCGCTGCACAGGGAATGCACTGGGAGAGACTGAACACGTGCGGAAATCATCGGCGCATACGTACCGGAAGGGAAACTGACTTGTTCGTTACCCGAGTGTGTGGTCGTGAACAGATGCAAACGTTTGGCGAACTTTTTGGTCGTAATCTGATGTGGTCGTGACCCGAACGAATTTCCCCCATAGGATTGTATGTAAATACAATTAATCCATTCCGGACCGTACCAGCTGTATGTAAATATATATAAACGTTCGCTCTCGCGCTCTCTCTCTCTCTCTCTCTCTTGCTCGTGCTCTCTCTCTCACTCGCTCACGCTTTCTCTCTTGCTGCACAGGGAATGCACTGGGAGAGACTGAACACGTGCGGAAATCATCGGCGCGTACGTACCGGAAGGGAAACTGACTTGTTCATTACCCGAGTGTGTGGTCATGAACAGATGCAAAAGTTTGACAAACTTTTTGGTCGTAACCTGATTTGTTTGTGGTCCGAGACATTCGTGACTCGAGGTTCCACTGTACTTGGAATCTGGTTTTCCATCAGTAGCAGGTAATGGATATATAGAAGAGGAACATGTACAAGCTAAAATAACTCACTGAAGGTAAATCTGAAAGAGTAAATTAATCTGAAATTGTTCACATTGTGTGCTCCAAAATGGTGACGCTCACAAAAAACAAAATGGCAAAGCAGGAAGTTCCAAAACAGTCAGTCATTATCCAACCCGCTATATCCTAACACAGGGTCACGCTGGAGCCATTCCCAGCCAACACTAAGCACAAGTAGGAACAAATCCCGGGCAGGGCGCCAGCCCACCGCAGGGCACACACACACACACACACACACACACCCACACTAGGGACAATTTAGGATCACCAATGCACATAACCTGCATGTCTTTGGATTGTGGGAGGAAACCCACGCAGACACGGGGAGAACATGCAAACTCCACGCAGTGAGGACCCGGGAAGCGAACCCAGGTCTCCTTACTGCGCCACTGTGCCTTCCCATTAACAAAATGAAACATCTTCAGGGTGCTACAAGATATGCAAGCAATAAATAATCCAATTTGATTCCCTGATGATGAAAACCTGAGAAAGGCTAAGCAAAAACTTGAAAAAGTGCATTCCCTCCAGGATAAATGAATAAAGATTACCAAATCATAACAGACCATTCTTGGTGGCCCATGATTACGTTTTGTTCCATCCAATGTGAACAGGTAAGTAGGCTGGATTTCTGTTACACAAGAGAGAGAAACCAAGCATTCAAATATGTGCCATTTAAGGCAACATGGCAGGGCAGGAGTCTGTCAAAGTCAAAGTGAACTTTATTGTCATCTCAACCATATACAAGTATACAGATAGACGAAATTGCGAAGCTCAGGGTCCACAGTGTAACAACATGACGTGCAAATAATAAATTAAAAATAGAATTAAAATGTAAATTTAAAATTAAAATTAAAACACAAACAAGACAAGACATTGTGCAAAGACAAGACAAAGAAGTAGCAGCAATATCGACATGTAGTTAGCAATATGAACATTGATGAAATGTATGGTATTTGCAATCTAGATACATAAATATAGTCAAAAGATAAGTAATATAATAAATAAATAATAAATAATAGATATAGAAACTGCTCTTGAATCAGTTTAGCAGTGTATATTGGGGATGTTGCCATCCTGCAATAGGAGAACATCATCTAGGAACAGTGCTTGCTCCATAAGGTGAACCATCCACCCATCCATTTTCCAACCTGCTGAATCCGAACACAGGGTCACGGGGGTCTGCTGGAGCCAATCCCAGCCAACACAGGGCACAAGGCAGGAACCAATCCCAGGCAGGGTGCCAGGTCCCATATAAAGGCCTAACTTTCCATAGCCCGCTGATGAGTCAAGAATCTAATGACTCCAACAAGGTAAATGGCCTACCATCATGGATCCTCTCCATATATAACATCTGGCAGCAGATATCGTAAGTTGAAAACATCATTTGGCTTCTCCAAATATAAATCTCTCCAGATGTAGGAAATAACATGACAAATAATTCATTATGCCACGTGACTTGTTTCTGTTGGTCAGGGGTTCAAGTTTTCAGCTCCTTACATCAGGTTATATATCATTGTGTATAGTTTTGTAGCATTGGTGGAGTTTAAGGGGTGGCCTGTCCCCATGCAGATATACTATGTTACTAACTAAGTCTCAAATAAAAAGTATTTTTTCCTCAATTTTTAAAGCCACAATTCAGTGATGCAGTGGTAGTGATATTGCCTTTCTCTCGACTGGCCTGGGAACGCCTTGGGATTCTCCCGGAAGAGCTAGAAGAAGTGGCCGGGGAGAGGGAAGTCTGGGCATCTCTGCTCAAGCTGCTGCCCCCGCGACCCGACCTCGGATAAGCGGGAGACAATGGATGGATGGATGGATGGTAAGGAGCCTGAGGGTCACACCTTGTGCGTTCCTTGCATGTTGATTTGTTCTGATTTCCTCTCACAGTCCAAAGCCATTGCAGATTAGATGAATTGATGATGTTAAGTTGGTCCGTGTGTGAGTTCACCCCGTGATGTGTTGTTCCTGGAAAGACTGCAGCTAATTCCACCCATCCCAGCAGGCATCTGTTCATTAAATTGCCATCACAGACGAGGTACAGTTCTATTGTGACCTGTGCTACACGCCATCTCCACAGCTTCTTTCCTCAAAGTATTCAGATCCTAAACAAGCTTACATAGGGTTACTCCTAACTGTTTTTGCAACATATAAATGGTAACTGTGCTGTTTGAGTGTTTATAAATAATTCATACTTGCTAAAATCATACTATTTGAATCTATTATTTTGTATATTTTTTTCTCATTATTGAATTAACTTCTTGAAGTTTGTAAATATTTTCTTCAAGGAATTGTTATATTTTTGGAGCAGTTTGTTAGGTTAATGGTGGGTTGTAATTGTGTTGGTAATGTCTACCAAACCTAACCAGAATCAATTCTGGCCTGATTCACATGCTAGCAATAAAGCGATTCTCATTCTGCTTGTTGCTGTCCCCTGCCCTTTCTAAGTGAGGTTAGGGGATGGACTATAATACTATAATAATAATAATAATAATATAATCCATTCTGCCCAAAGCAACTCTGTCATGCTTGTCATACAACCATGGAACAGACAGAGAAATACTCTGTACAATATTAATTACAGGTTAGTTCACCATTTCAGATTTAGCCTGAAAGAGGTCAGTTCAACTTGTAGATTTCGTATTCAATGTTTTCCTCTTTGACATGTCAGATAAACTGCTCCTGTCAGGAACACAGATCCATAGTAGTCGGCATGAGTGACTGAGGTGGCGGCAGAGCTTCTGGCAGTCTAAGTAAATCTCTATTGCACGTCACCGTCAACCCTGTTACAAAATACACAAAAAACAAAAATGTTATCTATTTGATGAAGCAAAAAAATAATATAAAACATTCCAACTTTCAATATTGATTAGCTAGGTTTCTGAAGGCACCCAAATGTTACTCCATGCATACATTATCTTCTTCTTCTTCGCCTTTTGGCTGCTCACATTAGGGGTCACCACAGTGGATCATCTTCTTCCATATCTTCCTGTCCTCGTCATCTTGTTCTGTTACACCCATCTCCTGCATGTCCTCTCTTGCCACATCCATAAACCTTCTCTTAGGCCTTTGTCTTTTCCTCTTGCCTGGAAGCTCCTTCCTTAACATCCTTTTCCCAATATACCCAGCATCTCTCCTCTACACATGTCCAAACCAACGCAATCTTTCCTCTTTCAGTTGATCCTCTAATGTACTCCTATTCCTAATCTTGTCCATCCTCGTCACACCCAATGCAAATCTTAGCATCTTTAATTCTGCCACCTCCAGCTCTGTCTCCTGTTTTCTGGTCAGTGCCACCGTCTCCAACCCATATAACATAGCTGGTCTCACTACCGTCCTGTAGACCTTCCCTTTCACTCTTGTTGGTACCCGTCTGTCACAAATCATTACTGACACTCTTCTCCACCCACTCCACCCTGCCTGCACTCTCTTCTTCACTTCTCTTCTACAATCCCTGTTACTCTGTACTGCTGATTCCAAGTATTTAAACTCATCCATCTTCGCCAACTCTACTCCCAGCATCCTCACCATTCCACTGACCTCCCTGTCATGTACACACATGTATTCAGTCTTGTTCCTAGTGACCTTCATCCCTCTCCTCTCTAGAGCATATCCCGGTCTCTCTAGTTTCTCCTCAACCTTCTCCCTAGTCTTGCTACAGATAACAATGTTGTCTGTAAACATCATAGTCTACGGGGACTCCAGTCTAATCTCATCTGTCAACCTGTCCATCACCATTGCAAATAAGATAGGGCTCAGAGCTGATCCCTGATGTAATCCCACCTCCATGTTGAATGCATCCATCACTCCTACCTCAGACCTCACCACAGTCACACTTCCCTCGTACATATCCTGTACAACTCTTACGTACTTCTCTGCCACTCCCAATTTCCTCATTCAAAACCACAGCTGCTCTCTAGTCACTCTGTCATATGCTTTCTCCAGGTCCACAAAGACGCAATGTAACTCCTTCTGGCCTTCTCTAAACTTTTCCATCAACATCCTCAGAGCAAACATCGCATCTGTGGTGCTCTTTCTTGGCATGAAACCATCCTGCTGCTCACTAATCATCACCTCCCTTCTTAACTGAGCTTTCACTACTCTTTCTCATAACTTCATGCTGTGGCTCATCACTTTTATCCCCCTGTAGTTACTACAGTTCTGCACATCCCCCTTATTCTTAAATATCGGCATCAGTACACTTCTTCTCCACTCCTGAGGCATCCTCTCACTTTCCTAGATTCCAAACAATCTGTTCTAAACAGTCTGGTTAAAAACTCCACTGCCATCTCTCCTAAACACCTCCATGCTTCCACAGGTATGTCATCTGGACCAACGGCCTTTCCATTCTTCATCCTCTTCATAGCTGTCCTTACTTCCTCCTTGCTAATCCGTTGCACTTCCTGATTCACTATCTCCACATCATCCAGCCTCTTCTATCTCTGGTTCTCTTCATTCATCAGCCTCTCCAAGTACTCTTTCCATCTGTTCAACACACCCTCCTCGTTTGTCAGTATGTTTCCATCTTTACCCTTTATCACCCTAACCTGCTGCACATCTTTCCCAGCTCGCTCCTTCTGTCTAGCCAATCGGTACTGGTCCTTTTCTCCCTCCTTAGTGTCCAACCTCCCATACAACTCATCATACACCTTTTCTTTAGCCTTCACCACCTGTCTCTTCACCTTGCGCCTTATCTCTTTGTACTCTTGTCTACTTTCTTCATCTCTCTGATTATCTCAGTATTTCTCCACCAACATCTTCCTCTGTATACTCTCCTGTACTTCCCCATTCCACCACCATGTTTCCTTTTCCTCCTTCCTCTGTCCAGGGGTCATGCATAGCATCCTTCTAGCTGTCTCCCTTAATACTTCTGCTGTAGTTGCCCAGCTGTCTTGTGACTCTTCACTGCCACCCAGTGCCTGTCTTACCTCCTCCCTGAACTCCACCTTACAGTATTCCTTTTTCAACTTTCACCATTTGATCTTTGGCTCTCCCCTTACTCTCCTCCTCTTGATCCCCAATGTCATCCTACAGAGCACCATCCTTCACTCTCCCTTGCCACCATTCATAGTCTCCAATCTCCTTCAGATTGATTCTCCTTCTTAGGATATTATCCACCTGTGTGCATCATCCTCCACTCATGTATGTCACCCTATGTTCCTCCCTCTTCTTAAAATACGCATTCACCACAACCATGTCCATCCGTTTGGCAAAAATCCACTAACATCTGACCTTCTGCATTCCTCTCCTTGACACCATACCTACCCATCACCTCCTTGTTCCCTCTGTTCCCTTCACCAACTTGTCTATTAAAATCCACTCCAATCACCAGTCTCTCTCCCTTGGCTACACTGTCCACCACTTCATCCAACTCACTCCAGAAACCTTCTTTCTAATCCATCGAACATCCAACTTGAGGGACCTATGCACTAACAACATTCATCATCACATCTTCACTTTACAGCTTCATAATCATCACTCTGTTTGACTCTCTTTCACCTCCAAAACATTCTTGACATACACGCATACATGATGTAACTTGTTAAAATACAAAATGCACAATTACCTAGACAAACAAACTTTAAAATTTGATACAATTCTTTATTTATTTGTCACATACATAGTTATACAGGACAACACGCAGTGAAATGCATCTTTTCGCATACCCCTTGGGGGTCAGAGCGCAGGGTCAGTCATTGTACAGCGCCCCTGGAGCAATTGAAGGTTAAGGGCCTTGCTCAAGGGCCCAGCAGAGTAGCATCCCCTTTGGTAGTGACAGGGATTTGAACCGGCAACCTTTGGTATGCCAGCGCAGATCCTTAGCCTCGGAGCCACCACTCTGCCCCATAAATTTCAAGTCTCCCCGTCAGGGAATCGAACACCGGTCTCCCGTGCGACAGGCGGGGATACTCCTCACTATACTAACGAGGAAATCATCATTTAAATATTGTTAACAGTATTTGTGTACCTGGGCGGCATGGTGGCGCAGTGGTAGCGCTGCTGCGTCACAGTAAGGAGACCTGGTTTTGCTTCACAGGTCCTCCCTGCGTGGAGTTTGCATGTCCTCCCCGTATCTGCGTGGGTTTCCTCCGGGCGCTCTGGTTTCCTCCCACAGTCCAAAGACATGCAGGTTAGATGGATTGGCGATTCTAAATTGGCCCTAGTGTGTGCTTGGTGTGTGTGTGTGTGTCCTGTGGTGGGTTGGCACCCTGCCCGGGATTGGTTCCTGCCTTGTGCCCTATGTTGGCTGGGATTGGCTCCAGCAGACCCCCGTGACTCTGTGTTCGGATTCAGCGGGTTGGAAAATGGATGGATGGTATTTGTGTACCTTTTCATAATTTGTGTTATAAATGAGCAAAATGTAAGATTCACCTCATATTGTAAATTCCTATTATAAAGAATTTACTATATTTAACATGAGATATCATGTAAATGTGTAGTGGTACAGTTGAGACTCTGAAAATGTTTTATGGATTGTCTGAATATCCCCCAAGCCTAAATGTCAAACTCCGCTCATGGTTTTTTGGATATAAATGGCTTCCTACAATCTATTTTGGTGTTGTGAAGCTCACAGAGGTCCTCATTTGTAGGCCTTATTTTTGTGGCATTTGACAACTACCCAGTCTGTCCCTGGCTCTGTGCTTGATTGTTTTTTGTTTTTTTTTTGCAGATGCAGCTTTTCTTTGTTTGATGCTGTCATTATTTTAGAATAAGTTTTACTGTTTTTGTGACCAATGTAGGTCAAATTCTGTCATTGACTGAATTCATGTTTCTCTGAAAACTCATATTCAAGTGCTAATTGTGTAATGTCCTTTATAGCTGACATATATGAATAACTGGCAAGCCACCTAATAGGACTGACCTGTGCAGCTGAATTTCTAATTGGTATCTAGTTACCTCAAAGTTCAATGACCTTTTTGTGTGGTGTTTTCATTGTCTGTCCACTCCCGTAGCGTCTTTCACAAAAGAACCAAAACCAGGTGTCCCCAGTAGCATTAAGTGGCAATTCTGGTAGGCCATGCTACTTGTCATCTGCTGATTCAGGGTTGTCTGGTCTTCATCAGACACACTCCTGTTTGCAGCAACTCAATTCTTGGTATACTCACGTTGCCGTGCTCCTTCATAGCCAAACTGACATTCCAGGAAGTCAACTCCGTGGACAGGGAGTGTCATCAGACTATAAGACCCGTAGAGTTAAATTCCAAGAACTGTTTAGCATGCAGCAAAATGGGACATGCTGTCTGTCAAGAGTAGCCAGAGTAACGACACACCGCTGATATCATCCTGTATGTCCAAATAGGAATGGGAAATTTGGAGAGACCGCTATGCAACACAAAGCAAATGATACACGCTAATTGCTTTCCATTTTTGTTTCTCCGGTTTGTCTATTTTTTAATCAAGGAAAAGGTTTGTGATTGAAAAAAAAAATAAGAAAAGTATGATTGTTCTCCATGCCTGATGAGTGAGGTTGGCGTTAGGAATAAAAAAAAGCACACTCTTGACAACTTCAGATCAAGCATCAATTGAAACCTGTGGGAATTAAAAGAAAACTATAACTTATAAAAAAAAATAAAAAATCAGAAAAGCATGTCACCCAGGCCTGCTCGGCAAGGAACCGCATTCCAGAGAAATACACATCCATTCCCCTTGAGCGCTCCTGTAATCGAGAGAGACTCTTTTTTAAGTAAACATCAATGATTTCATCTTTAATTTTTCTATAATCCTAAGTGCATGCAGATTAGGCTGCTAGTCACACATTTTATTTTACACAAATCAGCTTTTGTAACAAATTGAGATGTATAGAATTTGCCATTGAAATGAGTGATTTAATGTGAATGGAAGAGGGAGCATGTTATAAATCAGTAGTGACAGGCAAATGGGAAAATTGACAGAGCACTGTAATCACTGGCGACATCCACTGGAGTTATTGATCCAGAGCCTCTATAATCCCCTTCACATAACACAAGCAATTTCATGTAATACCTATAATAAGCGCGCATTCAGACTCAAGTAGCCATCAGAAGCTTTGTATCTAATGGCGAGGCGAGGCGAGGAGACGCCAGGCGAGGCCCAGCACATTGCAGCAGCCGCACTACAAATATGCCAATTGCTTTTTTTTCCCCTTCTTTTTAAAGGGTAACAATTTAGGATAAGGCAGTTACAAAGATAAACAGCCTTCAGACGTCAGGAAAAATGAGATATTAATTGCCGGCCAGCTGCTGCTGTTTATATTTCCAAAGGCGTTTGCAACAAACTTTCTCCTCTGGGGCAAATGTGCTGGAGAGGCTTTGAAAAAGTTACAAAAAAAAAAACAAAAAAACAAAATGCCATCACCAGAGCCCTTATGCTGCCCCCCAAGCACACACTTATATACAGTGGGTACGGAAAGTATTCAGACCCCCTTCAATTTTTCACTCTTTGTTATATTGCAGCCATTTGCCAAAATCATTTAAATTAATTTTTTTCCTCATATTTTTGAAATTGTTGCAGATTTATTAAAAAAGAAAAACTGAAATATTACATGGTGCTAAGTATTCAGACCCTTTGCTGTGACACTCATATATTTAACTCTGGTGCTTTCCATTTCTTCTGATCATCCTTGAGATCACCTTCATTTGAGTCCAGCTGTGTTTGATTATACTGATTGGACTTGATTAGGAAAGCCACACACCTGTCTATAGAAGACCTTACAGCTCACAATGCATGTCAGAGCAAATGAGAATCATGAGGTCAAAGGAACTGCCTGAAGAGCTCAGAGACAGAATTGTGGCAAGGCACAGATCTGGCCAAGGTTACAAAAAAATTTCTGCTGCACTTAAGGTTCCCAAGAGCACAGTGGCCTCCATAATCCTTAAATGGAAGACGTTTGGGACGACCAGAACCCTTCCTAGAGCTGGCCATCCGGCCAAGCTGAGCTACCGGGGGAGAAGAGCCTTGGTGAGAGAGGTAAAGAAGAACCCAAAGATCACTTTGGCTGAGCTCCACAGATGCAGTCAGGAGATGGGAGAAAGTTGTAGAAAGTCAACCATCACTGCAGCCCTCCACCAGTCAGGGCTTTATGGCAGAGTGGCCTGTCGGAAGCCTCTCTTCAGTGCAAGACACATGACAGGCCGCATGGAGTTTGCTAAAAGACACCTGAAGGACTCTGAGATGGTGAGAAATAAGATTCTCTGGTCTGATGAGACCAAGATAGAACTTTTTGGCCTTAATTCTAAGCGGTATGTGTGGAGACAACCAGGCACTGCTCATCACTTGTCCAATACAGTCCCCACAGAGAAGCATGGCGGTGGCAGCATCATGCTGTGGGGGTGTTTTTCAGCTGCAGGGACAGGACGATTGGTTGCAATCGAGGGAAAGATGAATGCGGCCAAGTACAGGGATATCCTGGACAAAACCTTCTCCAGAGTGCTAAGGACCTCAGACTGGGCCGAAGGTTTACCTTCCAACAAGACAATGACCCTAAGCACACAGCTAAAATAACGAAGGAGTGGCTTCACAACAACTCTGTGACTGTTCTTGAATGGCCCAGCCAGAGCCCTGACTTAAATCCAATTGAGCATCTCCGGAGAGACCTAAAAATGGCTGTCCACCAACGTTTACCATCCAACCTGACAGAACTGGAGAGGATCTGCAAGGAGGAATGGCAGAGGATCCCCAAATCCAGGTGTGAAAAACTTGTTGCATCTTTCCCAAGAAGACTCATGGCTGTATTAGCTCAAAAGGGGGCTTCTACTAAATACTGAGCAAAGGGTCTGAATACTTAGGACCATGTGATATTTCAGTTTTTCTTTTTTAATAAATCTGCAACAATTTCAAAAATTCTTTTTTTGTCTGTCAATATGGGGTGCTGTGTGTACATTAATGAGGGAAAAAATTAATTTAAATGATTTTAGCAAATGGCTGCAATATAACAAAGAGTGAAAAATTGAAGGGGGTCTGAATACTTTCCGTACCCACTGTAGAGTATGCATTCTCTCCTTGTGTTTGCATGGATTCTCTTCCAGGAGCTCCAGGTTTTCTCACGTCTCCAAATACATGTCGGTTAGATTAATGGCCACTTTCAATTGGCCGGTGTATGAGTTTGTACATGAGTGGGCCCTGCAGTGGACTGGCACACAGTACAGGGCAGTTTCCTGATTTGTTCACAGGACTGCAGACCTGAATTGGGTTAAGCAGTGGAGATTTGTATGGTATATTATGCCATCCATATTACTAACCGAGAATGGTAAACCGGAAGGCACAGACACAGGTCTCGGTAAACCGGAAGGCACAGGCGCAGGTACACAGCGATGGACCCAGGAGACGTAGTGTGCAGGCGCCTACAGCCAGCGTCTCATAAACCGCAAGCGATGTGTGATCCACCGCGAACGAAGGAGTTACGGCTCAAAAACGAAAGAGCTCAACTAACGTAAATAAGACATGAAGTAACAACGCGCCCATAGCTAACGACTAACGACACAGCCACACAGAAAAGAGGATTCTGCACTGCGCCCCAGAGTCAAACGTAAGACACTACGGGGTCCGCAAAGGTCCACAAAGATAGTACGGAAGGCGGGAGAAGCTACGGAAGGCGCATGCGCCTACAACGCGCTTCTGAAATAAACGTCCACACTACACAGCATGGTCCGGGTAATAAGAATAAACGAACTCTCCGTATTAAACATACGGCATCCTCACACGTCCAAACCATATAGCATATGTGAATCACATTACAGTGATGCATTATTAGCAGTACAACCACAGAAAATGCTCCGTATTAACAGTAAGTGCTATTATCCATATTACTAATGGTAGACTATGGATAACCGATGGAGTCACGGTCACGGCTCCAAAACGATCCAGCTTAACTAACGGAGCTACAAAAACGAGCCCGCATGGATAAACAAAATACATGTAGGCGCCTACAACGTGCGTCTGAAACCGCAGAAGCAAAACTGTCTCAGCTCCAAAAACAAACAGCTCAACTAACGGAGCTACAAAAACGAGCCCACATGGACAAATACAATGAACATAGACACCTACAACGCGTATCTGAAACTGCGGAAGCAAAGCAGGCATGGGTTCAAAACGAAAGACCACAACTGACAGAGATACAAAAACGAGCCCGCCTGGATAGAATCAATGAACGCAGGCGCCTACAGCGCGCGTCCGAAATGCCGCAAGCAAAGCAGGCACGGCTCCAAAAAGAGAGAGCTCGACTAACGGGGCTACAAAAACGAGCCTGCCTGGATAAAACAAATGAACGCAGGCGCCTACAACGCGCTTCTCAAACAACGCAACCAAATGAATCACGGCTCCAAAACGAAACATCTCAACTTACGGACATACAGAAGCAAGCCCGCCTGAACACAATTAATGAACGTAGGTGCCTACAACGCACCTCTCAAACAGCGGAGTCAATAGATAAACGGCAAAGAAAGGAACGACAGACGGCCGCTAAACAATTCCGCCAATTAGCTGACAACGCATTCTGTAATGAGTCCACTATTAGTGAACATTCATTAAGATTAATGAATATACGTCCTTTGTTTGTCATCTACACCTTTACACTCCAATATATCTCATACATTCATCAATGTATTTCGGGTTACCCAACACCGGCGGTAGACGAGCGAAGCGAGCAGGGGGCAGAGCCCCCTTGTGTATTAAGAACTTACTCCTATTTACACATACAAGCAGGGCTAATTTATCATTGGCAAATAATCTCGACCAACATGTGTTTGAGAAAATCAGAGGGAAAATTCGGAGTACCTAGAGAAAAAGCTATGGCAGTGGTTCTCAAACTGTGGGGCGGGCCCCCCTAGGAGGGGGCGCGAAGAGGTGAATAAAAGAAAACAAGAATTGAAAATATGAAAAATACATCTATTGAAACCAAAACAAATTAACTTAAACTACATTCTGATACTAGAAAAATAAATATAGAGTTAGATAAATGTCGATGAAAGTTAAGTAGGTATAATAAAATATGCATCTATGATATATCATTAATTTAAAAAGAACAAATTTGGTATTAGTGGGCTCCTTTCAAAAAAACGTTAGGGGGACGCGATTAAAACTGTTATGAAAACTCGGGTCACAAATACTTAAAGGTTGAGAAACGCTGAGCTATGGAGACATGAGGAGAACTTGCAAATGCCACACAGAAAATGACCAGGAGCAGAATGCAAATGCAGTATGTTATATTTGTGAGGTAGCAGTGCCACCAATAATATGAGGGACAGTTAAGTTAAAGTTAGCAAATGGGATTTATTAGAAAATAGAACGAACCTTCACAAAACTGATCATGTCATTTCTCCATGTAGTCTCCACCCTTCTTCTCAATGCACTTGTGCCACCTGCTTGGCAGTGCCAGCAGAATAAAAGGTTTTGTCTCATCCTCGCCACCACTCGTGCTCCGCTTTCTTCATGTCATCATCTGTCTTGAATCGGCAACCACCTGGATCTTTTTTTTTTAGCGATCCAAAAAGGTGGAAATCACACGGTGCCAAATCTGGTGAATAAGGAGGATGTGGCAATACCTCAAACTTCAGTTTCTCCAGACAAGCCTTGGTGTTCTTAGCAGTGTGTGTGTGTCCTTGTCTGGCAGCAAAAGGACTCCTTGAGGCAGCAGTCCCCGCCACTTCGATCGAGTAACAGGCTTCACGTTGGTCTCCAGCAAGTCACGGTAACTTGCCCTAGTGACGGGAGTACCCCTCATCATGGAGTGTTTGACAATAACTCGGGTGCACGAGTGGTGGTGAGGGCAAGACAAAACCTTTTATTCTGCTGGATTCCAGGCACTTCCAGGCAGGTGGCACAAGTGCATTGAGAAATGACATTATCAGTTTTGTGAAGCTTCATCCCATTTTCTAAAAAATCCCTTTTTCTAATGTGATAAGAAAAGACGTGGAATACGCAAAAAGATTTGGGGAATGACCCTGTATATTGTCTGCCGGACAAAGTTGATCAGAAAATGGTCAAAAATGAATCAAAATAGATGACATCAGACAGTGACAGTTTGGTTCAATGCGATTTTATATAAAATGGCCACTGGAAATGACGTCATCGGGGCTGGCCGGAAGTGGTGTAGTAAAGAAGCACCGGAAGTGATGTCATCTGTGAAGGCCGGAAGTGACGTCACTGTTCAGGATCCGGAAGTGACATAACGGAAGTTGCGTGTTTTGTTGTGGAAGCCGTTTTGTGAGTCCGGAAATAAGGTAAGACGGTTCTTATTTTTCTTCTTTATTTCTGTTGGCAAAGAGAAAGAGATATCAGCGCACATAACCAACCCTTCACCTTGTGAAGTATCACTCACCTTTGGACTTGATGGCTGCTTCCTAATCGCGTGTGTGTGACACTAACTTTAACTTGACTCCCCCTCGTATATGTCTATAAATATCATCTTTTTGTACTTGTAGACTCTGTGTAGTCGCGTACTCTGCCCACTTTTGCATAGACTGAACAGTCCCAATTACAACATGTCAGAGCATCTATATATATAAAATCCCTATGTGCGTCCAGGTGTCCGTGTGTGGGTGTCTTCTGGTGAAGTGCGCATGCGTGGGGCACTGTGCTATGCGCGATATTACTGTCAGAGAAAGTTAGAGGCGTTTTACGGAAATACAAACCAGTATTACTGCGAGAGGAAATTAAAGGTACACAATACAGTGACGCATATTACAGCCACATACAAGCCAGTATTACTGTCAGGGGAGATTAAAGGCATATTACCGACGCGTACGCCTGTATTATCGCCAGAGAAAATTAAAGGTATATTATGGACATACGGACGTATATTACGGACGTACAAGCCAGCGGACGTACAAGACAGTATCCTTCAATAAGGGCGTGCACAGGCATCCTTCAATAAGGGCGCGCACAAAAAGGCGAGCCTCAAAAGGACGACCTCAATTGGACGCAGCGAATAAAGGCGCGCGTAAATAAAGATCTGCACCTGTTGCTCTTCACATATTCCAGAGCCATTTGAACTAAATTATCTACCCGCCCTTATTGAATAGAGCCGTACAAGACAGTATTACTGTCACAGAAAATTAAAGACACACAATACACGGCGGCAACCCACCAAGAACGGTCAGCTCAGCAAGTAAACATCAACAAAAGAAAGGCTGAAAGAAAGAAAAATACGACCAACAAAAAGAATGAGGTCAAAGTCCCTTGCCATTTAATATAGACTGTTCCTACTAATGTTTATGCACTACTGTTCTAGCGCCCGTTATTATAACGGGCTAAATGACTAGTATATATAGAAAACTCAGCAAACAATAACCAAACACACAGACAGATCAAACAATGAGTCACCGTGTTTGATGCTACATTTACAAGTGTCTACAGCCATAAGAGCATTTCTAACAGGGGTTGCCCTTTATACAAGTAATAAGAAATTGATTTGAATGTATGCTATATGCATGGGTGTACTGTATATACTGTACTTGTCCCATAAATGCTGTATACCTACTGTGGCAGATGGCTGGAACCCATGGACACTGGATCTGGGGGAGCAGCCATGGGATGCACACTACGTCCCCCGGAACACTTGGTGGCAGCCCCCCTGGGTTGCATCGGGGCCAGTATTATGGAACACCAGAGCTCATTCCTGTTGGGCTCTGTGGTCACTGCCAGGGGGAGCTGCACGGCCTAACAAGCCCGTAAGGATGGGAACGCAGCCACACCCGGAAGTAGGTCAATGAGCACCTGCAGCACTTCCGGGTGGACTATAAAAGGAGCCGACAGTCACCACTCCGGGAGCCAGAATTGTTAGGAGAGAGTCAAAGCTTGCTGGTGAGGAGTGGTGGACAACAACAAGAAGAAGAAGAAGAAGTGAAAAAGAATTAAGTGCTGTGCTTGTGGGACTGTGTTGTGCCTGTGGGAATGGGGAAGGCGTTGCCCAAAGCTGAATTAATAAAAATAAAACATTTATTTGTTTTATCAGTGTGCCTCCCGTGTCTTTCTGTGTCGGGTCAGGTGCCAATATAGCGCCTTTTGTTACACTTCATAACTTCACAGAATATGAGGGATGCTCATGTGCAGTAAAGAGCATGTTCAAGAGTGTCCATGTCCGTTTGTTACATTGCATGTTATTTATGCTTATTTTTTAATTTAACATTTTTGCAGGTTACTCTGTTGCATTCACAAAACATATGACTAAGGGGTGTGTATTTGCGGTGAGCCGTTTAGCCCGCTGAAAGATTCACATGCAAGAAGGATTTTGAAAACTGGCCGCAGCTAACTAGACAACCATGTAATGAACTTCAAGTTCCGATGGTCTGCTGAGGTATTATGGTCTTGAGAGTAGACTTACACTTTATGCCCTGTTTATTCTTTAAAAACTTCCTGTGTGGTGTCTTAGTATATAACTGTGAAGAACATGGAAAAAGGTATTCCAATTTCCCCCACAATTTATTGTCCCATCAGCTGTAGAAGAGATGTGGATGATGTCTTCCATGGCTGCCCTCCATACCCCCTTTGTTTCTGCTTATTCTGCTTATACTTGAATACACATCTATTTTTCTGCATGGGAAGTATTGGCAATGCAGACTTCCTGCTTATATGCCCAGAATTGTGTATATGCATAGGATTATGAACACAGAAGATTCATGTTTCTGCTCAATCATAAATCTGTGCAATTTGAGGCTTTGTACACAACAATATGCCCAGTTGTGCTCAATCAATCAAGCACATTTTTAAAAAATGTTATATATAATGCCTTTTACATCTTTAAGCAGCAGGGCTTCCTATGTGCTGTTGTTCTTCTCATTTCAAACACGCCACACTGGGCCTGCAGCTCCCACCCATCAGCCGCTTAGCCCCAGTGCTCTTGCTGGTAATTACCCCTGCAAAGGTGGCCCGGGTCTCTCACTTGTGTTGTTCCTCCCGTTTTACATGTTCCCCTTGTGGATCATTGCACAGCCTTATCAAAGGCTCGCCAGCGCCTCATTAATATATAGCACATGCCGCACTCTTCTATACATCATTGTCTTCTTTTGGAGGAGGGCTAATCAGTCAACTATTATCAGTCAGTAAGCAGAAGGCAGGCAATCAGAGCTGACAGCAGAGAATCATGGGAGATCAGGGAAGGTTAAATGAGGCTGACAGTTGTGATAATGATGATTCGGCTATAAATTAAGATGTGACGATAAAAAGAGGAGGGATGAGAAGCAGGGCCTCAAGCAATATGTGGCTTAGTGCGTCCTCAGCTTCTCTCCCCGGCTGTAACATTTCACGCACACAATGCCAACAGACTTTCAGCAGCTCTGATAAAACAGGACAGCATCAGATCGAAAAGCCAAAAAGTTGAGATAAGTGTGTCAGGCACGGTGCTGTCATGGGCAGGGAAGGAAAATGCCAGGCAGCGATCAGTTAAGGGGCTCTCCGGCTGATCTCATTTTACAGCTTTTATTATCTCTCACAGATAGGAGAAGAAGGAAACAGTTAACATGTCCGGCTCGTTTTTCTTAATTAGGCTGCTGCGTTTAGGACTGGTGTCACAAAGCCGACACTTATTATCAGTCCAGTTTTGTGCAGCATAGGAACAGAGCCTCCCTGAAGAGTGTCCCAGTGAAATGTGGGGCTGTCGTCTGTCACAGGTGACCAGCTGAGAGGAGGTGAGACGCACCTTTGTGGCTCCATAAAGGCCGCTGCCTCTTATGTTGCTTGTTTGTTGTGGGAGGCAGGTGCAGTTGCAGCAGGATATTCACTTTGCTCATGTTTGTGTTAGTAACAAAGGACAGACAAACAGAGGAGCACATGACAGTACATTCAGTACCTGTAACAGGATCTGAACAAATCAGCGGCGAGGCCTGCTCATAGCTTCTCATCCCTTAAGCCCATAATGGGGTTGTTTTAATGTTGTTGTTTAAGGACAGAAACTAAAAGCCCTCATCTACAGTTTGTGTCCATAGGTTGGGATGACATCAACTCCCGAGTCTGACTCCAGAGGTGGATAGCTGTTGGTGGCTGACCTCTCCTGAACTCAGTAATCCAGCTTGACTCCCATTTTAGGAAGCCTGTTTTTGCACCTGGCATGCATGGAGCTAATCTGCCCCATAGATGGCACCAGTCAATTGCTTCTTAATAACATACAATATTGTTATACAGTATCATTATATTAATAAATAATATTATAGTTATATTAAAATTATATTTATTTTATTTTTTTATATCGTGGTAAAAGTTATTTTATGCAAGATGTCTGTATTTTTAGTACTACAGTATGTTTATTCATTTTTTTGAAATCTATTCAAAGTACTTTTGGCTGAATTTTTATGAATGAAAAGAGATATATATGAGAACTTAAAGTTATTATTATTAATAGCTCACATCAAGAACAAAGGTTCAGATTTAAGAAGGCTGTCGAACATTGCTGTCTCATCTAAAAAGTTAACATGTCCTTTGTCCCATCATTCAACCATTCAATGGCAGCGGCTATACCTGTGAGTCCAGGCCAGAAATTCAAACCCCACCTTTGGCTCAAAGATAGATAGATAGATAGATAGATAGATAGATAGATAGATAGATAGATAGATAGATAGATAGATAGATAGATAGATAGATAGATAGATAGATAGATAGATAGATAGATAGATAGATGTGAAAGGCACTATATGATAGATAGATAGATAGATAGATAGATAGATAGATAGATAGATAGATAGATAGATAGATAGATAGATAGATAGATAGATAGATAGATATGAAAGGCACTATATAATACAAAGATAGATTGATGTGAAAGGCACATAGATAGATAGATAGATAGATAGATAGATAGATAGATAGATAGATAGATAGATAGATAGATAGATAGATAGATAGATAGATAGATAGATGTGAAAGGCACTATATGATAGATAGATAGATAGATAGATAGATAGATAGATAGATAGATAGATAGATAGATAGATAGATAGATAGATAGATAGATAGATAGATAGATAGATAGATGTGAAAGGCACTATATGATAGATAGATAGATAGATAGATAGATAGATAGATAGATAGATAGATAGATAGATAGATAGATAGATATGAAAGGCACTATATAATACAAAGATAGATTGATGTGAAAGGCACATAGATAGATAGATAGATAGATAGATAGATAGATAGATAGATAGATAGATAGATAGATAGATAGATAGATAGATAGATGTGAAAGGCACAATGAAATAGATAGATAGATAGATAGATAGATAGATAGATAGATAGATAGATAGATAGATAGATAGATAGATAGATAGATAGATAGATGTGAAAGGCACTATATGATAGATAGATAGATAGATAGATAGATAGATAGATAGATAGATAGATAGATAGATAGATAGATAGATAGATAGATAGATAGATAGATAGATAGATAGATGTGAAAGGCACTATATGATAGATAGATAGATAGATAGATAGTTTTAGTTTTTAAAGTAACCTTTATTGTAAACATAAGCAAAAAACTCAAACATAAACATACACAATCAATAGAAAAGAAAACCAAATTTCAGAATAAACAACAGAGCCACACATCAGACCCCTGTTACTCCCCCTTTACACCCCTCCTACTCCGCACATTAATAACAAAAGCAACAGTTAATAATTCATTATAACACAAAGACCACCATAACTCCCCCTTTACGCTCCTCCAACTCCACACATTAATAATCACATGGTATTGCTGCCCACCATTTCTTTCTCTTGCCCACCACAGTGAAATCAGAAATTCATTTTCAGCTCCCCTTCATCGACTGAGCACAGCACCCTTTTCACCCCCCACACATTTTCAAATACCCCCATTCTATTTATCTGTTTATAAAAAGCAAACTCCAGTCTTATTCTTGAATAAACATTCAACTTAAAAATTAAACAAATATCCGTCGGTTCTGACCCACATTGCTTATTATTTCGACTTTTGAGAATGGCCAGCTTTGCTTCACCTAACAGAAAGTTAAACAGCTGAATCCTGCATCGAGTTTTCTTATTATATTTACTTCCAAAAATGAACAGGACTTCATTAAAAGTTCCTATCAAATTGGTACACAAAGCTTCAAAGAACCTGAAGAATCCCGCCAATCGATTACAATACAAAAACAAATGAAAAATTGTTTCTTTTTGTCCACAGAATATGCAAGAATCATTATCCGCTTCTTTAATAATATTCAAAAAGGAGTTGGTGGCAATGATCCCGTGCCCAATTCTCCACTGCAAATCTGCAGTTCTTTTGTTGCTCGGTGGCTTGTAGAGCTCCCTCCATGCAGGCCCCCTGTGCCCTTCCACTCCCAGCTTCTCCCTCCATGGAGTGTCCAGCACAGACACCAATGCATGGAAGTGAGTCACCTTGACGCAGTACTCATAAAGTTCTCTCTTGGTCAGTGAGTCAAAGCCCACCACTGTTCCTTTGGTGAACTTAACAACTGAATGGACTGGCAGTAATGAGAGGTCCACAGCGGGGCAAACATCCAAACTATTACCAGTGGAGCTGATGGAGTCACTTAGCAAGTGATAGTCTTTAGCAACAGAGGAGAGAAGGTGCTGAATCGTCCTGACTGAATTTACTTCAAGAAGAGAAGCCAAGACTTCAGCATCAATAAATAACTTGGTATTGGCATCATAAATCTGTGCCAGTTTCAGTACCTGATGCTTAATAAGAATTGAGACAAAACTCTCACTGTGCAAGAGAGAGCATGAAAAGACAGAATTAAAAATTAAAGGCTCATTTTGTAGCCAGCCACTTGTGTTAAAATTCCTCCTAAACACCAAATGCCAAGTTAAAAGGACACCTCTGTAAAATTTTGGCAACACAGAAAGGTCCATTTTTTGTAGATTTATTACCAAAAGTGCTTTATCAAACCCTAGCCCACCCACACGATGAAGGAAACTTAGTGCTAACTCCCTCCAACTCAGGGAATATGAAACACAGAAAAGCTTCTGCAGGACTTGAAGCCTGAGGGCTGCGACTTTTGAGGGGATATCCAGAAGTCCCTGACCGCCTTCTTCCAAAGGTAAAAACAGCACACTCTGCTTTAGCCAATGCAATCCGTCCCAGAAAAAATCAACCAAAACTCTTTGGATCTTCTTCAAAAGCCCCAGAGGGGGGTCACCACACATGAGTTTGTGCCACAGCATTGAGGCCACCAAATTATTGATGACGATCACCCGCCCTCTGTATGACAGTTTAAGTACAATCCACTTCCACTTGTTCAGACGAGAGGTCACTTTCTCTAAAAGTCCCTCCCAATTACTCTCGTCCACCCCCTCACTGCCCATGACCACACCAAGATACCTGAAGCACTTCCTGTTCCATTTCAGGCCACCAGGCAAGTCTGGTAAAGGACATCTAGACCAGGAGCCCAGTAAGAAGGCGTTACTCTTAGTCCAATTTATTTTTGCTGATGATATGCTCTCAAAAATTTGTTGGCAAGAAATCAAAACTTCAATGTCACCCTTTGATTTGATAAAAACAATAATATCATCAGCGTAGGCCAAACATTTGAAATTAATATTTGGGCAGGACGGAAATGTCACCCCCTGTAGTTTCTGCCTCAACTGAAAAAGAAACGGCTCGATGGCCAAAGCGTAGAGCATGCCGGACAAGGGGCAGCCCTGCCGAATTCCCCTCCTGACTGGAAATGGTGCACTCAGGGTGCCATTAACTTTTAAAATCCCAAAGACATTGGTGTACAGCATTGCAATCATCTGAACAAAAGTATCACCAAACCCAAAACATTTCAATGTTTTAAACAAAAACCGGTGATCTACTCGGTCAAAAGCTTTCTCCTGGTCAATGGATAAGATTCCTAAAGCCATCCCAGAAAGATTTGAGGCTGAAATGATATCACGCAATACAAAAATATTGTCATAAATAGTCCTGTCGGGCACACAGTATGTCTGACAGGGACTAACAAGCAGGTCCATCACAGTCCTCAGGCGGCTGGCCAGGGCCCTCGAGAAGATCTTATAGTCCGTGCACAGCAAACTCACAGGGCGCCAGTTCTTTATTTGGCAAAGGTCTCCCTTCTTAGGCAGCAGAGTGACGACTGCTCTTCTGCAGCTCAACGGCGGTTCCCCGTCCTGTAAACTCTCAAAGAACACCGCGTACACCTCCGCACCCAACAGGTACCAGAAATGTTTATAGAATTCAGCTGGGATGCCATCGATTCCTGGTGCCTTTCCAGTATTTAAACCAGCCAGTGCATCTGAGAATTCTTGAAGACTGATGTCAGCCTCCAGCTTCAGCTTGACCGTGTCTGAAAGTTTGGGTAATCCGTACAAATAGTCCAACATGGCCAAATCATCAATTACACCATCTTTAAATAAATCCGAGTAAAAAGACACCGCAAAGTTCCTGATGTCTTCTGTGGTGTGCAGCTCTCGACCTTCAGCATCCTGCAGCATGTGGATCACTTTACTCTCTGCCTCTTTCTTTTCCAGATTAAAGAAAAATTTCGTAGGTGCGTCCAAGTGATTTAAAGTTTGAAAACGTGAGCGCACCAAGGCACCTTGGGCACGGAGCTTCAGGAGTTCAGAAAGAGATTTTTTTCTGGATGTTAAAACAGCAAGCGTTTCTTCACTAAAGCAGTCCTGTAAAAGGCTGTGTAGATTTGTGATGTCCTCTTCCAGGCTCTTCATCTCATAAAGACACCGCCTGGTCACATGCTGAGTGTACTGCTGGCAAAAGGCTTTTATCTGCACCTTTGACACATCCCACCACTGCCGAAGAGATGGGAATCTGGACTTGGTTTGTGTCCACTGCAGCCAGAAAAACTCAAAACACTTGAGGAAATGAGAGTCCTCTAACAGGGAGACATTAAAGTGCCAAAGAGATTTAGAGAAAGGTTTAAAAGGGACAGAGACATCTATTCCCACCAGAGAGTGATCTGAGAAACCGACAGGGCAAATATATGCCTTTGTGATTGTGTTCAGTAGGTGCCTCAGACAGTAGAAACGGTCCAAACGCGCCATCGAAATGCACCCACCGCCCCCCTTAACCCAGGTGTACTGCCTATCTGATGGAAATTTACTTCTCCAGATGTCCACCAGGTCCGAGTGGTCTAATAAGGAGCGTAACGCTCGGACAGATGCTGGATGAGGCTCAGCACCATTACGGTCCATTAAGTTATTATCCGTACAATTAAAATCTCCTCCGACCAACAGGATCTCCCCATTAACAAAACTCTCCAGCACCTTCCTCAGAGCTTTAAAGAAACAAAGTCTCTCTCCTCCATTTGTTGGAGCGTAAGTGTTAATAAACACCAAATCTTGGTTCTTATCCTTCACCTGAACTACCAAAAGGCGCCCAGCCACCACCTCACTAATGTTAGTGATTTGTAAATTTGCCATTTTTGAGATTAGTATGGCCACCCCAGCACTGACGTGTGAGCCATG